>NC_140563.1:33245160-33562660 GCF_057381845.1 Rhamphochromis longiceps
GCAAAAGGAGGACCCTCCTACAGATATTCACCCCCTGAAACATCAGCTGTCCTCTGCTTAACTGAGATGTCTCTTTGGCATCAACTCATTTGTGACTTTGCTGCTTTGGTTCCCTTGCGCGACGCTCCTTTTGGCCACCACAGGCAGCTGTTTTCAGCTAAAAGCTTCACTATGCTCCACCTGCTTAGCAGCAAACAAGCACACTTATAAGGTAGCTGGTAGGGATAGTGGAGCATTTAGCGGCTGAAGAGACGAGTATTTCCCTCAGGAGCTGAAAAAAACAAGTAAACTACTAAAACTAAACAGCTAAACGTGAGTAAATATTGGATTTACCAGGTAGCCACAAACACATTTCCAAATAAACAAAACTGAAGCTCCTCTGTCCTCTCTTTTCTCCTTTCCTCTGTCCTCTCCTCTCCTTTCCTCTCCTCTCCTCTTGCAGCTGTGTTCCCCCTTCTTTCCCCAGCTGTTGCCAACCAATCACCTGCTCCCTTTGCCACACACACACACATATCCACACTATAATTATGGGAGACTGGGCGCTGGCTGGAGATCTATTTGAACACATCAATAAATGAGAAAGGAGGGATATGAAATAACCGAAAGTGAGGTGATCGATCAGGAGTGACTGGTTGGCCTTTAATTTTGATGCATTTCTGCGGGTGATTTGTTCAGCGATCCAAGGGTCTATCCATCAATGAAAATGATTATTCATTTAGAAACCCACCGGAATTTCTCTTGGTCTGTCTTCCCAAAATTTGTGGAGTGGTTATAGGAAATAAAAATAATGGGTCACCTTATCGAAAGTAAAACTAAATCCACTGTGATTATGTCATTATGTTGTGTTTTTAACTTATTATAAGAATAATTTCTTGACTCTGATTTCTCAATAAACTGTCAAAAATCATAAACACGTTGAACTCTGTGATGCAGGAGCACCAGAGTGTGAAGCAAAATGCTAAAAAAAAACATAAAGACAAAGCTGAAGGAGAAAGGGGGTGAACCTGACAGAGGAGGGGGGAATAGAGTGGCCAAGCTGCCATAGTGGCCCACAAAGTTTCCCTGCGTATCACTGCCTTAATGTCCCGACCGTTGGTTAGTTTCCATGGCAGCAGACGAGGGTAGAGTGGTAGCTTTTCCCTTTTTTTCCCACGCTTCCAGGACAGTGCCATGTGAAAGCAGCGGGCACAGTCTCTGCTGGCACACACTGAATGGGAACAGAGCTGACAAAGAGCTGAAAAACCATGCTGTTAGTGTTAAACCGCCCCAAATCTGCCAGGGTGACTGGTTCAATTCCCAGTCTACCTCAGTGGGTGGAGAAAAGCAGTGATACTGTCAGGTGGGTCAGTGTTTTATGTGTGTGTGTGTGTGTGTGTGTGTGTGTGTGTGTGTGTGTGTGTGTGTGTGTGTGTGTGTGTGTGTGTGTGTGCTGGATTACATGAAACCGGCAGCTTGTTCCAGACCTCTACATCACCTGTTATTTTAGCGGTTTTAGTGTGTTTGAGATGTGCGCAACGTGAGAGCTGTAAGTCTTACAACTTAAAGAAATAATGATTCTCAAATTGTGATGTTTGTTTTTTCAACACAAAAAGCACAAAGCACCTAGCAACAGCCAACTTCCCAAGCAGGATATTACTAAGATCAACACAGTGTCAGACTGAATAATGAAGAGAAAGCAAAGTTGCCTCTTAAGCTCTTTTTACACATGCACTGCATACTGCTCTAGACCTTATTGAAAATTAACCTGCCAACTCCCAAGTACAGAAACTGCATTTGTAACTCTTCTCTCCTAAAATAGAGAATTTCCAGAAGTGAGAGCCAGTCTGAAGGGGACCTTCAGACTGGCTCTCACTTCTGGAAACACTTTCAGAAGACTCCCCTTCTCACATGCAGCACATCCTATTATGTGCTACATGTGAGAAGGGGAGTCTTCTGAAAATGTCCCACCCTGATTCTCTTGACTCGGAGTGGCACGCCTTAGAGTCACATCTTGAGCCTGTACATAAACTCAAAAAGATCCATTTAGACTTGATCAAACTTTAAAAAAAAATAACTAAGCATCACAATATTTTTATGCTTAGTTTTATTCAAGATCTTGTCCTGCTAAAATATCTTGAATTGTCAGGTCCCATTGTATCTTAAAAACCTCATAGTAGCAACAGAGCACTTTTCTCTCTGACTGCAGGTTCCTAGAGTTTTTAAAAGTAGAATAGGAGGCAGAGCCTTCAGCTCTCAGGCCCCTCTTCTGTGGAACCAGCCTACCTGTAGGACTGAGCTTAAACCTTCCCTATGATAAAAGTATAGTTAGGGCTGGATAAGGTGAATCCAGCACCAACAATCCTGAATCCACCCTTATGTATGACGCAATAGGCTTAGGCTGCTGGGGGGTTCCCATGATGCCCTGAGCATTTCATCGTCACTCATCTCTTTTAACTTCCTGTATGTTTATACACCACTTATACTTGGTGACATGCAGTTAAAAAGAGTGAAAAGAGGGATTGCATTAGCCAAAGTGCAGTCTCAAAACCACTGGCTATTGTCAGACAACTCTTTCGCCTTCTTTGAGTTTTTTTAAATGCATCTGCAACAGTGACAACTACAACGAGCAGGAAGTCTTTGCTCTATACTCAAGCCTCAGTTACCGGTTGCTAAATTAATTTTTGTTGATATGGGATTTTAATTTGTTGACACCTCTGTACGTATTTAGGCCCAGTGGCATGAGAAGTACCAGCTGACATGAACAGGTTTTCACTTTCACTTTCTTGTAGCTAGTCACACTTGAACAACCTGTCGTGATCGTTAATAATAGATCGACGTGCGAATAATTTTCGTTTACATCTGAATATTGTCACTCTGCCCCTCTGGTGACCTTTTGCCTTGTTTTAATCTGAAAAAAAAAAGCATATTTCGTTGATCACAGTTTGGCCTCTTGAAAAGGCAAATTGTGGTTTTAGCCAGTTAGAGGTTTTGGTTTCCCCCACTCGTTTTGTTTCCTTGCCTTTCAACTGGTGTCAGTGAAATGATGCCTTTGTTGATTTTGAGCCTTTGAGCTTATGAAAACTGACTGCTCCTGATTATAATTTCAGACCTGTGGTGAGTGCATTCTAGTAAAGCCAAAATGGTGCCCAAAGTACAAAAGTCCTTTTGCTATTACAGCTGATTTGGGTCAGAATGTGCAAAAATATTGTTTGTTAACAAATTGCTGTGGAAACCAGGTGACGCTGGCGCTCAGATGGCTCCTCTCTCCTCCGTCCCCGTCCATTCTCCTGCTGTCCATCCATTTCCACCCTCTTCTCCCCTCCGTCGCCGTGTGATGTCAGGTGGGGTCTGCCCTGCTGCGACAGAGCCGCTCTGATCACGGTCTCCCGAACAGTGTGTGGGAGCAGATATGTCATTATTTTGCAGCCAGGTGGTCATGCTGAAATCACACAGAGCACATCAGCGCTGTGATGCGGCTCCCACACCGACAGCAGTAGGCTACCCCTCATATTACAGCCAGCCAGGTGTTCAGATGCTGTCACATTTGTCTAAATACAGGCATTAAGTCTGGAATCAGGGTGGAGGAAGAGGTCTGTCAGTGATGGCAAGAGAGCAAGAATGGGGGAGGAAAAGAAAAATATGGTGGAAAGTGAGGAAAAAATCCGAAATTTGTAAAGTCGGGAGATCGCTATAGCAGATCTGAGTGGATATGAATAAACTTTCAGCTCTGTCAGAGTAAGTTTTACATTAGAACCCTGCCAGTTCCTGTTGCCTAATAGAAATTAGTCTTTGCCTCTCAGTGCAGTGTTGGTTCAGTTTATCAGGAACCCAGCAGATCTGTGAAGTCAGTTCAAACCTTCTTTTTGGGCTTCATAAAATCAGAACGTGAACTGCCCAAACATAGGCACTAAACAGATATGACCCATTTATAAGGTTTTACATTTCTTTTTAAGTTTACTTTTTTCCGTAGATAAAAGATTTTCTGTACCCAGCTCTGCCAGATAATTGTGGAAAAAGGAAGCAAAATGGATTTAAATGACAGAAGAAAAAATTAGGAAGCGAGAGAAAGACGAAGCAAAACTGATGAAAGAGAATTTAAAATATCTGTACAGGGTGGAGAAGAAAGAAGGAAAGGACTAGAACTCATCAGAGACCGACAGCCATGACAGTGACAGGAGAAAATCAGTGTGCGATGCTGAACCCCAGGATCCTTTGACCTTTGGCCTCTCCAGTCTGACAGCACCTGACCCGCTATCCGTCTCTCTGGTGTTGCCCCTCCTCCTCGCTTCCCACAGGGAGAGAGACAGGGAGGTTGAACCAGGCAGAGGAAGACACCGCCACGGTTTCAAAACAATCCTTAGAAACATTAGCTTAATTTTGTTCAGCTTTTAAAGGATTGTTATTCTGTCAAATGTGTGCAAAGCTTATTCTATTCTTATTCTACAAAAAAATACTTGAAAATTAAAAAGCAGATAGATTTTACAAATATGATTGCTAATTTTTAATGATGCTTGGATGCTTTCTGTATCAGTATGTGCATCAGTTACATCCTCTGGGCTACACTGCAAACACAACCTGCTAATTGCCCAAATGTTACCAAATATTGGTTCAAAATGACGCTCCGGGTCGGGTTCACAGGGACTGACAGTCCTGCTTGCAACCATCAAAGCATGAAGGGCACTCCAAGGGCGTTTTCAATGTAGAAATTAAATAGAAGTATGAAAAAAAAAAAAGAACAACATCGTCATTCAGCATCAGGTTTTGGCATTAAGATGTTTTGTATTTCGGTCATTCTGATCTGACCATATCGGTTGCTTTCCCTATTGCCTGATTAGATGATGAGCATGACTTTACTGTGTATAACTATTTCTACTTGGTATTAGTTCACTGTTGCTTTCCCCCTTCACTTTACTTTGTTTTCACTAAGTGCTTGGTTATTGTTAGTTTCTTTGTCAATGATGAGCAGTAACCCTAAACATATGTTGTTAAATTGTAAGATTTTTAAGTTTTCTACAAAGCATGCTAACTGAAACGCATCAAACCTCATTACCCTAAGGTGAGAAATTCAAAGGGATACCCACACAATAAAACGCTCCACTGGAATTATTCACACAATCTCCACCAGTGGCTTAATTTAAGACCTTGCACAAACAACCTATGTGGTTCTTTCTTTCTTTGAAGAGAGGACAAAGAGGACCTTTGGACATGAACACATAAAACAAACAATTTCTAAAGAATTATTTTTACTTGTTACAGTAAACAAGGCCAGAATCTAGCAATTCAAAGGCATAAGACATCCTGTAAATAGACAGAGTGGGAGCTGAAAAAGGTGCAACCTGCATGAACATGGATGACACATTTGAATATTGCAGTGCGAGAGTAAAGTGTCAGGTCAGGAAACACGTACATGTATTTTTGTACCATAAAAAACCAGCCGTGTCCGCGTTTCACAGCCGGTTTGTTTCCCGGCCTTTTTCTGCTTGACACGTAAAAACCTTGCGAGCCTGAACACAGCGTCTTTATTTAGTTGGTGTCAGCGAACAGCTCTCTGCTGTCTAGCTCTCACTTCTCATTGTGCTGCACTTTAATACTTCCATATTGTGCTGCTAATTCAGAATTTCACACTTTTTCTCTCCTTGCTACCTCTCTCTTTGTCTCCCCACGTCATTCGCCTTCCGTCTCAACCCCGAAGACAAGAGGAAACGTGTTAAATCCACCTCTAAGAACCTTTTTAATTCAACATTAGCAGTCGTCATCTGTCTGCCGAACAATGCACAAACACAATTTACAGCTACGACTGGAGCATCCCACCTTTGTTTACTCCGCAGCTAAATATTGTTCTATCAATAATGGACTCCAAACACAGAATCAAGCTTTTAGTTGTTGGTAATCCTGAATGTTTTACAGGAGATTTTTTTCCCTCTCTTTTGCTGTGTTTTATTGTCTTGGGAGCATAATTGGAGTGTGTTGTTTTCTTCATTTGTTTTAGGTTTTAGGAGGAACATGGGCTCAGTGCCTCGTGGATGTAACTCCAGATGCTTTTGTGTCCGAGGTATTTGTGGAAGTGCTGCCCAAAATCCTCAAGACAAAGACAGCAGATATGGCAAGGAAACTAGAAACCCCGAAAAAAATTAAAGCCCTTCAAATTTAACATTCGGTGACACGAAAAGCAAGAGGGGAGGTTAAACTGTAAAAAAAAAAAAAAAGATTATGTCCAAAAAAGGCAAACGCCACATCAACGCGGCAGTCTACCTACTGTACACCTCCTGCTGTGTTCAGGTGCCATGTTTCTACCTCCATCCTCCCATACAATCAGAGCGAAATGAAGACAGATTGATAAACTCACGGATGGCAATGTGAACGTTGCCAAATCGAGTCAGACCCGGACCAAAGTAAACGCCGTGCCACGGAGCGAGAAAAGAGAAGGAGAAAAGAGAAGGAGGGATGGGGGGGGGGGGGGGGGGATTTGGGGCTCTAATGCCAGCCTTATGCGTCTTTTAGTCGTTTCCGCCGTCGGGGCTTGGCACCGGCACGGCGTTGTCAGCCAGCCAACAAAAATCTGCAGTGCCTGCCGCATTTCAGCAGCCCTGTTTTGTCTGAGCCCAACACGCACACACACACACATAGAGAAAACACACCGCGACGCACTCGCGCCGCATATCCACATTTTGCTGCAAATCGACGACGTTTCGAAGCTTTGTAGAAGAAATTTTTGAAACTGAAGTCAAATGAAATCATGAAAGGATGGAAAAAAATTTTTGCCCTTCTCTGTGAACGTATTTATCGCTACGTCATATACACAGCGTGCTGCCTGTAGAGCGTGCTGCTCATGGAGCATTCATCTGAATAGTTGTGTTAAAGTCCTGCTGTTTGGACAGTTTGGTGGCGTCGCCCTGTTCGTCGCCTCGTTGTTGTTTGTGTTGTTTGTCTATTGATTCCAGGGTGGAGGAGGGGTGAGCGAGGGTGTTTGGATGCAATGAGCGTGGGGTGGGGGCTTTGGACAATGAAGGCTGTTTGGTTACAAGGGAGGGGGACCTGTTCTTTGGGTCTCATTCACATGAACAGGGAGCAAGTGTGATAGCTGCAGCTGAATTTTCAGTCTGTCTGCACGGTCGCACAAACCCACCGACTCTGAAAACATCAGTGGTCATAGACCAAGAAATTCTTTTTACTTTAAATTGTGATGCTCTTAAAATGATCAGACACATTAAATTTACCTTCTTTCACAAGTTACTTAAGTCGCCTTGTTGCTAAACTAAAAACAAGTTCCAATAAGTGGAGGTAAATGGTTCCCAGCAGAGCTTCTTTGGCTATGTCCCAGTGCCATAGTGTACCATGTGTGCTGTGGAGACTCTTGTGTTTGAATCACAATCCCTTTGAGGTAAATATGTGATTGTGGTCTATATT
Organism: Rhamphochromis longiceps; assembly: GCF_057381845.1. Taxonomy (NCBI): domain Eukaryota; kingdom Metazoa; phylum Chordata; class Actinopteri; order Cichliformes; family Cichlidae; genus Rhamphochromis; species Rhamphochromis longiceps. Next base: position 33,252,547 of record NC_140563.1, read on the forward strand.
ATAATTAATTTGATTTTACATGCTGCTTTCCTTTATAAAAGATCAGCAAAACTCAAAAGCAAGGTTTCTTATCTAATGCACCATATTTACTCTCCACTGTTTTATGATGACATGGTTGCTGGTACAATTGCTGAGAAACTGCAATGGTTAGCTTTCAGTTTGGTTAAATTTATCCCTCCAAGGAAAGTCAGCAGGCAATGAGTGGAGAGGTGCTACTAATAGCAGATTACATGCAGTGAGTTCAAACAGGTGTTTATTTCTTCTTTTGATGGCAATACTTTTAAAACTAGTATTACCCAATGCTGTATACAAATGCCACACTCCACCTGTTAGTGGAGGCGGAGTCAGTCAGGTGTATAAAGGGCAGTGAGTGAAGGATAGTTTTGCAAACTTAAAATGCTTAAAATTATTATGGAGGCTAGAGGAGGAGGGACACATGCCAGGCAACTTTGAATTAGGAACATTATTTATAGAAGCATTAAAGAGAAAAAGTCACATGAGACTGTATTATTTTGGTAATAAATATTGGTTTCATTGGTTCAGTAATATGTTATTACTAGAGATGGACCGATCCGATATTACGTATCGGTATCGGTCCGATACTGACCTAAATTACTGGATCGGATATCGGAGAAAAATAAAAAATGTAATCCGATCCATTAAATATCACGAAAGCACCTCACAAAACTTGCAACAGGCCGTAACTCACCTCAGAACGTTAGCACGTCGGAGCAGTAGGCATCACGTGATAGAGCGGCTGTGGCATGCGGGACCTGTCGGTGGTCTGGATAGCATGTGGAGCTTCGCTAGCAACCCGGCATTTCATCTCCGACAAAGTTATCCCCGAGAGAAGTAAAGCAAGTGTGTAAGTCCATCTCTGAATGTTTGTAAAGCATTCCTGCGTTAAGCTTAACGAGCGACTGCCTCTCGCTCTCCGGCTGCTACTTCAATCATGAAACTGCTTAATGATCAGCTGATCGGCTTTTCTGTCGGGAGTCCGTCTCTCTTGTTTGTTTTTGGCCCACTTTGCACCAGAAAGAGGAAACCAGCGGCTGAACAACAGCAGAACGTTTAAGCTTGATAAGCTGTTGTTAGAATTTATTTAATCTTACTTTCTACTCAAGGATCTTTTTCTACGTAGCTGACGGCTGGTAACTGTGCAGGGCGGATCTAGCAAAGTTTAGCCAGGGGGGCCGATAGGGCATTAACAGGGAAAAGGGGGCACAAAGACACACTTTTCTTTATTCTCATTTAAAATGTCGAGCTTTTAATAAATAATTATCCGAATCTTTCACCCAAAGTTTTAATCTGATGTAAAATGAATAGAAGTCAATTACTGTATATAGTGACTATTAAGTCTAATATATATACCCTAGTAAGCTATAGTACTCTTTACTTTGGGAAGGTACCATCTGTGCAGTCTGCAATTTTGTTGAAGAAAGATGTTGAATCTATTTAATATTTCTTGAAAAATAATTGATTTCTGTGCATTTTTTTTCACACTGCATCAAATTAAGGTTGATTACGTCGATTAAGCATCATGAGGTGGAGCGTGAGGGGTGGTTCCCTATTTTTTATTTATTTATTTTTGTTGTTGCTGGGAGTTGGAACCCTATTAGTTAGGTTGCTTAATATTTACACTAAGTACTCTTTAAAATACCAGAATAGGGAGGATGGTGTAGGTTTAAGTTTATTAGATTGATCAGTATTGCTGAACTATGAAATATTTTTTTTGTATACAGGTATAACAGAATAGCTTTAGTGTAGTTGTTGTTTTAAACTTGAGTATGAACTTGCAGACTTGCAAAATGCAGCAAGATATTTTAAAAAACAGTTTTGTTGGTTAAAAAACACTATATCGGATTCATATCGGTATCGGCAGATATCCAAATTTATGATATCGGTATCGGACATAAAAAAGTGGTATCGTGCCATCTCTAGTTATTACCGGATGGTTTTAAAACACAGGACTTGTGGAAGGTTTTTGGTTTTTTTGCTATTTTTTTAAATGTGTGTTTTTGGTGGCAGGAAGAAACACAGGATTTTGTTCAGCTTGTAAACTTTGTGTTAGTAATTCAAGTTCTTTTGTGATGAGCGCTGTTTCACCGTTGAAACTGTGCGTTTGTTTTTATATGAGCCGTGTGTGGGTTGCTCATGCAGGTTTCGTGTTTTGAAATCATGTGTTGTACACACAGCAGCAACTTTCTTTAAAAAAAAGTTACTTTTACCCCACCGATTCATGTGCAGAGATCCCTCAATGGTCACCTCTGCTCACTGCAGCAGTGCGTCAGTGCACGCAGCGTAATGCTGTGGTAAAGTGGCTAGACCTAATCTATGTGGTTCTGTCTATCAGTACAAGAGATCTAACCACAGCTAAGATAAACACAACTCCCTAAATTCCTCCACTTTTTATGCTATTTAGTTTGATGTGATACCAGATGTGTCAGTGGTACTGGATACTGTAGAAAGTCTTCACAGGGAGTTTTAAATTATTTTTGTAATTCATGGTGGAAATTACTTTGATTCATAAATGTAAATGTATTAATAAAATTGAGGTTCACACAGTGAATCAGCAGGGGAACCTCTTAGAGCTGTGTGATGAACATCTGGACGAATGGAGACAACCTACCAAAAAGCTACAAATTCCCTTTAGCATTTACATTTTCACACATTAAATCAAGACAGAAACATATCTCTAAGAACCCTGCAGCAACGTTATGATAGATAGACAGACAGACACATGCTGTAAGCATCTTCTGATTATGAAAAGGACGTAAAGTGCAGTATTGTGACATAGACTGTTCTTGCTTTCCTCTTGCTCACAGACCTTTGTGAACACGTGGGAATTTAATTCTCTGTGAAATATCCAATTCATCATATCTGTACTCGCAGCAACATCCATGGCTTCAGACTCCTCTAAATGTTAGATTTCAGACAGCTCGTGACTCTGTATGATGTCACTGAGAGCAAAAATACCCAATATGAAACCTCGCAGAAGCTCCACCCACCTGCTGTTTACACCTTCTGTTTAACAGGATTCAGCCAATCAGATAAGAGGGAAGGGAAAGCCTGATAGACAGAGACAGTGGATGAACACGGGGCTTGCACCAAGGCCCAATATAGGATGAATAAGGTTTACTGTGAATACTTAGACATGCAGACCTGCTCTAACAGAGTCCAAGAGTAAACAAAGACATGAAGTACAGCATTAAATAACAATTCGAATACTAACAACTGATTTTTTTTCCTTGTAAATTCCCAACATATTTTTCTGGATCTAACTTCTCTCTCTTCTCTATAGTAAGGAAGCACACACATATAAAACAGTGAATCCAGACTCCAATCAGCAGTCTGATCTGTTCCGCTATGGCTGAAGGTAGATACCAACAGATGCAGACTCGATGCTGCGTCTCTCAAGTCGTTCTCGTCGCTCGTATACGTTCATCTGTTGTTTGATGTATTCGCTCGCTGTGGTGCCAAAGCATCAATGCCTGCTGGGATTGAAGGGTGGCGGTGTGTGTGTGTGTGTGTGTGTGTGTGTGTGTGTGTGTGTGTGTGTGTGTGTGTGTGTGAGTCGGGGGGGGATTGTCTGTTACTCATCGACCATCATCTGTTAAATTAATGTTGATCTCCCCCCTGAAAAATGTTACGCTTTACACTGGAAGACAACACCATGAATAAATAGGTGTGTAGATGGCTTCAAATTCAGAGCTGGCAGTGTGGTTTGCGTGGTTTCAGAGTGTCTGTTGGAGTGTGCGATTGTGTGTGTGTGTACGTGTCTGTGTGTGTGTCACTACCTTTCAGACTTTGTAGAAACTTCTGGACCGGTGCCCGGTGGTGTCATGGAAACGCTTGAATCGCTCAGAATGATTCATGTCTGCACAGTCCAACCCTCCCCCATCACACACACACACACACACACACACACACACACACACACACACACACACACTCATTCGCAGGAAGAGGGAGTTTAACCCTTCTTCTATCCATCTTCATCCCCCCCACCACCTCTCTATCTCTCCTCTTTCTTTCCTCTCATCTCATCTTTGCCATCCTCGTCAAATCGCGCTATTAGTCACATACTTTATTAAAATGGACCCATTATATGGGTGTCAGAGGAGATCATGTCTTCTGAGTGTTTCCTTTCACGCAGAAAAAGACTTGACGTCTCTCTCAACCTCTGAAAGAAAGAGTCAAGACGCCGATGGTGACTCCTTCAACAACTCCATCTTGCGGTTTTCATCTTTTGCTGCCTGCTGAATCAGAAAGGAAGAGTAGTAACTGATAGCTGTCAGATGTGACGGACACGATGGAGCGTGCAGAATGAAAACAGAGAAAAGCGCCTCTTCTCTCCTCTAACAGCTGATTCCAGTGACTGACAGGAAAACGGCTCTGTGGCTCTGCGCTCTCTCTTCACTGTGGTTGCAGTTATTGCTGCTTACACAGGAACTGATGTTATCACTTTGTTTGTTGTGCTGCAGTTAATGAAACTTTATTAAAGTAATTAAGATTAACATTAACATAGCAGAGCTAATTAATGAAGAAGAAAATGCAAACCCTCATTTACACAGTAGCCTTATACTGATCTGAAGATGTAGAGTGGATTGCTTTGTCTCGGACTTGCTCTTCCTTTCTGTCTCTTATTAGAAGTGAATGAGCTCTTTACCACCAGTAGTTTTAAACATTGGCCACAGGAAGTAAAAATGTTCCAAGCTTCCTGCATTACATGTTCAGATGTTTTTGCGGTGTACGTGATATCATGTTGGTATTCTTCCTGTAACATCATCATTATTGTTCCATTGCAATGGACCGATCACAGTGAAAGTTTGAGGAAAAAAAGATTGCATTGGGAGACGTTTGCTTTCAGAGCTCTCCCTGAGAAAGGCTTTCTGACAGCAACACTTCTAAACAGAAATACATAGATGTAAAGAGTGACAAGGCCAGTGTAAAGTGCAAGCTGTGGTGGATGAATGGATCCATTTCATCTGGGAGATGATGTTTTTGTGTTGCGTGTAAAACCAAAACTTTGTATTGATCTTCTCATAAATGTTAGATATATTCAGAAAACTTTTGGGGGGCAGAAAGCCCTGAAGACAAGTTTCTCACATGTGTCAAAAACTATTAAGATGTGCCTTGACCTATGTCTGGATGCAAGAAGCATCTGTGGCTTCACAGAGGCTAGAATCCTGTCGAAATCATTACTTTTACACTATAGCAGGTGTAGACTGTCATTGATTTATGGTAAGTATTTCATATTTTACAGGTCTTTTTCTTCTTGAATTTGCAAAGCTGTGACATGACAAAAGGTAATTTGTCAGATGTATTTATATGCTTGCAGAAACTTTAATTACTTAGTTAACATCTTCTCAGTCACACCAACTACATGACTCCCAAATCCTTTTCCAATTAGCTTTTATAGGGAAAAAGTAACTTTTCAGGACATTTGTGCTTTGATCCACAAAGTAAATTTAACAAGTATGCCAAAAGTATTGCATAACCCAACGCTGTTCTTGGGGGTTGTCAAGTGTCAGTGTCCTGAGATATACATACCTATCATCTATTCAACAGGAAAGACACAGGTGTTATAAACTAGCTAAATGTAAAGTGCTGTATACTTTAGATATTGACTCTTGCAGTGTGCCTGACTTTCTGAATGCCCCTGAGGACCAGTGTTGGTCAAGTTACTTGAAAAAAGTAATCAGTAACTAATTACTGATTACTTCCCCCAAAAAATAATCCCGTTACTTTACTGATTACTTATTTTTGAAAGTAATTAGTTACTTAGTTACTTAGTTACTTTTTAAAAACATGATTTACACCCTGAATAGGTAACGAAGCAAGATCTTCAATCGCTTCAATCCCAGTTCTACTTTTTCTGCATAATCAATCATATAAAATCTAATCAAATGGAAAAGTCTCTTTTTAAAACTTGTTTTATTAGTTTTAATCTTTTAACTTTATGCATCAAGCAAAAATTAAATTCTATGCAACATTCTCTGACTGGAAGAAATTTGTTTATGTCATGAACCGAAGTTCCACGCACAAGTTGGACCCAGGAGCAGAACACACACACAGCGGTACGAGAGAACAAAAATAAACTTTATTATAACTGAGGGTGTCCCGGGAGGGTAGAAGGGAAAAAACGCACGGAACCAGAAAAACCGAGGGACCGGGAGGAGAATCGCGCAGGAACGCCGAGAGCGGGACTGTGGGAGGCTGAAACAGAAAAAGGAAAAAAGGATTATTGGGGTGCGGGGAAAACGGCAGTATACGAGGGGAAGTAGAGTACGCGTCTTACGATGATAGCGGGGCCGAGGGAACCGGAGGGAGGGGTGAGGGTCCGTGGGGAGAAGCTTCAGAAAGGTCGAGGCGGCTGGGGCTGATCGTGATCCAAATTCCGGACAGGCAGGTGGACAGGCTGGTGGCTCAAACACGCCGAGCTGTGATCTGAGTATACAAGGCAGAGTTAGTGTTAGTTCACACGGATAAGTTTGCATAAGGGCTTTCCCGCAGGTGTACGTTACCGCTGAAGGACGACTACGGACTGGCGTGGAGCAGCAGGCTGGGCAGGATTAAATAGTCCACCTGGTGATCGCCTGGGATGGGATGCAGGTGTGGAGTTAGCAGCCACGCCCACGGGAGTGGGCATCCCATCAGCACCTCGGACGCCGGGCCGCGGACCATGACAGTACCCCCCCCTCAAGAGTCGCCCCCAGGCGACTGGCCGGGACCCCGCCTGCGGAGAGAAGCACGGAAAGCAGAGATGAGACGAGGGTCCAGAACGAAGGAGCGCGGGACCCAGAGGCGGTCCTCGGGGCCGTACCCCTCCCAATCCACGAGATACTGCCAGCCGCGCCCGCGCCGGCGCGCATCCAGGATCCGCCGGACCGCATAGGCCGGATGGCCGCCGATGAGCCGGGCGGGAGGAGGGGGCTCGGAAGGAGGGCACAGGGAGCTGAGGCGGACTGGTTTAAGCTGAGACACATGGAACGTGGGGTGCACTCGCCGGGAGGCTGGAAGCCGGAGCCTGACCGCCACCGGGTTGACGACCCGGTCCACCTCGTACGGCCCGATGAAACGGGGAGCCAGTTTGCGGGACGTGCCTCGGAGCGGGATATTCCCAGCAGCCAACCAAACCTTCTGTCCCGGCTGATAGTCAGGGGCTGGGGCACGGCGCCGATCGGCGTAGTGCGCATGTCGTTCCTTCGCGCGCAGGAGGGTGCTGCGAACGCTGCGCCATACACGTTGGCAGCGCCGAAGGTGATGTGGAGCTGACGGGACGGAGAGAGTTAAGTCCTCTTCAGGGAAGAGTGGAGGCTGATATCCGAGGGACGCTTCGAAAGGAGATAGACCGGTGGTGGACGAGGTTAAAGTGTTATGGGCGTACTCCACCCAGGGCAGGTAGGTAACCCAAGAGGAGGGGTTTTGACTAGCCACGCACCTCAGCATAGTCTCCAGCTCCTGATTGAGACGTTCAGTCTGTCCGTTGGATTGTGGGTGGAAGCCGGAGCTTAGGTTGACCTTGGCGCCGAAAGTGGAGCAGAAGGTCTTCCACACCTGTGAGGTGAACTGGGGACCTCGATCGGAGACAATCTCCAAGGGGATTCCGTGGAGCCTGAACACATCAGTAACCAACGTTTGGGCAGTCTCTGCGGCCAAGGGCAGCTTGGCTAGCGGGATGAAGTGAGCGGCCTTAGAAAACCTATCTACAACGGTGAGGACGATACACTTTCCGGAAGAGGTAGGGAGACCGGTAACAAAGTCGAGGGAGATGTGAGACCAGGGCCGGTGGGGTGTAGTGAGCGGGTGGAGCTGACCTGCGGGGCGCTTGGTGGATGACTTATTACGGGCGCAGATGGCACAGGCGGACACATAGTCCCTCATGTCCCTTGTTAGCGTCTTCCACCAAAAATGTCTTTTGAGGAGGTGTGTCGTTCTGCTCACGCCTGGGTGGCACGTGAATCGTGCTGTGTGGATCCAGTGGATGACCGCTCCACGGGCGGCAGCAGGAACGAAGCGCCGTCCGGGTGGTCCAGTCCCTGGATCGGGGTCCCCCGGGAGAGCTCGGCGAATGGTCTCCTCAATCTCCCAGGTGAGAGTGCCCACCACGCAGGCGGCGGGTAGGATGGTGGCGGGGGAAGACGCTCCACTGTCGGAGGAGTACTGACGGGAGAGCGCATCGGGCTTGGTGTTCCGCGACCCTGGACGGTAGGAGAGCGTGAAGTTGAAGCGGGCGAAGAACAGAGACCAGCGAGCTTGGCGTGGATTCAACCTCTTGGCGGTTCTCAGGTACAGGAGGTTTTTATGGTCTGTCCATATGAGGAAGGGCTGTTCGGCCCCCTCCAGCCAGTGGCGCCATTCCTCTAAAGCGAGTTTAACAGCTAGCAGTTCCCTGTCGCCGATGTCATAATTCTTCTCCGCGGGGGTGAGTCGGCGCGAGAAGAAGGCGCACGGCCGGAGCTTATTTAGAGGCCCAGACCGCTGGGAGAGAATCGCTCCCACTCCCGCATCAGACGCGTCAACTTCTACAATAAACTGCTTAGAAGCGTCTGGGTGGGTTAGGATGGGTGTGGACGTAAATAATCGTTTTAATTTAGCGAAGGCTGCGTGGGCCTCAGGGGACCAGGTGAAGGGCGCTTTGGGTGAGGTGAGCTGGGTGAGAGGCGCGGCCACTTGGCTGTAGTTCCGAATGAAGCGGCGGTAAAAGTTCGCAAACCCCAGGAAGCTCTGAAGCTTCTTCCGTGACTCCGGAACCGGCCATTCCAGCACTGCCTTGACTTTCACCGGGTCGGTCTTCACCTGCCCACCTGCTAGGATGTAGCCCAAGAAGGAGATAGATGAAACGTGGAACTCACATTTCTCCGCCTTGACGTACAACCTGTTTTCGAGCAGCCGTTGTAGCACGCTCCTCACATGGACGTGATGTTCCTCGGGTGTTTTGGAGAAGACCAGAATATCATCTAGGTATACGAAAACAAACACATTTAGGAAGTCCCGTAACACGTCGTTGACTAGAGCTTGAAAAACCGCCGGGGCGTTGGTTAGCCCAAACGGCATCACCAGATATTCGAAATGCCCCAGTGGGGTGTTGAAGGCGGTCTTCCACTCGTCACCCTCGCGTATCCGAACCAGGTGATAGGCGTTCCGCAGATCCAGCTTGGTGAAGACTGTGGCTTCCTGGAGTGAGTCAAAAATAGAATTGATTAATGGGAGGGGATATTTATTCTTGACGGTGATGTCGTTTAGACCCCGGTAATCGATGCAGGGGCGAAGCGTCCCGTCCTTTTTTCCCACAAAGAAAAAACCCGCAGCGACGGGGGAGGACGACGGCCTGATACGTCCTGCCGCTAGCGACTCCTGGATGTAATTCTCCATGGTTTCTCTTTCGGGGCGAGACAGGTTATACAGTCTGCTAGAGGGCAGCGAAGCTCCCGGGAGTAAATCAATGGCACAGTCATATGGACGGTGAGGAGGTAGTGAGAGCGCCTTGTCCTTACTGAACACCTGCCGAAGATCGTGATATTCGGGGGGCACGGAAGAGAGGTCTGGTGCGGGTGGCGGGGCTGAGTTCCGTTTCGTTGAGGCGGAGGGAACGGCAGACCCCAAACAGTTCGCCAGACAGAACACACTCCAGCTCGCGATTCTCTTTCCGGCCCAATCAATGTGAGGGTTATGTTTCTGTAGCCAGGGGTAACCTAAGATAAGCGGGGTGTCAGGAGCGGGAAAAGTGAAAAAGGAAAGCTGCTCCTGGTGATTTCCTGATGCGACTAACTGTACTGGTGCGGTTTGGTGGGTGATATAAGCAAACACTTGATTATTCAATGTGGACGCAGGGATGGGCAGCTCGAGTGGAGTAAGAGACACCGCTAACTTCTTAGCCAGTCTCTCATCCATGAGGTTCTGTTCCGCCCCGGAGTCCACCAGCGCGGAGCATGTAAAGGTCTGGTTATTAGTCATGAGGGTAACGGACAGTAATAATCGGGGTCTAGTAGTGTTTAAAGTGCTGCCCACCCGTATCCCCGGACTTACCGGTGGGCCGGGTCGTTTGGGCGGACCGGGCAAACAGCGATGCGGTGACCGGGCCTCCCACAGTACAGGCATTCCCCAGCCCGAAATCGGCGTTCCCTCTCCTCCGGAGAAAGCCGAGAGCGGCCGATCTGCATGGGTTCGGGCGGGGGAGGCGACGGAGAGCGCGCACACGCAGCCGTGGGTGGGGGTGGAGAAACACGGATCCCGGGGCGCAATACGGAGCCCATAGGCTTAAGCCGCCGCTCGGCATCCCTCTCCCGCAGGCGTCTATCGATACTACGGGCGAGGGAAGCCAATTCTTCGAAGGATTTAGTTTCCTCGTGAAAAGCTAGTTGGTCCTTCATCTGGTCGGTTAATGACCGTAAAAAAAACCCACGGAGGCCCGAATCGGGCCAACCCACGGCGACCGCTCTGGTACGGAACTCGACTAGGTACTCCGCGATACTGCGCCGCCCCTGACGGAGCCCCAGCAATTTCTGCGTGGCGTCATCCTCTGAAACCGGAGGGGAGAACGTAGCCCGGAACTCCTCCAGGAAATCATCGTAATCGCAATCACGAATGGAGTGAGAGGTTAAGTAGGCCTCAGCCCACGCTAAAGCGCGTCCCCGTAACAAACCCACGAAGTAGGAGATCTTAGCTGCATCCGTGGGGAAGGCGTGTGGCGTGCGGCTGAAGAACAAGGAGCATTGAAAGAGGAATCCCCCACACAGGTCTAACTCCCCGTGGAAGGGCTCCAAAGGCGGGGGCGAAACGCTGCGGAGCACGGGGTCGGGTGGCGTGGTTCGCAGCTGTTCCTGAGTGTCACTGAGCTCTTGGTAGCGGTCCTGGAGCGATTGGAGCTGCTGATCGTGGCGACCAAGAATAGCGCCCTGTTTATTAATGGCGGAGCGGAGTGGATCTGCTGGGTCCATACTGGCCAGTCCGTACTGTCATGAACCGAAGTTCCACGCACAAGTTGGACCCAGGAGCAGAACACACACACAGCGGTACGAGAGAACAAAAATAAACTTTATTATAACTGAGGGTGTCCCGGGAGGGTAGAAGGGAAAAAACGCACGGAACCAGAAAAACCGAGGGACCGGGAGGAGAATCGCGCAGGAACGCCGAGAGCGGGACTGTGGGAGACTGAAACAGAAAAAGGAAAAAAGGATTATTGGGGTGCGGGGAAAACGGCAGTATACGAGGGGAAGTAGAGTACGCGTCTTACGATGATAGCGGGGCCGAGGGAACCGGAGGGAGGGGTGAGGGTCCGTGGGGAGAAGCTTCAGAAAGGTCGAGGCGGCTGGGGCTGATCGTGATCCAAATTCCGGACAGGCAGGTGGACAGGCTGGTGGCTCAAACACGCCGAGCTGTGATCTGAGTATACAAGGCAGAGTTAGTGTTAGTTCACACGGATAAGTTTGCATAAGGGCTTTCCCGCAGGTGTACGTTACCGCTGAAGGACGACTACGGACTGGCGTGGAGCAGCAGGCTGGGCAGGATTAAATAGTCCACCTGGTGATCGCCTGGGATGGGATGCAGGTGTGGAGTTAGCAGCCACGCCCACGGGAGTGGGCATCCCATCAGCACCTCGGACGCCGGGCCGCGGACCATGACAGTTTAACATTTAAACCTATTTTCTGCACATTCCAGCACATGAAATAAAATATTTTTTGTGTTTACACTCAGTCTTTCAAATAGATGCAAGTAAAACACAGCAGAACATAAATAAAATCAAAGGATCAATGGTCCTGTAGCTCTATTTTTACCTGTTTAGCAGGAGTGGGGCAGGCGGAGATTTGCCCTGGTGCAGGTGTGTCGCAGCAGTCAGTGGAAGAATCCGCGAGTTTCTCTGTGAATTTCACATTGCGTGGTAGCGCACTCGGTGCTTGTGCGGAAGTTTAGGGGGTTTTTTTGCTGTAAAAAGAAGTTTTCTTCAAACAGCGGACACTAATGTTTTTGTCACTTTTTACGGAATCAAACTCAAAGTAAGGTCAGTTCTTCCACGCTTTAAACGCTGCACGCTCATACTCTCTCCCGCACTCATTATATTAGCCGTTGTTGATCTGCACACAGCTGTTGCCACGAACGTTGCACTTGCTTACGTCATTGTCATGAGACACTTTCGCAAAAGAATCACGGTTTTAATAACGCAGTAACGCAGCATGCTTACAGGAAATTAATAGTAATCTAATTACCTTTTTTGCAATAGTAATCCCTTACTTTACTCGTTACTTGAAAAAAGTAATCGGATTACGCATTACTGCCCATCTCTGCTGAGGACAGAGTTTGGCAGCACTTTAATGAACCTCGATAAAGATCTATATCTGCTTATCTACTGTAGTACAAGTCATTTCAGATGTTATACCAAGTTTGTGCCAGTGAATGTAAATGAAGACTTTGAAACTTTAAAACTACAAATTTTTTTTATCACTTTTGTGTATCAATCGTTACTCTTGTCCTGGCACTTTTTTCTGTTTGCTTCAAGCAAGTAGAAATAATGCTATATATATATATGCAACTTTATCGTTTTATATTAGCTGACACTTAGCATATAAAGAAAATAGTTCCTACATAAACAGGATTATTGATTTTTGTGACAGAATTTTTCAAAGATATATTTTGGTTGTCTTGAGTACTACAAAACAACCACCTATCTCAAATACACCAAATACACACCAAAATAATCTGGATGGATAAATAGCTCTACAGGCCAGAGGAAAATTATGTAAATTTGATTTTGTGATGACCTGTCCTTTTAAAAACCTGGCAGTTTGATGTCATGTAAAGTGAAAATAATGGGAACTGGCCTTTATACAAGGACTGAGGCACTGATGAGGCAGACTCTCAAAATCTGAATCGAGCCTAGGTGACTATGAGTAAGTTCAGTTAAGGGCCTGTTAACAAGCTGTGTCATTATAGCTAATACCCCAGACAAGCTTCCCGGTTACTGTTGGCTCTCAGTTTGTAATGGAGCTGATTTGTACTTCGCCTCAGTCTCTGTGCATTGTGGATTAGCAGGGATTTGGTCTTGGTGCCTCACCGACTTCTCTATGGGCTTTCATACAGCGGAGTGGACTGACTTTGCCACCTTTTGTACCTCTGCAGCCAGCATAATCTAACAAATGCCAGTATCTTTACTTCCTTCTCACAGCCAACAATCTTTAGTTTTGTTTTCTCGGGAAACTAAATGTCTTTGGGGTTCCTAAGAGAAACGCAGAGGTCTGTGCGTGAAGGCATCTTCTGAAATCTTCTTTGATGGGTTCTTTAAAGATTTGAGACTGTTTTTGAATTTTTCTGACACACTAGGGACAAAAAGAGATGACTGTCACTGTCAGAGTATCTGGGGAAAGCAAAAGTTCCATGGTTACTCATCAGCAAAGAAGCTCTTGATGGAACTTGAAAGCCTGAAGAATACTTGTTTGAGGGTTTGTGAAACAATTAGAAAGGTGTTTTCATTAAGCCTAATTCCCCCAAACCTTTTATGTGAGAGCTCCTCCAGTCATTAAGATGTATCAGAGATTTGTAGAATTTGAGTAAGCTTTAAGCAAGCTTTCTTACGTTATTATATTCCACAAAAATGAAGTGTTTGCACAAAGAAGAAGAGAAAGCAGCAACAAGTTGAAATATAAAGATTGGTTTATTGGACAATTTAAGAAACAGGAAGACAGGAAGCATTAAAAACATGTTTATCGCACTGGGATATCTTTTAAGAACCCCAAATCTGAGTTTTTATGGATATTATGCGGCTTCAGTCTTACATTTAACTAAAACTCTGAACATCCTAGAGTCCTAGAAGCCTAGAAGTGAGATCAACTCAGCTTTATAGAAAAAAAAAAGACTTCCATGGTTCACGAAGGAAGGAACAATAAGGTTAGTTTGTCTCTGCACAAACAAAATACAATGTCTGAACAGCCATTGATTGTTAGAGGTTGACAGAGCTCTTAACAGTCTTCTATAGGGTCTTTCAAGACTGATCTCCTAAACCCTAAAATGACGTTGTTCGAGAACCCTACTGAGTCAAAAAGGGTTTTCATGAAATCTGTATTTTTAACTATGAAAAAGCTTTTGAAGAGGAGGGCTTATGTGGTTTTAAGGACTTGAAATAAGGAGACTGTTATCAGATCAAATGGACTGTTTTAAAAAGTGGATTCATTTGCCTGATTTATCTGAGATTATCAAAAAAGTTAACTGAAGTACTTTACATTTTCTAAGTTAAAAAAAAACAGCAAGATTAGTTAAGTTATGTTTTTTTTCCTCAAGAGACAAAGGTTGAACCAAAAGGTGATTAAAATGTGCATCACAGAGATGAACAATATATTTTTTAATTGTGTAACTGTATTTTCTATGTTTCAAATAAACAAAGGAATGCGGAATTTGAAACCTTATCATGGGAAAATATATTTGTTTATAAAAAGCCTTACTTGATACCAGAAATGAGAGAAAATAAAAATGGAGCCGATTAAATACATTTTGGTCTTTTAAGAATTTTTTTTACATTTTTTCCTGATTTTTGTATATTTTTTTCTCACGTCCATAAAAATATATCAAAGGAGGCCCTTCATCTGCTGCAAAATGAAAAACAAATCAGTTGAGGAGAAGAAGTTTTATACCAGTTATATCTCAAAAGGCCTCTTTAACAAAATCCACTTTAAAAAGCATTTAATTAAGACTTACTTTGTGTTGTGACGGCTTTATATATTAATAAACTCTCCTCGTTTTATCAAGTAATAGACTCTTTGGTTCAGAAATCTTTTTCCAGTTCAAGGCAGTGAAATGAAATGCTTCTCTCTGTGTGTGTGTGTGTGTGTGTGTGTGTGTGTGTGTGTGTGTGTGTGTGTGTGTGTGTGTGTGTGTGTGTGTGTGTGTGCCCATTCATGGTATACTGTGACAGGGTGTGTGATCTGGAAGGCTGACCCTTCCCATCCTGTTTACTCCATCCCTGCCTCCCTCCCTCCATCTCTCTCTCTCTCTCTCTCTCTCTCTCTCTCTCTCTCTCTCGCTCCTTCTTCCTTTTTTTTAATACTGCTCTTTCTTTTACAGCCAAATTAAAATACCAAGGATTTTTGTTTGTGTGTGTAATACATGAGCTCAGCCTGCAGAGGTGGTGGAGGTGAAAAGGTCAGCATGTTGAGACAAAAGGGACAGATCGGGGTTGTGCGGTTGTGAAAGCCTCAATTCAGAATCTATTTTTGTCGCATTTGTTGTAGCGTCTGCATTGGGGTCACTGTTAATTGATACATTCTTGTATTTACTGGATTATAGAAATTGCTCAATTGTAAAATCATCTAATTTGCATCAACTTTTTATGTTTTGACAAAGGTATAAGCTCTAAATAATAATATTTCATTTTTAAGAAAACAAAGATGCACCTTACAGCATATTATTTACCACAGCTTAAAGAGTGTGTGCAGACGTGGAAAAGCTGTCAATCGAAATACTAACATATCGGAAGGCACACATGAATCTACATTTTTGCCAGTTGATGATGCACAAAAAGACAAAAAAAATCTATTTTTTTTCTTTTTTTCTTTTTTTTCTTTTTTTTTTGCTGTAGCTTTTGACAATTCCAATAAACCTAAAAGACTAAAAGGAGATAGATGCATGGAAATATTGCTATAGGCCAAGTCTTGTGGGATTACCTAATTATTTAGCACCGCTTGTGTGTGAGTGTATCCGTAGATAGGGTACATACCTATTGCCCTATTCACAGCATGCACATAAGTTTATATATAGGTAGTTGTATACATAAATAAAATGGTGCTCCAGTAGGTATTTAATTTAGTGCCAGAGGAGACAAAACTCATGCCAACACTGGCACTCATCCATTTTAATGGCCCTCAAACGGACAGAGGTAATGCAAAAAGACTGAGGGCTGGAACCTTTTATGCTGGCCTCTCTTTCTATTATACAAAATTTGGGGGGCCTTCAAACAGACAAGTGTCTTTATCGCCTAGCAGTTTGGACCTATAACCACATAGTCGTATAATAAGATAACCTTTATTAGTCCCACACTTGGGAAATTTGTTTTGTCACAGCAGGAAGTGGACAGTGCAAAAGTTATGAGGCAAAAATTAGAATACAATAAGAATAAATACAGTACACAACTGTACAGAATAGAATAAAATAAAATACTATATACAGTAGAATAAAATAAAATAAATATACAATAAGATAAAAATAGAATACAAATACAAATACTATATACAACTGAGTAAAAATACAACGATGACAGAAAGGATTATTGCACTTAGTATTATTGCATATGTATGGATGTGTGTGCTTGATCAGTTAAAGTCTTTATTATGGAGTCTGACAGCAGTGGGGAGGAAAGACCTGCGAAATCTCTCCGTCCCACACCGTGGGTGCCGCAGTCTCCCACTGAAGGAGCTGCTCAGTGCTGTCACAGTCTGCTGCATGGGGTAATATAGCAAGACATTATTACATTATTACATTAATCATTATTTCCAGTGATGAGCAATTATTACCTTCTATAAGTAAGTATTTGATCAATATAAATAAATAAAACAAGAAAAAAAAAGAAGAAACTGAAAAAAAATTAATACAAAAACATTTTGTTGTATTTTGTAAAAATTGTTCTAGTTTTCTTGACAGTTTATCCTTTTAAGTCTTAAAATTGAAATTGTGTCTCCAAAAATGATAGCTACTTTTAAGGAGGCTGGTAAGCCTGAGGATTATCTATCCTTCCATGCTGGCATTTACATTGTGTACAAATTTTTCATAAGAAGTTTTGCATTTTGTGGTTGAAAGATTTTTGGATTCATTGCAGGCCGTGGTATTCACCAGAGGTGCGTGCAGTGTCAAATCTAAATAGGTATTTGTTTATGTGTGTGTGGTCCTGAGTTAGTATTTTTGAATGCATGTGCTCGATATATTTCGGTACCGTGAAAAGTACATTTGTGTGTGTGTGTATATGTGTGTGTGTGTGTGTGTGTGTGTGTGTGTGTGTGTGTGTGTGTGTGTGTGTGTGTGTGTGTGTGTGTGTGTAGTACATATCAACATTGGTCTGAGTTTGTGCATCTGTGCTAGTGATTTCTAGTACTTGTGTGTGTGTGTGTGTGTGTGTGTGTGTGTGTGTGTGTGTGTGTGTGTGTGTGTGTGTGTGTGTGTGTGAGTCTTTGTATACATGCCAAACTGGTCCAGCTGGCATCAGTCGTAGCTGAAGCCGAAGCCGCCGTATCGGTCACACACACACTCTCTCTCTCCCGCTCACACACACACACACACACAGTCGACCACATTCCTATTCTGTACGCCTGTAATTATCAACCTCTTCTGCATCGACTACCATGTTGGCGCGTATTCAGCGCTGGTCTATACACGCCTGATTCCAACCCTTCACTACGTACACGCTTCATTTTCCTCCACACACGCTTGCAGTAAAACCCCTCCATTTCATCTCATACGACTGCACTGACAGCAGAATGTAATTACACACTAACTGTGGTTTGATATTTAGACTGGCTCAAGATTTAAGGTTTTATCCAAAAAGAAGGTCTGCGTGGTAAAAATAGGCACCGAAGTGGTCCCGCAGCTCAGAGGGGAGGAAAGCCTGTTCAGAAGCTGGAGAGGAAATTAGCTTTGTTGTCTACACGCAGCGGTGCATTTTTCGAAATTCATCAGGCACCTTTTTCACAGCCAGGCACGCTCAGTTTGTGTATTAAAGTGATGGTCGGTTACCTGCCAACGAGGCTTCACCTTCTTCTCGTGTACTGATCAATCCTTGGCCTGCATTCAAAGAGCTCTGATGTCTGATTTCAATCAAACATGTTTCAACACGTTTGACCGAAGATGTTCTATAAAAACTAATGGGTAGGTGAGGGTGTTGTTTTCTTCTTACATCTATTAAATCTGTATCAGATGTTGCCTTGGGCATTAAGGACCTTCAAGTCCAACAACGGGAACAGAAATCATAGTTTCTGTATTGTTTATAAATGAAATTAAAGGAAAATAAAAAGTCTTTTGCAGTAAAACTTTAACCAAGAAATTTGAGTTCCTGAAGAGAGTTACATGAACATGATGCCTTGCAAGGTTTTCAAGAGATATGTTGAATGTTGGAGTTTAGCCAAACTTTCAATAAATGGAGCTTTAATATTAAGTGATAATCATGGAGAATTATGTCATACATTTGGCATAATATTAAATGCTAAATTAATCGCACAAACCCTAAATTTTGTAGTATGCAACTTTTCCTACAGGGCTTTGTTAAATCTTCACAGTGTGGTTCCAACATCTTTGATGGAAATGTCCTTTAATGTAGTATTGCAGTAGCAGTAGGCTGTTGCCAGGTTAAGCAGAGACAGGTTGAATTTCTCTGGCTGGTTATTTAAATTAAGAGCGTCATTATTACATGTATTACATGTTTTCCAAAATTTCACTATGTAAACCCTAATGAGAACCAATTTGTAGAACAGAAAACTGTAGATTCTTTAAAGCCAGGTTCAAAATGAGCATTTTGCTGGCACATTAGAATCAATGTATTTTTATCAATATATCTCTTTTTGTAACTTCATTAATTTGAAACTACTGTCAACGTGTAATATTTTTTTTATTTTTTACAATTTTGAAGAAATAAAATGTTCTATAAATATTTCTCTGAATGCTATAATACAATATGAATATAAATTTTCTCTAACTGCTGAAGTGGAAATTTAGTGTGTTTTGAGGGAAAAATCCTTATTTTGGGAAAACAATAATTGCACGTATGCAGTGTTAAATCTTTTTTCTTTCTAATTGTGAAACACTGCTTACATGTAAAAATGTTTAAGTAACAGATAAAAATTCCTAGATAAGCACTTACATCAAGACAAATATTTAAATGTTCAAAAGACAAAGTGGACACACACATACAACAAAATGTGACTTTCCACTAGTTTGTGGGGGAGATATAGTGTGGAAGCAAAATGGTGAAAAAATTCACACACAATGGACCATTGAAACTGGATTATCTTCATTTTCTAGAAAATGTAAATAAAGCATGATTTTGAATGTATTTGTGTCACCAAATCCCATACTGCAGTTCTATATGCTGATTACAGAGTCTTGGTTTTCAGCTTCATTCCAAGTTGCCTGGTGGCTGTTGGTTGATACTTACTGTAAAGTCGTTTAGAAACGCTTATTTTTTCCCAAAATCACATCATTGTCAATAACTTTGGAAACTGAACTCTAAGTGTAAAATTCATCCATTATTTGCTGCCTTCAAAAATCCCACAATGGAATGCAGAAAATAGTCTGCATAGCCTGAACACAGTAGTATGCAACTGCGCAAGAATTGACTATTTTCTTCAGTAGAATTGGTTGCCTAGCGAGTGCACTAATTAGTCTCTATGGAACATCACTCTCCAAAGGGACAAAGATGGGAAAGAGCAGAATAATACCATATATGGCAAACCATTAGAGTTGGCGATGTACTATAAACATCTTTACTCATAAATTCACTAGGAGAGTTCAGTTTTCTCCGTGAGGCAGGTTGCTTTTTAATTTTTCTGTTCAGCTGAACACTCAATTTTTTTTCTCATGCAAAGAAACTAAATCTACACCTAAAAGAAAGTGGAGAATGAAAGCGTTGATTTTGTTTTTGTGGCACAAAGCCCTTGCCTTTCTGTATGCGGATCTATGCATTGCAGGCATAGCAGATGTACGTTTTGTTGTGCAGAGAGATCAGCGAGCAGAAAACACACAGAGCACACACACTGTCTGTGATCAGGAAAACTGGCTTTGGCTGTTTCTACAAAAAGTTATTTTTTCTGTGGCTCCTTGTGAATGAATTATCCTTTAAATTAATAGATGAAAAACTATAGCACAGTTTTGATGTTCCGGGGAAATATGTCCCTGTTGTTGGTGAGGGTGAGAGCATGTGACAAAGGGCAACTTTGCCTGGACCTGATTGTACCGACGCTGTGTAGTGTTATTGTGTTAACATGTCTTTGGAGTTGATTGATCTGTTAAAGCTGAATAATTTCCACACCAGTAATTGTTTTTTCCTTCCTGTAGTTATAAAGATCAGTCTTTGTTAAGCTGATTGCTTTTGCTAACTGCCTAACTGCCCTTTCTTCTTCCTCTTCCAGGTAAAACAGAGAGGAGTTTGTACTCATATGGCAGAGAGTCCAACCCACACTGCCATCAGGTCAGTCCCAATGTAAATGTCTTCTTTTATTCAACCAGTGTGTCAGTTTCAGTCATCTTTATTGCTTCTTTTTTGTTTTTTGATTGAGACAAAGCAGTAAATATATTTAGGCAAAACAGAGCAAACTCTGAGTTTGATTTGGTATCAGTAGTAGAGGATGTTCAGCTCTAGAGATGCGAGGTTTAAGCACCAAAATCTTTACTTGTGGTTGTGGACTTTTGCATATTAACTGTGGAACGTGGCCTGAAGGAGAGACCTAAAGCCATTGGTGCTTTTGGTAAATGTCTCCAGAATAACATGTAGCATGTCGCCAGTACCCACCTTATGCCTTTTTGCCCACATATCCTACCCACTGGATAATAAAGATTATAGAGGATTGTTCTAATGTGGCCCTAAACAAAAACAAAAAAAGGGGGGGGATTTGAATATGCAAATGAGGCGTTTAAATGCCAGTGTTGAAAAGTGAGCACAACCTAAACCTAGTGTTCTAAAGTGACTTTTTGGAGCTGGATGTGACTTTTGATCTCAGTCACTTATGCTGTAAAAAGAGGAGGAAGTTGACATCACCATAGTTTTGTAACCATCATTAAACATTTTGTAATAACCATTGTTGATAAATGGCAAGCTGATAGCTGATTATTTTTTGTAAATAGTTATTTTAATGTATTAATTTTTTCAAATAATTAGTAATGTTAAAATGTATGTTTATGTCGTTAGTTTGTGTTTGTTTTTGTGCACTTATACCAACCACTGTGTTGCTCTTAAACCTGCTCAAACACTCTCTGTGCCTAAGCCAAACCAAAAATCCAGAGAAAGTAAAAGCAGAGAAAAGGTGCTAACAAAATTAAAAAGCAAACATAAACCACAAGTACCTCCACCCTGCCTAGTCTTACGTTTCCTTAAATCAAATATTACATCTTAATCGCTATAATCTTCATAATAATATTTATGATATAAATAGTATAAATATTTGAATTAATTAAAAATATTCATAACATTTATAACTACTATGCTAATTTTTATAAACTTCAGCTTCAGAATTTCAGCAAACATCAGAATGAGTCCAGTGGTCTATAAACTAGTTAACAAACAATAAAATCAATTAATTGTTTATTAACATGGAATAATTATACAGTATTGTATTATTATGTATTTATAATCATTTATTAGCTATTTACAATGGCTATTTTAAAGTCATGTTTCTTTGGTCACTGACATCCAAACACATGGGTTTATGTGATGAACAAGGTTAACCAATCAACCCAAGTCACAATCACAGAATAAAAATATCCTCAAGTACAAGATGACTTTTTAAAAACAATGTAATATATTATATGTCAAAGTACTGCTTAAGGTTTTGAAGGTATGATTTCTTTGTATTGCTATTGATTGTGCACGCATTTTTTTTTATCTTACAAAGGTGTAAAAGAGTAACCTCCCATCAGACAAAGAATAATCTTACCAGTGGAGTTTTCATGTCCATTTAGCATTTATGTTTTTCTTGTTAATGTAAGTTCACTCTCCTATAAGCTGTTGGCTAGTGTGGCTTTGCACTGCTACATGTTAGCTAACTCTAACATTTAACATTTTTTTTCCCAATTGTCAAACATTTTGTTTAAACTCATGTCCCTTTGTTGTTCCCGTAAAGAGGATTCATGCAAATTTGCAAAGTCGTCTTTGACTTGTTGGCTGATTGTAGACGCTGTTTCTTGCATAATTTATTTCATTCAGATAGTTATTATTGTGCAACAGCTACCAATCACTCTCTGAAAAGTTGGGAACCTTCATTTGCAACTTAATATCCATGCATATATTCATGTGCTGTCATTTAAAGTCCACATAATAAAAGCTATAGAATACTCTGTTTGCTATGTGTCAATCACCCTCGTGACTACAATAAACAACAGCTGTTACATATTTTTTTGTATAATTTTAATAGAGATGTTTAACTTTATCTAACTATTCCCAACTTCATTAAACAAATAGTTATTAATTTTAACTTTAAGGACAACTGTTTTCAAAGAAATATGTATCACCAACGGTAGCACCAGGTGTTGTGACGACTTTTACTACATTCTGAATCTGTACTGTAATCTTCCTGCTCCGTTCTCATGGACCATATGCATCAATGAAAAGATACATGTTGATAATTAACAGAGACATACAGATGTTGGCATTTGATTAAAAAGAGAGGCTTGATGTGCTCGCTGTATTTTGATGACCACCAGATTAAAAAAAGAATCACATACGTTTCATTGCTGCACAGGTTGTTGGACATGTGGAATCTGATATTACAGATTTATTTTTCTTTTCGTCTCAATGATCTTTAATTAAAGCTTATCAAAGAAGTGCGTTTCCTAGATTAAAAATATCGAAGTTGTACTAAAAGGTGTTACAGGTTATTATGAATCTATGAAATACTGTATGTGAAAAATTTCCTTTTGCATATCAAGAAGTTTGACTTTCAGATCTGATAAAAGCTGGCGGATAACAGTGGAGAATTTGATTATATTATTTAATTGCTATGTAGTTCAAATGTACACAAGTTTCTGATTAATCCACTTCCTAAAGTTGATGTGTGACTCTTCAATATCATAATATTTTTAGCGTTACTGTAGGTTTTGGCGCTACATTAGAAATTGTGGTCTAATTAATTTTAATCTTGCCTTTGGCGATTGCTGGTCTGTATGTTCATCTGCTAGCTTGTCATTATTTCATTGCAAAGTGAAATGATGCAGTTGAAGTCTGTCCATTTTGCTGGCCACTTGACTTTTAGCACCACCAGCATGTTAATCTTTGCGCTACTGAAATATTGCTACATATCACTGATAAAAAGCTTGATGCAGATATTCATGGTTCCCAGATGGTAAACTTTAATGACTTGGGTGATCACCAGACTTTCTCAAGGACTGTCATCAGGTAAAAATGTCACGTTATCAGTTAGACCTTTTCATACCCATACAAACTAACAGTTTAGTTTGTATGTCATCTTTCCTGATCTTAATTTGCCCTTCATCTTCTTGTAAGTAGCCTCTTTGTACAGCAATAGATTCCTTTTACCACTCTTGCAATACTTGAAACCATCCCTGAAGGTCCTGTTTTGTGAGCAAGTCAAGTACCATCTGTAACACCCCACTGAGTCAAAATAGTTATCCTTTAAATAAAATTTCAGAATAAAGAAGACAAAGTGATGGTTGTGTTGGTGTGGCCAAAGTACTCTCTGTCATGCATACTCTGCAATGAAGGGGCACCCGACTGTGATCACACCACAGCTCAGGTTGTTTGCACCAAATGTTCTCACTTAGAATATTACAACAGGATTCAGCATTGAGAATCTGACCCCTGTGAAAGAATGTGCAAGAGAAAAATTTTCAGAGAAAACAAGGAGCATGTTCATAGTTACACTGCTGACCAATCTTCCCTTCTTTGGCCTTGGACACTGAAAGGTCTTCCACTGTGAAAACTGCTGCCTGGTGTCTGAGTTATAACCATAACTCTTAGTAATAATTTGCAAAAGGAAAGTTGGGTCATCCCAGACCTGTTCACAGAGATCCTTACAGACATCTGCGTGCATGGACATAAAAATATATAAAGTACAGGTCCAGACATTGATTACACAAACAAAAAATCAACAGCACCTGTTGTATTAACATCACTGTGCACACTCTGTTTATGCATGGTGTTCAAGTGTTTATGATGAAATAGCACTAACTTTTATGTTATTTAGTAAGTGTTGGCATGCTAACAAGCAAAACTGAGATAGCACCACTAAAATCACTTCTAGGGAGAAATAGGATTGAGCCTGCCTTTTGAATTCCTAAAGAGCCCAGATAGCAAGTTAATAATTAATAAAATGAAATGAAATTAAACAAGGACTCGTGCTCTTATTTGGAATCGTGACATTGATTCAATGATGACCTTGAATCTCATATAATAATAATTGTCATAATGTTATAATATTTATAATTGCATTCTAGAGATGTTGTGATCAATGTCATGTCCACATCATCTAGACCTTGTGTTTCGGGATGATGTGGACACAGAGAATCTGTTTAATAACAGGAAAAGCGACTGCCAGCAGGGCCGATCAGACCAAACAAAATGATTGACAGTGGTCCAAATCTGGTTGCCTGGGGCAACTGGGCAACCGTTAATGTTGATCCTTGTGAATGGAGAGAACTCAGAAAGCAAAGTGATGGACAGTAAAGACAAGCAAAAATCCAAATGTGGCATCCGAAGGACTCAGACTTTTGAAAGGCCTTCCTGCCTTTTGATCTTTCATGAGGACACGATTTGGCCATGACAACCTCATAAACAATGACGCACACAGACAACATACCAGTTTCTCCATCATGCTAAATGTGCCAGTTGTAGGCACTGGAATACTTGTCATGCAGGTGGAATTAAATAAAGGTGCCGTTTGCCCCCTGAGACTTTATTTCTTCCTTTGTTTTATTTAGTCATTCATCAGTTTACCAGCTGATTCGCTCAGTATAGACTTGTTTTAATCATTCATATTACCAGTAGGCCAGCACAGTAAGCTGTTACTATCCATTTTAATCAGTGATGAGCAGAGAGACATACAGATTAATAACTGTAATATGTACTTCTTTTCTCACAGGAGGCATTTAAACCCAAGTTATAATCCTTTCTAACCTTTACCTTTCATGGCTAAACTTAACTGCATAAACTTGCTGCCTAAAGTTAACCAAAATAGCTCATGAAATTGAAAGAAACCTTTTAACGTAACGTTAAATCCAAAAATACAAGACTTAAACTCTTGTTGAGTGGATTAAGCTTCCTCTCGCCCTCTAGTCTTGCGAGGATTACTACTTCCATTCAGCAGCGAGGAACATCCTTCATCAAATGAGGTGATAACGCTCTGCTAGTACACAGAATGCCCCACCTGATGGAGCTATTTATGGGACTGATAACGACTGATGAGGTCTTTTTGATTCAACAATGACATTTGAACGTTTTATTTATTCATGCATTCATTCAATCATTGGGAAGTGTATTAATTCATATGCTGGTTTTCTCTGACGGACATTTGAAGCGTTTCGCAATCAGTCCTTGGTGGTGGATCCATACGTTTATAGATACCTCCTCGTTATGTGATTTGTTTATTTGTTTATTTTACAAATATAAGCTGACCATCTATTGACTGTCTGCTCCCTCCACTTTTTTTCCTTTTTTGTCCTAAGCACTGTTTTTTTTTTTATATAAATCCATCCATTTGTACTCATTTGTCCATCTAACAGTTGATTTGTTAACTTGATCAGCCTTTGATTCGTCCATGTATCCATCTTTCCATCCATCCATTACTCCATTTATCACCGCCTCGCTGATCTTTTATTTATAACCACCTCTTATATCCAGCTGTGGCCTTTGTACGAGGCTACAGCAAACCGTAGAGGACAAAAATATGAAATAAATGAAACATTACTGCCTCACTGGCCATTTTCCTACTGGGCTGCTGTCAAATTGTCCTGCTACACAGTCTGAATGGCTCCTGATGGAAATTGTTTGGAAATGGCAGATAAATTTACATGCTGGGCTGAAGTCCAAAATCCTCTGGCTTCGTCCTCGGCTGTTAGTGAAAGAGAAAGAGAGAGAGAGAGAAAAAAACACTTAGAGGGGAGGATGAGCTCACACACTAACAGCAGGAAGATTTCCAATGACCCCAGTTTATTTCGCCAGTCTCAGACCAAACCAAATAGATTTCTTCCGTTGGAGTTTTGAGTTAATTTAGGTTTTGGTTCCACATTTTTGGCTGCAGTTATTGTGGAAGTTTTAAATTTAGACATAATAATTTTGTCTCTGCCAATTTCCTCCATCTGAGTTCCAAAACACTCGATGATCATACTGGACTGCCATTTCATTTGAAATCTATTATTCAGTTTGACATTGTACTCATGTAAAGTAATTTCTCTTTGGGAAAATGGATTATTTTACACTAGTCAATGATGTAATCATAGCTGAATTTAAAAAAGAGAGAATTGGTCAGTGATTAAGAGGGCTGGAAATAATAAATAATCTTGTAGTAAACTAGAAGAAAAAGGGATTGAAAAATAAATAACCAGATGTTTGGATTCATGCGTGTGGGGCACAGAGCCACTGGAGTTCGGATGCTTTAATGCTTTTACCTTTTATGTTTAATAATTGATACAATTAATAACAATTGTGACATTTGGGAAGCTGTAGGATTCATCCTCTGTGGACCATGTTTTGTCTTATTTTTAACTCATTTCATTCTGAACCAATTGTTGGGGCGAAATGTAATTGTCAAGTTTGGCCAGATCATTATGAGCAGATTGATATTTATATCAGATGGTTTAAACCAGAGGTTTTAACCATTTAAAGCCGGTCGGAGCGGACACACTCCATTTTGCGTAACTATTTTTAAATCCCGGTAGCACTGCAACCACGTAAGCTAGCGCAATAATTTTTTTTGCATATGAAACCGGAGGAGTTGTACTTACATCTTATGCCATCAGGTTGTCCTAGGTCAAGGTTTCCTTCCACATATAGCTTTGCAAAAGCTGCATAAAAATCACTTGCAGCAACAAAAACATAATATTCCAGAAACACGCTTTGCCGATCCGATCAGCTGTTTGTAACACTTCCTACATCCATCAGCATGAACTATCACATGACCGCATGACCTGCCCGAAACTGGAAGTGACATCATTTTGCGGAAATGTAGTTTTTTTTACCATCAGGGCCTTATGAGCTTATACTTGTGTTTTTAAAAGTTATGTTTGACTTTATGACTTTCTGTGTTGTTTTTGGGATGCTGAGGACTCATATTGCACTGCTGGAAATATTTTATTTTGATGCATATGCTGTTATTTTGCAAATTTGCACTATAATATATTTTTTCGTTTTTCCTGCAGTATATGAAAATTGGTGTATCTCAAAAATAAAACTATGAAGACACTTAAAATAAATTTCCTTTGGTGGGAAACTAGTTTGTGCAACTTTTTTGTATTTACAGTTTTGAGGGATAAGCCTCTTAAATTTCTCTAACTTGAAATATATGTTAAAAAATCAAAAACGATTTTCAATTTTTTTGTAGTTTATTGCACTTTTTTGCAATTTATGTAATTACTATGCACTTAATTCAGACATATTATTAAAATTTGGGCTATAATGGTTGTATTGATGTATAGCAACTTGAAATGCTCCCAAAAAATGGCTCCACAGCATGTAAAAATATAATATAAGCTCTGGCGGACTTGGTTCTATGGTAGGTCTTAAAGGGTTAAATATAAGGCCCAGAGGCCAGAACCAACCCAGCAAAGATTCCAATCCAGCCCACTGGATGAATTTGGAAAATGTGAAGAGATCAATATTCTTAATCGGATGAGCTACCTTTGTGTTTCTGAGTGGCAGCCAATCAGAATAAAGTTGGCTTAAAGGGGGCGGTTCTAAAAATGATATTTTGCAGACAGAGGATAAACTGAAGGGCTGCCCAGAATAAGATTGAGAAGTATTATTTTGAATTGCAAATTATGCAAAGATGGTTTATTTTTTGGTCCAAAAAAAGTGGAGCTGGAAATGAGCTTAATGAATCCCTTTTAACTTTAATATGATGCACAAATGTGCTTTTAATAAAAAAAAAAAAAGTATGTGCAATACTATTTTGAATATGTGATAATTCACTGATATTAGTTTACATTTATATAGTGTGATGGTTTGTGTTATAGTTGGGTTTTAGGTTTTAGGGTCAACTAGTTTTGGTTACCCAATCAGGTTGCGTTCCACAAAGCGATGGCTGGTACCATCAATGGTCCATTGACAGTAGTTTCCAGTGTTTATTTTCTGCACAAGAGTGCTTTTTCTCCTTAGTGACTGCTTGCATCCACTTTGAACGTGGAACCTGACAGGGTCATTGTGACTCTCACCAAGCTGTAAATGGGTGCTGGGGGATGGGAAACATGGTTTGATGCCAGTGTAAGAGCCCGACATCACAACAGTGAGCTGTGCTCCTTTACAATCATCCAGACACCCTCCAAAACCCAGAGTCTGCTGACAGAAGGTAGCATAAATACTCCAAACACCAGGATGGAGAGAGAATGAGAACGTTGTTGGATTACATGGGATATTGGGAACAGATATTTTTTTATTATTTACTTCATATTACTTCATATAATGCTACATTTATACAGTGTGCAAATTGTAACAAGTTTAATGGAATAGAGAAAACACTGGGTTAAAGTTCAAGCTTCCAAGAAATCTTTTCGACTTTTATGGTTATGGAACATTATATTAAGCTGCATTGCTACATGGTAGCTGTTCTGGAGTTTTTGATCAAGTTTTAGCTTTACCAAGCTGGTCTCCCAATCGTTCCATTAATATGTTTAATCACCAAGAGGTAAAACCCAATAATTATGCATTTCTCTTGGTAGTTAAAAGAAATATTAAGTTCAAACTAAATCCACTTATCTTTTGCCTTCTTCCTAAAAGATGAACCCTTTAAGACTTTAAGACTAATATTCTCCAGATAGTTCCTTTACTGCTAGCCTGAGGATACACCTTTTTGTTAACTTCCACTGCTATGGCCAAGAAAAGCACATTGTTTGTTCTTCTCTGGTTTTATGGGGATTTCTGTGGTTTCACTGCTGCTGAGAGTATCACCTGGACTCCCATAACCACAGTGGAAACACCCTCATTGGCAGTATAATATATAGCCAGCACACACCCGCACAAACACACTACATGACTTTCTTATAGCTGCTATCTAAAGGGGAATTCTGTCTACATAAGCAGAAAACCCCTCCTCATCTGGATGAAGGGATGGGAGTAGATGATCTTCCCGTCTCTCATCCCGTCTCGCACTCTTTATATCTTCTTATCTTGTTTGGGGTTTTTCATCAGTTTCCTCCCCATCTGAAATTTTTCCCTTCTTCTTCATTCTGTCGTTCATTCAAGCCAAAGCCACTATGTCGACTGCTTACACACACACACACACACACACGCACACACGCACACAGTTTTTTCTCTCAGCCACACCAAAGCATGCCTGTCATCCACTTATCGCCTCACAGATCAGCAGGTTAGTCCTGGGCCGGCAGCGAGCGCTGAGGCAGCAGCAGTGTGGATGTGAGGTTCTGCTGGAATGCAACATGAAAAAAAAGCCTTTAACCCTTCCTATATACACACACACTCACACATCAGTCAGTGAAAAGTGCTGAAGCCTCCGTTTTTGAAGCTCTGCAAGTTTTGGGAGCCACTTGGAAGCCGCATTTTCCTATTAAACAAGGTGCACACACATGCACTTACAAATTTTCAGTCTGAATAAACCTAGATTTACTCTATTAAATACACATGCAGATACTGTATCTGCAACATAACATAGCGACGTCATTTTTATAGATGGATCTGTGCTGTGGGCTATCTTGAGTTACATTTACCTGCAGAAGAACAGCAGGTGTGTCATTCCCCTCGGCTTCCTTGTTTACCGCTAATATCCTCAATCAGCTAAACTCGTGAGCACTTTAGGGCTCTCCAAACATTTTTGCGTCTGATGGGTCAGAGACTAGAAAGAGAGAAACTTGGCATTGTGGTCTCTGTCCTCGCTGTGTTCTCATTTGTCATCTTTCACTCTGTTTTTGTCTCTTCGATCTCTTTCAAACGTACAGATCTTTGAGGTTTAAAAACACAAAGAACCCTTTGATGCGCTGCTTTTCAGCGTATCCACTTGAGTTTTAATAAGTTGAGTGGTTGTGTGGCGGTGTTTGATCATCAATGTGAGAGGTGTTTATGGGTGCACTTAAGAAATAAAATGTTATATGTGGTCATTTCAGATCATCAGTGCAGTATCAACTTTCTTCTCATATTAAATTCACAGCAGGTCAGGCATCTGAAGCCTGAGTGACACAAAGATAATGTCTTTTTACCAATGTTACCATTTCCCGATCCTTCTTTGTGTTTGTGTTAAGCTTTGTGGGGGAGCATTTTCTCTCGCTTTCTCTCATGTCCCTAAAATTGCCGTAGACAGTAATCAGTAATTCTCAATTTTCTGGCAAGTTTCAGTCACAAAAATGTTCCCAAAGAACTTTTACATCGCAGCTTTAGGTCAGTAGTTGAAAATAGCCCGTGTCAGTGACCTGATGCATCAGTAATACAGCTGTCTAAAAGTCCAGCGTTTCTTTGCTGTCATAGTTGTACTGTGGCAGAAATAAGAAGGAGATGGATTTTGAGAAAGAAAAAAAAATGGAGGGGAAGGTGTCATGTGGTTGTCTGCTGCCAGCATAGACTGTATATAAAAGATGGATGTAGCAGCTTGACATCAGCCAGTGGTTTGTGAACTCCTGTTTTGAAGCCTTAACATTAGCATTCCAGTCACAACCATATTTATGGGTTTATTTTATTTTCAGAAACGGTCATATTTATAAAAGAGAGTCAATGATAACATCACAATTTACGCTAGCAAGCTTGGTTAGTAAGGTAAACTGTACATGTGCATCACATAGACACAGATACCTGCTGACAGGTCCTTAATAAGATAAACTTTTTTACAATTAAAAACACAGCATGCTATCATTTCTGTTATACAGCAGCATTAAAATGTTCTAAAATTCACCAATGCTATAAACACAATCTAGAGGTCTGGTTCAGTGACTTGAATTAGCGAGTAAACGCTAGCAGGCAGCTCTGTTTGTACTCGTCCGCTTGGGTGCTACGTGGGATGATGCTAAGAAGAGACCTGCATAACAGCGTTTAAAAACTAGCAGCATATGACAATAAAATATAATAACTAATAATACCTAAAAATATTCACATTTTTCACTGCTGTCTTATTTTGCAGATTACAGATTGTCTTTATTCACCTTTACATACCACTGAAGAAGCAAATCTCTCATTTTCTGTCTATCTCCTCCTGTCTGTAAAAATGCAGTACTTCTAAGTGTGTGTGTGTGTGTGTGTGTGTGTGTGTGTGTGTGTGTGTGTGTGTGTGTGTGTGTGTGTGTGTGTGTGTGTGTGTTCATCATCATATTCATTCAGACTCTCTTCTCACCCCCATTGGCTCCTTTCTGACCAATGGCGTTGCAGCAGGAAGTACAAGCCCCCAACAGCTGGTCCACCAAGAAAAATACAAGGACAAGTCAAAGACTGTTACATGCAGGGAAATATTCATAAAGCTGCTTTGACCGTAGTCTGTCCTAATTGGGCTCCATTATTATTGGGCCATTTGTACATTATAAAAGTGTTTCTCTTTTAGAACAGCCAGTTTGGTACAAACAACTTTATGCAAAGCAAAGAGGAACTCAGTGATATATTAGCAGATGACACAAATCTTACACTTTGCTTCACTGTTTACATGCATTGTTTGAAACAAAATAGTTTTATAATATTCCCAGCTCAATTACTTCAGCTTAAGTACAGTGGGAGACCCCTGCAGACCTGCTGTGGATTACAGCTTTCCCTCTCTCTTTGCATGTTTTGTAATCCCCACGTAATAAACTCAGAGTGAGATATTTATGCTAAGTCACTGACTTGGTTGTGCCAGCTGTGATGTCAGCACATTTATACCAGTGCTCGTGGCACGCCGGACTCACTGCAGTATGCAGATTTTTTTCCTCAAAGTTTTCAAGTTGCAGCGTCCCCCTCTGTGTAATCTGGGAATATCACGGCTCCTGTACCATTATATTGTCGTAATGGTTCTTGTCTTCAACCTGGTCAAGTTGGTGCATGACAAGCCAAAGCGACACCAAAGCAGGACATGAGCTAGCAGGTGTGACATCATTTTTGTGTCTGCTGCTAACCTAGGTGTTCCTGTTAGATATTTTGTAGCTTTGACACTGGCACTGGTTTGGAAACAGGATTGAAATATTGTGAGCAGAGATCTCTCAGGTAATCAAGTCAAATCTGCGGTCCATGTCTATACTTATGCTAAATGTTTTGCAAATTGTTCTGTCTGTGTGATAAAATGCAGAGCTGTGAGAGAAGAGCAAGAAAGACGTGATAACTGCATTAATGGATTGGGAGCCCGAAGGCATAGAAGTAAGAAATGAGTGGAGAAAAAACTGTAAAGAGTTAAAGTCTTTACATTGGTTGGAAAAAACTCTAATTAAAGAAAAAACAAAAACAGGAAGACATATATTTGTTTTCTGTTGTTACTGTAAACAGCTGTTAATTGCCAGCAATCAGTGATGTTTGCAGGCTGAAAATCTGTTTGTTTTTGTTGTTCATACAGTGACTACATCCTGATGTTATGGTACATACCCCTTGATCTACGGGCCTGTAGCTAAACACAAATAAGACCAGAAAATTTTGAGGAGGTTCAGCACCAGACAGGGGCTTTTGTTGCCTCATGTCTGTAACCTCACCAAGTTATGTCATATCTGTCTATAGTCAGTCTTATCTCCTTCTGCATCCATCCATCCTCCTTTTTTTTTTTTTTGTAGTGAGGTGTTCCATTCACAGCTGCTCTCCAGATCTGAATACACACACACACACACACACACACACACACACACACACACACACACACACACACACACACACACACACAGCTGCTCGGCTCTCTCAGGAGACTCTCAGCTGTCATTTACTCTCATTTACCGGCCGCAGAGATCGGCACTTTTATTTTTTGCTATTGATCATAAAGACACACACGATGCTGGACTCACATGCTCTGTCTTTGTTGACGCATCAGCAGTGACAGCTCAGAGTTTGTGCCTGTTTCATTCATTTTGCACATTTAGAGTGTCAGGACCATCCAGTGCAAGTATAGCATGATGTACTGTAGCTGCTGGGGGCTCCTTTAGTTACAGTTGTTGAAAGCAACTGTACCATCAGTAGATGGTAGAACAATTCAAAAATACTGGGAAGCTATATTAAGGAGCAGAAGAATAGCTAGGATACAACTGGACAAGGATAGAGAGAGCTAGTCTCAGCAGTCAGCTGGGTTGCACTAGGTCAATAAAGCACCAGTGAAGTATGGAATTATAGAATTTGATCTCGTGACCCAGTGATTATAAATAAATATCACCTACAGCGGTTCTTATCAATTCAAGTCAACTCAATTAGATTTTATTTATATAATGCCAAATCACAACAGGAGTTGCCTCAAGGTGTTTATACTGTAATGTAAAGATAATACAATAATACAAACAAAACAGGGAAAACCCCAACAATCGTATGACCCCCTATGAGCAAGTGCTTTGGCGACAGTGGGAACTAGGTTCTAGGGAGGGGAGGGTGACAGGACAAATACAAATATCAATCTATTGGTGATGTTAAACAACTAAAGACATAGGACGTCTAAGAGTCTCAGAGGAGCCTCAGAGACTGCAGAAGTCATTTGGATGAATGATGAAATGTTTCACACATTGACAACATCCAGGTGAACAGAATCAGCTTTCCAATGGCACACACCTTTTTTCACACCTTGATCATCTGGTGACCCTCAGGGCCACTTCCAAAGGGGACAACCCCCAGTAGGGGTTAAATACCGCCGCCATTTGTTACCCCTTCGGTCATAAAAAGCTGAACTAAGTTTCTGAATGTGATAACTCTAGCCATGCAACATAGGATTTTTTTTTCAACTGAAGAGGATGAGAGGTGAAAATATATTCACAAACCTAAAAAAGTCCAGTTGCATCTTTTTTTAATTAAAGTTCTTGATGTTTGCATTTAGTTTAAAGCCTCATAGCTGCTGGTGTAGCCACAGACATCTCGCTAATGTTAAATACTTTTACTCTAAGCAGTATTCCTAATTCAATTATTGCTCCTAAGAAAAAGAAGCACTGAGAAGAAGCTCAGTGTGCTTGCTGTTTTGCGAGGGTATATTTGGTTGTGAAAATTATTTGATTGATTCATGCAGCAGTTGACTGTGTTTATTTAACGAGTTTTCGGCAGGCATCACGGAGCCAAACCAGGGAGCTACTCTCTGTCAGTGACGTTGACTCTGTCTCCTTTCTCTTGTCTCAAACATCAAACAGTATGCTGTCACAGACACACACACACACACACACACACACACACACACACACACACACACACACACAGAAATTGCAAGCGAGGTACAACAGCTGGTAACAGACACAGAACAGAACTGAGCTGTCACATCTACACTGCAGAGCTGACACACACACACACACACGATAGTGCTGAAACTTTAATGCAAACATACACACACATGCTGACATACATATACCAGCAACTGCACTAATTCTCTTTCTCCCACGCATACACACACACACACAGCAATCCAGTCTTGATCTATGAGCTGTGGAAAAGCCAGCTGATATTTTTCATGTGTGTTCCCTTCATCAGAGCTCAGTTCTGCAGGTCTTCTCTCGGATTCTTATCTGTGGCAGATGAAGCAAGAACTTCCTGGATCCCACAGACCTTGAACTTCCTTTAAATGAGAATGAAATGCAGCCCAAGCTTTGGACATTTCAAAGATTTTTTTTGACTTTACAAATAAAAAGCACAGAAGCAGCAAAATACTTTAAATGTTCTCATCTCAGCAGAGCGTGGTCCACACTGAGGTTAAAGATATAGCTCAGTGAACAGCCTGTAAAAACATACACACTTATCTTGTATGATAAATAATTAGGATTTTATATTTTTCCCCAAAATTTGACATTTTAAATCAGCTAGACCCTGACATTTAAAGCAGCACTAAATACAACAAATAGAAATATGCATACATGTTCACAATATGACTTTTGCGGATTATTCGGATAATTATTTAGGCTAAAAACACAATTTCAGTCATCAGCATTAGCCTAAATATAAGCTCCATTTTTGCATTCAGCATGCCATGTGAGGAAATATTACTGTCACTCTGCTAATGAAAGGCTGTGACCACAAAGCAGCATACCTACTGTAATAGCAAAGCAATAAATTATAATCTCCATCCATCTATTCTCTTCTACTTATCCAATTCAGTGTCGCCAGTTGGGGTTGGAGCCTATCCCAGCTACCACAGGGTGGTGTGCGTCCTGGACAGGTTACGAAGGCTAAATTATAATCTACGCTCGTAAACTCAATGAATGCTCATGCAAAGTTAGCAGAACCTTTATTAGGACAGGCTTGTATCTTTAGCTTTGTTATATAATGCTTTCATGGGATTTCCTCTGGAACTTCATGCTGAGTGTCTAAATGTTGATGGTGTCCTCTTGTTGACCATCCTGAACATCTTATTACCTGATCACAAAGTTTGCAGTTAACAGCATCATCCTCCAATCTAAGGAAATGCACCATTGGTTGCTATAGCAGTGGTGCGAATAGCCTGCAACAGAACGAATGATTGGCTAAAAGGTGCTACCGTACAAACGCAGAAGTCAGAACATACATGTGCTATGTAACCGCAATGGTTTGCATTTCCTTAATAGACTATATATATTTTTTAATGTATTGCATCCAGCTTAATATTTTCCTATTTCTCACCATTGCATTTCCCAGGAATCGTGAAATAGTACTGATTGGTTTTCCTGGGAATCTTGTTTCCCAGGGTTAAACCCTAATATTAATGTTTTAAATGAAACTAAAATATTGCATAAATGCTGTTTCTAGCTCCCTGGAAATCATCAGGTGATGCCTATTTTAAGTTAACTTAAAAAGTATATATCGGTGTCACCCTGCTGTATATTGTTAGTTTATACAAATCTAAAAAAGAAATCACCATTGCTTATTTCATTCTTTTATATCCTACATTTCTCACTCTCCATTGGTCTGGAATATGGCTTTTTTTTCTTTTTTGTGCTTTAAATACGATTTGTTTCCAAAGGTAAAATAAGCAAAATAAGAGAGAAACAACAGGAAGTGTGGATACATTAAAAGAGTCTCAAAGAGGCACATCAGAAAATTTTAAAAATGTATTATTTCTGTTTAATAACAATTCAACAAAAGTAGGTTAAGCAGTCATATCTAGTATCCAAGCCACAACAGAGTTTTAGAAAGTTTTAAAAACCTAACTAATTTATCCATTATCTACCTATACTAGTAAGTATTATAAAAGTGAAAACAGATTAAATGGATTTGCTTCTTTTTACCCTTATCAGAGCCACATTGTAATCATCCAGTCATATTAAGTTTTATTTCAAGTGTTTCCCGGCACTAGCTCATATCCCCGACGTTTTCATGCATCATTAGGGCTTAATTTCTCCTTAATGGACGAATATGTAAAAATGTCCAAAATTAATGCCTTTTAGAAGATGTGAGGTTAGTGTTTGAAACAACCATCTGATTATGGAAATGAATCATCGTCTTCACGTTTATGGGAGAACTCCGGGGCTTTGCTCGTTCAGTTCAACTCGGTTTTCCCGAAGCCGAATTTAGCGAAGGTTAGAGGAGCTGCAGCCAATCACGTGTCAGCTCTGACTTGAAGGATATGTTTGATTGGGAAATGTGAACATCCATTCTTTGAGCTCTGTTTCTGGGTCTGTTTGCTCCTGGTCATAATGACTAAAAAGTCTCCAGAACTACAAAGTAAAGGCAGCTGGGAGTGATGCATGATGGGAGTGATCAGTTCAAGATGGCACTGCAGGGAAGCCTATTTTTCATTTTCATCTCTCTTTTCATCTCTAAATATAAATCTGTCTCTCCATCCATCATTTATTCCTTTCCGGTCTCCTCCTCTTTCTTCCTTCATGATCCCCTCCTTCCATTTGCCCCCTCTCCATTTTTTATTTGTTATTTTCCTTAAGGTCGTTCTGTACTCGCCCTCTTTATTCCATCTCTTCTTTTCTTTCTTCAGATTGTTCTTACTTTAATCTCTTCCATTCCTTGTCCCGTTATTGTCTTTTTCTCATTTTTCTCCTCCTTTTACCATCCTCATCTTTCTTCCTGGCTTTCTCCTCTGTCGTCTTTTTCCTTATGAATTTTTCCTCCCTACTGTCATTCCTTCCTGATCTCTACCTCCTTCTTTCCTCCCTGCTCATGTGTTTTCCATTTCTCCCTTCCATTTTACCTTTGTCCCTCTCGTCTTTTTTTTTTTCCTCCCTCATTCTTTCGTTGTCATCCTTACACTTCCTTTCTTCTTCTTCTTTTATCCTGTTTCCTTTCTTCCCTACTTGTTTGTCACTTGTCATCAACTTTGAACCTTCTTCCTTCCTTTCCCCTCAGTTCTTCTGTCATTTCTCATTCCCTTTTTCCTCTGTAACCAACTGCCATCTGTAATTTTTCCTCTCATACCAAACTTTCCTTTCTGTCTTTTACTCTCTGCATTTTTGTTCCTCTCCTTTCTTTTTCTCTCCTTCCTTCGAGATTCCTTTCTCTGCTTCCTTGCTTTGAGCTTCTAACTCTTACCTCTTTCCTCCCTTCTCTCTCCTTCATCCTTAACTCCCCCCCAATCCCCCTAATTGCATCCAGGAAGCTGCCAGATATTGTGAGGTGTAATGTGCTGTCTGATTCCTCTCTAAGTGTTCTTAAATGATCACTATTTATTTGTCAAGCCAAGCGTTGAACGCTAATTAAGGAGAAATGCTTTGAACTGCTGTGTGTGTGTGTATGTGTGTGTGTGTGTGTGTGTGTGTGTGTGTGTGTGTGTGTGTGTGTGTGTGTGTGTGTGTGTGTGTGTGTGTGTTTGCTGTGTTTGAGTAAAAGTGTGTGCTATTGGGTGTTTGGAGCAGTTAGAAGATGGAGGAAGTTGGCATTTGCGAGTGGATCCTTCGCTACTGCAGAAGTGTGTGTGTGTGTGTGTGTGTGTGTGTGTGTGTGTGTGTGTGTGTGTGTGTGTGTGTGTGTGTGTGTGTGTGTGTGTGTGTGTGTGTGTTTGCTGTGATCTGTCCCTGAGGTTTTTCTTACACCAGCATCATTTTAAATGACACACACAGACTCTGGTGGATTTATTTTACTGGCTGTTTCTCTGTGTGTTTGTGTTGTCATGGCAGTCCTGCAATTTGATTGGCTCTGTCGGCTTCTTAGATGCTTTGTTCTGTTGAAACTTGAAATAACTTTCTACACAAACATACAGTCTTATGTTTCATCATATGACACAGAGCAGCTTTTCTTTCCTTTAACTTCCTGCTTCCTTAACATTTCAGTATTTGAATATTTAGCCACAGAGATTTGGGTGTTTATGGTGTGGTGTGCAGCAAAGAGCCATGAACTTCAGCATTGAGGGTCTCCATGAGCTCCATGTTTGTTTCATCGAACACGTTTCTGGCACAGGGATGGTGGTGTGTCAGAACAGGGCTGCCCACCTGTAGTCGAGGGTAATTTGATATGATAACGTATGCTGTTGTCACATCTGAGTGTATCCTTCAACCTCCTCCACTTTATTCTGTTTTAGCCATGCTGTATTCTTTTTGTCACTCCTAATACGTCTTATTTTCCTTACAGTCCCTTCTTTAGTGCGCTCTTTGAATTGTGTGGCCTGAGCCTGAGGCTGGAAAAACATTTGCTTATGCTTTTGTGCATTCTGGTTCACTGCCACGGCTCACTGGGACTCTGAATGGAACCGAACAATCCCAGTTCCACCTGTGATTTTCCTACTATGACGTGTCAAAAGCATTTTTTCACACATGCAATGCCGCCCAGAATTTTTGCTCCTAGTTGCAGGCTGCATGTGAGATCACATATGTCGATAAGCTCTGAATGTTCTTTAACCTGCCAGTTCCTGAGACTGTGTGATGTCCGACTGTGTCCAAACCTGATTCTCCTGACGTCCTCCAGAGCACGACTGAAAGCAATTAATACATCATAAAGGCTCCTCCATAAAAAAATGGTTGAAGCTCACTTGCTGTCTTTGAAAGCAACACACATTTTTGTTAGGCCTGTCCACTATGCCAGTGTGGTATTCAAACATGACCTACCTCAAATAAAAGACTAAAACTGTGCACGTCTGTCGCATATCATCACACCATTACCTCTGTGTTCAGCCACATTAAGGATATCATTTAAAGAAAAGGCTTGAAATGGGAAACTAGAATGAGGAAAAACACTTCTTCCACAACCAGCAGCCACTTCACTGTGCAGTTCTTTGAAGAGAGATATAGAAGCTGCAAGATACACCAACACTCCCTCTCAGCTGTCAGCCTGAAGCAGTCAACCACTGACATAAAGAACAAAAATTACATTTATACTTTTTGTCCTTTTAAAAAGCCCTTTCTTTTTATCACATCCAGCAGATGGCATGAAACAATTCATCGCATAAAAAATTAACACGTCATTGAAGAAGCTCACTGATAATGTTGTTTTAAGCTCTCAAAAAAGAAGAAAATCATGCAGAAATGATTCTAAGTCAGTTTCTTTTGTTTTTTCTTCTTTCTGTCAATCAAATATTAATTTCTTTCTTTTAAAGATCACTGCACTTATAGTCACAGTATCTGCTATATATATATATGTGTCTGTGTGTATATAATGCAAAACATGTACCTTCAAGGTCATGTCCATGGCTGGGCAGTCTAGACCTTAAGAGAGCCCAGGATCATGCTTTGGCAATGAGGTGATAAGTTTAGTAATACTTACTTTAAATACACATCTGTAGATCAATAGAAAATGAAATATGATAAGGACTAATCTTTAGTTCAGCAGTGACTGTGAGCTTTGTGTGACTTCAAGAGTGGCTCACTCTATTATGGTGCTAGAGTGTCTTCCATGGTGCCATGGTAAAACTGCTGACCATGATAACAGCAACAACCTCATGCAACCAAATTAAACAACAAAGCTCTTCTGATATCCCACACAAGTCACATTTATACATTTTCTCATCAATTACTGTAAAAGAAGAAGGACAGTATGGTGGAGTGGTGGTTAGCACCATCACCTCACAGGCCTGGTCTGCACTGATATATCCTTTCACACTCCAGAGACATGCACATTAGGTTTATTGGTGACTAAATTAGGTATGAATGTGAGTGTGAATGGTTGATTGTCCTGTCTGCGGTGCTTCCCACCTCGTGCCTCATGACACTTGCTTCTGCTAAGATGCAATACTGCACTACATGCAGAAGAGGATGGATGGATAGAAAAAAGGAATTAAGGAGGTGGTAAAAGCCATTCCAGGACAACTCGTGATTAACACATCCACTTTGGTATTTGTTGGGTGAATCTCTGTGTACGTGCACGCACGTGACCGTGCAGAATCTGTAAGAAAAGTACAAGATTGATGGCACCAGACTCTTTCTAGATTATGTTTGTAGTTTGAGTTCTATTGATGAATCACATCTTAACAAGCTTTGGTTGCATTCTAATGAACAGCTTGTGTGGAGAGCAAAAGCAGGAACACATCTGGTGAAATGCAATCTCAAAACCATTGCACATCATCTGAAGACAATTTAGCTTTTTACATTTATCTGCATTCATAAATTATGACCTGTGAGTGGGAAAGCAAGAGTTGACCTGAAGATGAAATGGCTATATTGGAAGTTGACAGATTAATGGATGGGGTTCCCTGATTGGGGACTCTTTAAGAAATATTACTTGTTTATGTCACTGGATGTGGAAAAAAAACATCCACAATAGCTTCTGCTAATCATCTAGGAATTCACAGCAAAAGCAGAAAAAAAAAGGTCCTGGTGCAGCATTTAAACAACACAATCAAATGGAAAATGTTATTCATGACCAGCGATATCAATAAATGGTTCAGCTGTTTTCCGCGCTGATACTGATGCTGTGCTTTTTCTTGGGAGCACAGCATCAAATGCTATGCTACTTTTCCCCTGTGTGGGTTAATCTGTCCCAGTTGATGCCACCGTAAACTTTAAAGTTTGATTTATTGATTAATAAACGCTAGTAGTAAATCAAAAGTAATATAAACTATATAATGTCACAATAGATTTAATTAATATGCAGCATATGCTGTTCAAAGTCCACATAAGATCAATCAAAAATTCCCATAAGACAATAAAATTCCAAACGTTGTCCTACTTCGGCACACGTGCTGCTTCCAATACAGAATATTGAGCTTTTTGATGGGCACTATTTCTTTATTATTTAAGTTGTTTAATGGCGCCAACTGTGAGCTGCTGGTGGTTCTACTGTCTTACGTGAGCGTCCGGTTTTATTCCAATTGTCTCTGCTGGTTTTACAGTCTGTGGTAGCAGCCTCCAGGCCCCTCTCCCTCAGGAGTGTGTGTGTGTGTGTCTTTGTATATACACATGTGTGTGTCAGCTGGAGCGAAGCTGGCGTACAGGTGCGCCGCTGCCTCGCCAGCACTTCCTGGTAATTAATGACTTCTTCCTGCCTCTCTCCCTCTCTCGTTCTTTCTCTGTGTCTGTCTCTCATGGCTGCGATGGTGGAAATTGATGACATGTGAGCGTTTGCTTTTTCAGTCACACGAGGACAGAGTGGTCGAGTGGGAGAGGGAGCGATTTAGGGGAGAGAGACAGAAAACACTCGTATTTATAAGGAACGTCGAGCTTGTTGAAGCCAGTCAGCCATCCATCATGCCAGCTACTTTGTTCCGTTCTTTTTTTATGCCTCTCCCTCACTCTTCACCGTCTTTTATTCATCTTTTTCCTATCATGTCCTCTCTTTCCATTTCCTATTTGCCACTCGCTTTCCTCTTCTGCATTTCTCTCTGTTTCCGTCCGTGTCCATGCATCTTCCTCTCCCTTTCTCCCTCTCTCTCTGGTAATCTATCTTAGTTAATATCGTCTGTGCGAGCAGCTGGGTACCGGAGCCCAGTCAGCTCTGTGAGAAACAGAGCTCTGCGTGTGTGTGTGTGTCTGTGTGTGTCTGTGTTGTAGACACACATACACGCATAGAGAAAGATAATGACAGAGAGAAAACATGATAATGTAGAAAGTAAAACAGGAGCAGGAGAATGAGCGAGGAGGAGTGAACCTGACGATTATATCAGGAGAGTACAGCTGGAATGATAACACTATGAAGATAAATCCCTGTAGGTCTATGCAGAGAAGGGAGCTGTGGGTAACTGTAGGTCACAGAGGAGCCGATGCAAGCGCCCCACAAATGTCAAGTAAGCTGATTGGCCCAACAAATCGCTTACCGCTGTGTCTATTGGCAGATTGTAATTTTGCAAAATTTGTGTGTTCTTCAGGTTTCAAAGAAGAAAACAAACTGAGAGTTGCAGTTTTTAGCTCGAGAAATAACACCATTGATATGAAGTTAAATTCTTTCCCAGAAGATCGCGCTTTATGGTTCTGATAATGTTTGTCTTTTCCTTTTAGAAGTAAATACCTGCAGTAAATACCTGCAGATCTGGGATCTAACTGTCAGCATCCAGTAGCACTAAATCATATGAAAATGTTAAATATTATACCTGCCTACCTTACAATTTGGCACATCATGCTGCTTTATGTAATTTTGCATTCATCTGGTGTCAAAAATGCCAGAAAAAAGTTTCGGGCTGGCTAAATTTACCTGGACTTCATAAGAAAAGATGCTTTTTTTAAATAAAAAAATAATTTCAGAAGAAATTAAACATTCAGTTGATTATTAAAGTCTATTAATGTTGGAATATTCTTCATCTCATATAAAATTGTATAGCTAACATTTCACTTGTAATATGGTATTAACTGGAAAGCCTCAGTTTGAGTACATTGAGTCTTCTAGATAGGCCGAAAAGGAAACGGCTTACAACGAGTTGTTTACAGGCTCTGACCAACGACTACCCGGCTCGAGAAGCTCGAGATGCGTCATGTTCATTCATTTGAAATTAGACCTAATTATCTTGTATGTTGAGTTTGGTTTACCACAGGTTTCAGGACCAGTTATAGATAACAACGAGCTGTAGTCTGCTTAATTTTGTAACTT
This sequence comes from Rhamphochromis longiceps, assembly GCF_057381845.1. NCBI lineage: Eukaryota > Metazoa > Chordata > Actinopteri > Cichliformes > Cichlidae > Rhamphochromis > Rhamphochromis longiceps. The sequence goes on from NC_140563.1 coordinate 33,295,388, forward strand.
TTACTTTATTCTGTTTATGCGAATCCTGTTAAAAAAAGTTTCAAAAACATGTTTTAGCACTGTAAGGAGTTCTTGGTTGAATTAAAAACGTGACCTAAACAATCCAACGTGTATTTATGTGGCACATTTTAAGACAACCAGCACTGACCAAATGGCTGCAGTTCATAATGAAGGACAGACAACATCAAAAATATGTGCAAATATACACGACGTGAAACACAATATAAACTTGTTCGATCATTCTCTATTACAGTAAATCCAAGACGGTCTAGGTTTGTAAAAAGAAAAGGACAGGCTCTCTGTTTTCTGTTGTGTTTTCTTTTTTCTTTTTGTGATGCTTCACCCCCACTGAGAGGTCAAAGGTCACAATATCTATTCTTTTTCTCATGCTCCCACAGTAGCCACTTCACACGCTACACCTTCGTATCTGCTGGAGTAATAAGAGCGGATAGCATGTAAGATAAATGTTTAAGAGTCGCAGACGGCGAGACAAACGCACATTTGCTCTCTTCTCCAGCTTGTCTAGTTGCCGGGGTGACCAACCAGCCTGGCTCGATGTTTGAGGACGGGGAGAAAAAGAAAGAAAAGAAAAGAAAGAAAAGCGACCACAATCAATGAGACCCCTTTTTGTTTTAGTGGGAACCTCCTTTTACCCCCTGACGACACACACACACACACACAGAGAAACACACAGGATGACTGAAATGGTGTGTGACTGTGTGCCTTTGTGTCTGACTCCCTCTGCCTCTCTCTGTGTGTGACTGACTTTATTTAAGACAAGGGCCCTTTTGTTTTAAGCCGGAGAATGGCTCCAAGACCGAGGCTGGCCCTGTAATTGGCCTACTTAGGCCCTGCTTAGCATGAGAAAAGCCTTCCTTGGCCCGGCAGTGCCAAGCTAACTCTTGTTTTCAGCCGACTCGCTGATCAGAATTCAGAATAGGGCCGAAACACCCCCCCACAACCCTGAACACACTCCTCCACCCTCTGCTTTAAATACACTGCACACTAATTACTTAACGAGAAAGATGGGGGGGTGGAGGGTGGGGTGGTCTTCTACACTTTAACGGAGTGGCGGTGGAGTCCATTTAAAGGAGGAGGGGGGTGGGGAGGCCGGCTCTTTTTTCACCTCTTTCCTCCTCACTTACTTTTTGTCCCACTTTCAAAAAAGAAAAAGAAAGAAAAATGACCCTCTCTTCCATTCTCCTCTCTGTCCTTTATTCTCGAGTTCTCTCCTCTCAGAATCAGCCCAGATGCCACTTGTTGCTGCCGAAATCATTGAACTTAATTAGCGGGACAATGTGTGCGCGGTTTGCTAAGTTTGAGCCGTAAACAGAGTCGCAGCTCTAGAGAGAGGAGAGGAGAAGATAAGTTAGAGAGCGAGGAGAAGTTAGACTGAGCCGTGAGGTGAACATCTCCACGCTGGGCAGCATGGGGTCGTTCTCATGGAGGTAAATACCATCACTAACCAGGGTTTCATTTGTCATTATCAGCTCGGTTTGAGGTGTCTCAGGTAGGCTGTGTCTACAGGAAGCGTCTTGATAACCGGGTGGTCATTTATGTGTCTGTATGAAGCTGAACTTTTATAGCGTTAGTTATGTGCTGTGTAGAAAGCTATGCTTGAAGATTTACTTGTTAGTGGAGGTATTATTAAAATTTTGGCTATTTTATGTATTTTTTTAAATGTTAACCTTAAAATTTGAGTTTCATTTTTCTTTTTTCCTTTTCATTTTCACTTTAAATTATTGTATCATAATACTGGCATTCATTAACTTCCATATATTTATAGTAAACCATGCATACTACTACTTTCTTACTTCTTAATTTGCTTTCTACTAAATATTATAATATTTCCTTTTTTCGTGGTGACACACACATTCAAAATCATTGTATTGCAGAAGAGATATGGAATAGAAGGTAATGATCATATAGAGGTCAGGAATCTCTATCAATAGTTGAATTTCATGTACATCTTCTGCATTTGATTTTGGCATAAATAGAATTTAATTAAGTCAGAAAACTGAATCATTTTAATTTTCATAAACGTTTTTCATTTATTAGAGCTAGCATTCCAACATATTAGCCTTCATGGCTTTGATCCTTAGCCCTTTCCATACTTGAGGTGAATTCCCTGTACTGGAACTCAATTCAGTTTTAAGCGACAATGACACGACTGCTGCATTTTAAGTGAATGCAACATTGCTGCACTGCAGTTGTGCACTGAAGGTTGTTATTACCGTCACATTTGTGGAGTTTTCTGGCCTGTCTTGTGTTTTTGCAATTTGTGGGTCTTATCTATAGAGTGCTAATTTTGACATTGCTATTATCCTGTAGCAGGTAGAGTTTAACTGGCCAGTGTATTGTGACTTTATTCTGTGATGTTTCAGGTATTTCTGTAAACAGTGTTTTAGCTTCACTGAACCTTTTAGATACAGTGTGTTAAACATGTTGATGATTCGATTCATTACATTTACAGACATCTAACATCCATTGTTATGTTCTTCAGGACTCCAGACAACATTTCAGTTCTGTTCTTTTAGCATTTCCATTATTTTAAAAATACTTTTTTTTAAATAAATAATTCAAAAAATGCACTGAATTGTCTACATTAATACCTTTGAAACAATTTCTTTCCCCTTTCCACCTAATTCCTTTTCAAACTATTCCAATATTACAGAGAATAACGATACTACAGTAAATTCTCAACAGTCTAACATGAACTTCACTGTCTGGTGTAAAGTGATCAAAACCTTTTGTTTCAAGCAGTGTTCATGTTTCAGTGGTCAGTACTGCAAGTGACACTTAACTCTTTGATCCGCTGACACTTCTGATACCTTCCAGGTTCTGTTTTCTTGTTCCTCTACACTACAAAAAAATAAAAACATTCAGTTGTTACTATATTTTTTCTAATATTTTTGTCAAGACAATGAAGTTGAGATGTTTAGAACAGTTCAAACAGCCTGAACTTCGCTTAAATCCCTCTGATTTTGTATTATTTGGATCTAAAAATGAACACCGAGATACATCAAATAAATCTGTTTGTGAAGATGTGTATCTGCATATTTTTTGTCAGGCAGTATTTGAATTTGTGACTAGCTGTGTCTCGCCATTGGAGCCTTGATAACCATCGTTTTCGTCTCTATTCACGGGTCCACATGATCACATGATTCCACTCAATGATGAGTTTGATTAACTCTCTCTCTCTTTCTCTGTGTCTTGATGTCTCTCGACCAGTCCATACTGGGTGGTGGTGAGTTGGGCTTGGGGAGTCCCGGTGCGGCGTCACCCACTAAGCCGGCCGGTCAGTACTACCAGCACTACAGCTCCAACCCGCGGAGGAGAACGCTGCACATGGACACCATGGGTGAGAAGCCGCACACAAAGACACACAATATATTTGCTATAGACACTCACATTGTCCCAGTAGCTCCTTTCTCCATCGCGACAATTAAAAGAGGAGCTAAAGAGCACGAACAAGGAAACTACTAGACATGTTAACTTACAAATAAATAATAAATGAATAAATGAAGATAATACATCTAATCCTGCAGTTATTTTTATAGCCACACAAATATGTCTTTATTATCACATAGATTGTAGATTAGGTGGATCTAATAAACTAGCAAATGACAAGTACACACTCATTGGAAATCTCCATCTGCCCTGTCGGTACATAAAGTGGCTCCACGTGGGTCCCGCAGTGTGCAGGTAGTGTTACCGCTCAGGTACCTGCTTGTAGAAGCTGAAGCAGTTTAAAAGTCACCATAAGTGGCAGAGAAGAGCTTTATTTGACGTTTGTTCTTATTTGATTTCAGCGGCCACCTGTCAGCCAATTAGAAACCAGAACTGTTGATGGTTTTATTGATGACCAATCAATATTTCATATATGAGATTAAAAAGAAATTAAGGTTTCCAAATTTACAAACAGAAACGTTTCTTTCTTTTCGGTTTTACCGTGTCCTACAAAAGTCAGCTGGGTAGCTGGAAATGTTTTGCATTGATTTAATGAGTCATCATTTAGGTGTGTTGTTAGGTTGAGGTTGTGTTACATTGTGTTGGGATAGCCATCTGTCCAAAGAGGCTAAAAATAAGTATGACTAAGGTTTTTTTGTGCTGTTGTCATTTTTAATAAACAACTTGTGGCAATTTGTGGCTCCCACAAGAAATAAAACGCCTTTTTAAAAAACTTGTATCATCAGCTTGCATTTTGCTGGTAGCAAAAACCTGATGTGCAACTCCACTGTGTTCCTGAAACACTGGATGCTATTGATGTTACTTTTTAGTCATTTGTTAATTGTTTCGAATCGTTTTTCTTGCTCTGAAATTCTCTTAAAACCATAAACATACAACCTTCTGAAATGTAACAATAAAATCAACCGTGACTATTAATTTTGAGATTTTCTCCTATAGGCTTTGAACTAAAGCTTAGACTAAAACAGCAACAAGAAAGCAGGATGTCAATAATCGCCTGCCTTCATTTGCGTTGACACTAGTGAACTATTTTAACCTGGACACTCTAGAAGACTGACAAATATGTGACTGTCCTGTCTTTTCTGTGTGTGTGTGCATTTTCAAAGAGGTGTTTAGGAGAGGAAAATTCTGGGAAGCCTTTTGAAAAGCAGGACAATAGCGGCTGTGGAGGTAGCCTTGGTAGCGTTAGCCTTGAGAAGACACAAACACACACACACGCACATGCACACGAGTCTCGAGGCCAATTTCTAAGGATGACGCTCTTTCATTTTTCCATCAAAGTCTCACCTTCCAAGTTAATAGACTGCTTCGTTGCTCCCCTTGAGAGAAACCCTGAAAAATAATATAAACATGTCAAAAGCCGCACACCCTGTTTTTATAAAACCAAAGGGGAAATAATTGACCCTGTCTCTTTTCGTATCCAGTCGTTGTGTTTCGTGCATCTTATTGTGTCGTACTTGTTTGCAGTGAAAGCCTCCTTTGTAAATATATCGGCCTCGCTCGTTCCTCTCCAGCTCATCGATTAAATTCAAACGACCCAGGAAAAAGAAAAAGCGTCTTTTAAAAGACCAATAAAAGCCACTTTGCCTGGTAAACCCTCATCTATTGTTTTATTGTTTTTTCCCCTCTTTTAGACATTCACACAAAAAAAGTGCGGAAGGTCCCTCCTGGCTTGCCGTCCTCGGTAAGTGATAACATGCTCTTTTTTTTGTGATATTTCAGATATTATTTCTGAGCTGTTGTCTCTGCTCGAGTGCCATGAAGAGGCTGCTCATTCTGTTGTAATCCGCGAGCTGGTTTTGTGTCAGTAAAGGGTAAAGCAAGCGTTGCGTGGCTTTGTGAATCTGTGTACATGTAAATGATTATGATGCTGTTTGGAGCTGAGCTGGACACAAACAGCTGTTGGCTTTTTTGTTGTCACGTTGGTTTTTTTTGTTTCTATTCATAAATAGTTATTTTTAGCGATTTAATGTCTGGTTTTTAGAAAACTTACAAGATAAAAAACATGAGATGATGCCCGAAAGGTGTTTTTTTTTTTTTCATGACTATGAACACATAAAAACTGTATATGTAAGGAATCTGTTTTATTCTTTAATTTGAATTGATTTGCTCAGTTGTATTCGTGACATTGTGGACTGAAACTCAGCAGTTGGTTTAAATGGATGGAGTTTTTCAGCAGGTATAAAAGGACAGAAAACCTAAAAGAAACTCAAAACTTGTTGAAAACGAAAAACTAGCACATCAGCTGGCTTTGGAAATCTGTGGAAATGAAGATGCTGTCAGAGCCGAGCTGGACACAAACAGCTGTCGGCTTTTTGTCGTACATGTGGTGATTTTTGTTTTGTTTTTGTCTTTTTACAAATCAAAAGAAGAAGAGTTTCAATTCAGACAGATAATCCTATAAAGGAAGCAAAGACTCTGTTCTCCTGCATTAGGAAATGGAAGCTGAACGCAGATTTTAGCAAACAAACGAGCTGTTTTTGTAGACTTAACTTTGTACTGGTTTCCCCAAAATATTCATTAGTTAGTTAGAGGAAGAACGAGCAGGAGCACTCGTCCATCAGCTGAGAAAAAAAATCAACCTTCAATCAGTTTGATGGTGGATGATGAGTTTAGTGCACCAAAGTTTCAAGGATTTTCTGTTTTTTGAATGTTTGAGCTGTTTGCACTGCCAGAGATATCTGAGAGCCTGTGAATAGTTATTGTTCTTTGGCTAAAGCAGACTAAATGCACACTGGGGAAACTCCAACAGTAAATATGATCAAACTTACAGAGAAAAAAGATCCTGTTTTGGTGATTATTGGTTCCTCCAAAGCTGAATCGACCCCGGCTGCTGTTCTGAGGCCTGACGCAGGGATGCTGTTTGACTCAGGAACAAAGCAGCTGTTTCCCTTTGTGTTCCTGGAGTCTTCCTCACCTTAAGAATAAGAGCTTCTATTATTTAGTTTGTGTTTTCTTTGTTCTTTGTTCACCTTTTTTGCACTCTTGTGTATTTTTGTCTTCAGTCTTACTTCAGTCATTTTCTTTTTCTTTGTCTTATAAATTCAGCATTTCAAACTGACATGTTATAGCTCTTTCACGGATCTGGAGCTCATTAGATTTTTTTCTATCTCTTACTATGAGGTGTTATACATGTCGAGAGTTTTTTTTTTCTCGACGGTGACCTCATTAATGGCCAGTTAACGACGGCTGAATGTACGGCATGTCAGACGCTTCTTTGGCTCGGCGGGAGTCCGCCTTTCTGTGGCCTTGGCCTGCTTTGTCCCCACTTCCTGCCTCTCTCCTCCGCCTCTCTGTGTCTACATCAGCTTGCACCAGCCGGGAGAGGGAGGAAGGAAGAGGAAGGGAAAAAGGAGGGGAAAAAAGGAAAAGCGGGCAGGAAGAAGTGTGCAGTCTGTTTAACAGGTTAACCCTGATCATCTTGGGTGCATGTGAATAAAAACGTGACGGCAAACAGTTGCCACTGCCGAGCAGGAATTTACCATCCAGTTACATCCCAAAATATTACAAAAACTTTTTTTGTAATATTCAGTTACTTTTACATTTCTTCAACTCCACAACAGGATTTTTTTTCTTTTTCATCTTGATATCACTGTAACATTTATGGTGTAAAACATTGTTACAGTGGGAGCCATTGTTCTTCTATACCAGAACTAAAGACAGTAAACCCTGCAACAGTGAAAACTTTAAACCACTCCATCTGTTTCAACTTAGACCTTGTTTGTTCAGTGCTTCTTCTTCTTCTTTTTCTCCTTCTTCTTCTTTCATCTTCTTCTTCTTCTTCTAAAAAAGTTGCCTGGAGGGTTTGTTGGAAAGCGTTTATGTGTATAGTTTGCGTACACAGATTGGGGACTGAGTCCTGCATGCCACTCTTGAGTGAAAGATGTTGATTTGAAGTGAATGCTCACTGTGTCTTCCTAATCTTAAACAAGTGCTATAGATATTGCGGTAAAGACAATGAAGAACATTGGCATCAGCCATCGTCTCCTTTCATATCTTGATAGAGCTTTACCACAAGACTAGACAAAACAAGGATAGGACAAACCTCACATCAAGACCGACAGATTTTGAGTATACATCGTCTGACTGATGACACATCCCTGCAAATCCCTGTAAATGTGATTGTTTGCACCAGTTGCACAATCTCTGACACTTTAGGATTTTTAGGAATTCTGCTGGTGCACTATTTGAAAATTCTGGTATTGAAAGGCAGCTTTCATTTATAAAATATTTTCAAAATACAAGCACTGTGTGAATATGTACCCTGTGGAAATAAATCTGAAAATGCAAAAACAAAACGTCTGACGAGTTAAAACTGGAGTTTCTGATTGTAAATGATCTGGAAAATTCTCGCCACACCACAGTTCTGCACCAAAACATGGAGTGCAGCTTGTGCTGTTTATACGCAGTGAGATTTGCTCTGAAATGGTCAAACTATGGGACAGCAAAATCTTGATTAATCATAGAGCACTTTAATTAAGCTCATTTAAACTTCCTGTTTATTTACCAAATATTACTTTGGTAGTAAAACTTAATGCTGTTGATTAGTGGTGTCAGTCACACAGGCAACTAGATCTAAAGACTAAAGATTAAAATTTCTACCCATACCAACTTTACTGTAGGCTGTACTTGAATGATCGGCGTAGCCATCACCCGATTGTTGGTGAAGTCCCACCATGAAACCTCAGACTGAGGGACTTTTGCTGTTGCCATGTTACCTTTTTAAAATCAGATGCCATGAAAATGGGGCACATCTCACTGTGAATCCCAGAGACACCACCTTGATATATCATCATTTTCCAAAATAGTTTCCAAAATAGGCTTCATGTTGTATTTAGCATCCCTTTAAGTGACAAATTTGCCCTATAAAGTTGTCAGGAAAGTGTTTTTCTACATACACACAGACTGTATGCAGGTTTTAGCCAGCAGGTTGGTATTGATTTCACTTTGATGCTACGTTCATCTTTAATGTCGTGATGGAACGGGTTTGCACGTTCAGTCATCACAACTGAATCAGTAATAATTGACTCCTAACTCATAATTGACTTAGACGTAGTTCATGTGTTTACCTTAGCATTTGTGACACTGTGTTCCTCTCAAGGCATGTTTGCTGGTGCAGATCAGTAGCTTAAATGTAAACAGGACAGGGTTGGCTTGTTGGGATCATTTCTGACACTTTTTCCACAATTTCATGTCATGTAAACCTTTCAGTCTCAGCTCAGCTTCATTTGTACCACACAGCATCTTGAGTTTTCTGTTTTGTACTTGTAGCGGATTGTCTATTGGCCAGCTTGCTCAGGAGTTTTGGTCTCTAACCTTCCCATGACTTGTGCGCTAGATAAAAACCTCACACTCATGTCTGACTGAGTTGTTCAGCTGTAAAAGTCTAGTGTCAACAGGCAGGTGATCCAGGTTTTGGATCTCTCTGCACTTACTTCGCCTTCATGTCTGAGCTGTCTCCTCTCTCCGTTGTGTTTCTGTTGCCACCTCTGTGATGTGACTAATCCTGCCTTCTCCCCCCGTTCACATGTAGAGAAAATGAACAAGGAGAGGACCTAGTGCCTGTGAAATGGAGAGGTTGGTTCCCCTGCTGGAAAATAAATTCCAAGGCACTTTCCACCAGCTTTTTGGCACGAGCATTGGCTATGAGCAGGAAGTGAATCGAGAGCTTTGTAGGGCTTAAATGCATTCGGTTTGTATTTTAGGTGTCTTTGAATTGCACAAGGCCCAGGTTCTGTCGTGCCATGAGTCAGCTTCAGCACCCGGCCTCGTCTGAAGCTCTGGCTTTTATTCTGAAAAAGCATTGCTGACAGGTGTTCATTTTCATAATCGCTTCTGTTTGGGTTTGAGATGTACTTTAGACATTTTAGAGAGGGAGGGAAGAGATTTAAACTTTGTATTTCTGAGAAAAACACTAAAACACACACTTTAACACAATGTTAAAGTGTGTGTTTTAGTGTTTTAGTGACACTGAAAACATCGACATCGTCTGATCTTTGCGTTGTGTACCCAGCTATCGTGGCCTAAACAGAATTAGAGTGCGAACAAAGAGGAACAGCTAGTGGCTAATACCGCATGACTTTTTATTGAGCGCATTCATCAAAATGTTAATAAGTATGAGATAAAAAATAAAATAAAAACAGGTCTCAGCTGCAGATAACAGCTAACTGTTATATACGGGTATTTCATTATAATAACACCCCCCCCCCCCCCAAAAAAAAATATAAAACTTACACAGCTTTTATATAAATTGTGTATCCCTGCAACATAGATGCTCTCCTCTAGTCTATGTATCTATGTTCATGTTGAGGCTGAGTATATACCAAAACACTTCGGACCTTTTTTTAAAAAGATAAACGCTGTCCACGTGTGTAGTGTCACTCATATGAGCAATGACGGCATCCCTGAATTACCATAACACGGTAATACCCCGTACTGCCAGAATAAACAGCTGGCTTGCATGCAGTTGTGATTTTTCTTAAGTAAATAAAGCAATATGTGTTGAGCCCCCTTTTTTTCTTTTCTTTTCTTTTTTGCATGAATCCAGGAGGGGATGCAGATCTGTTTTTTCTTACCAGACTGTTTCTTGTTTCTTACAAAACATTCCATATGAAATTGATAGTTGGTGCCTTGCTGTAGGGATTGAACCTATAAAGCCTGTCAGCTGCTTATTTTTAACCTCGGATCAGCCCTACAAAGAATTTTCCTGCAAGTTTTCCCATTTGATTTTTAGAGCTGAGCATTTGGGTGTCTGTTCAGAAATCCTTCCTGCTCCTCTTTTTTTTCCCTGTCTTTTTTTTCCCGAATGGTCCGGCCTCCAACACTGCTGCCAACAGCAACGGCAAGGAGGCTGAGGCGTCTTTTCATTCCTGCCTCCAGCAGCCAAGCGAGCTGCCTGCCGCCTTCTTTGTAATGCAGTAAATTGAACTCTGAAATGATTTGATAAGGATTTCTTTTTTGTCAATCGAGTTCTTGCTTTTTGTTTTTCCTTTTCAAATAATTTGGGTCACTTTTCAGTCATCTACAGCAACTGTATGTGTTGATTCTGCAGGATGCTCTTGTGTAAGTTAAACATCAGTTAAACTTATTGAAATCCTTCAGTTTAAAGGAGCAAACGCTTAAATGTTAAAGGATAAAATCCTGAATTTGAATTTCTTTCTTCTAATTCATTGATTATGTCCATAAATTAATAACTACAAATGATTCTATATTTACGACTTAATGTAAGGTGTGAAATTGTTATGTTTGTTTAGTGGTTGGCTGTCATATTTAGGGGTTAAAACCCTTTACTTTCTGATCTGTATCTTCACCAGAAGCCTTAAAATATTTACTGTAGGGTAGATGTAAAAGCATTTTTGACAGCAGAGACACTGAGCCAAACATAATTGTATAATTTAGCAAACATTACTGATGCTGGTGAATATTTTTGTGTACAATTAGTGTAGATTATACAGTATGACTGACTAAATGTTACTGGTTAAAATATAAAAGGTGTATGTATCACATACATGTTTTAACATATACTAAAATTTTTATGTTTTAATTCTTTTTTAAATTTATTTCTTGTAGTTACTATGTATGTTTTTAACACAACATTTAAAAAAATTGTAAGGTCAAAGGTCAGCTTATTATTATCAATGTAAAATGCATCTTCCTTTAATAAACACTGTGGGAGTGTGATTGGTGATTTTTTTATACTATTGTTATTGTTATTATATATTATATTTATACATGTGTACTGAACAACCACAGTGAAAAAACATCACAAGGACTCTCCGAGGAGCTGCACCAGCGTCTGACAGAAAAAACAATAGCTTGTGGATTTTATAGAAATATTTTTATAAAGGAGAAGAATGAATATACATACATACAATGTTCTGGTTGTCTAAATGATGACGTCCTGTGTCACAAACCGTAGACATGAAATAACAAACACATGCGCACACAAACACACACGCACGCACACGCTTTTTGCCCAGCCTGCACCTGCTCTGACTACAAACACGACTTCACAGAGGAATGCCTGTAATGTTAGTGTGTGTGCATGTGTGTGTGAGAGGGAGAAACACAGGGTGTGTGTGTATGTGTCTAATTCTATGGAGACACAGAAAGGCCAAAAACAAAAGTTCTCTTTGTGAGCAAAATGGCTTTGAGTAAACAGCGTGGAAACATTTCTCCATCCAAACATCCCGAGTCTCGTGTTGACAGATTCGCTCCCTATAGTTACCTAAAAGAAAAGGCCATTTTTCTTTGTTTGGTTGATTGTTTTGTTTGTTTGTTTTTCAGATTTGTCTTAAAATAAAATGTACATTGAGAGAGCTGTTGGAGGTTTTAATGTTTCCCCCGGTCCTTGTTGGCAATGAAGAGTTGCCCCAGTGCTCTGACTTCAGTGCGGGAAAGAAGTGTCTATCTTGCAAAGTTAAAGCCTTTATGATAATAAATTCCAAATTTGTGTTTCTTTACTGAGCCACCAAGTTGCACTGCTGGGAACAAACATAGTCAGTAGTTCACATTTTTGTGCCAAATATGGACTCACTACCAAGGAATCGCTTAGCTTTAGAAAGGAGATTACAGGATGATTATATCAATATATAATCAATATAGTCAATAGTAACCTTAATAGTGACCTTCTTGGAAAAAGTGAAGACCCCACAAAATGTCCTTACCTATCAAGGTCCTCATCACTTTAATCAAGAATCAGGCAAAAAGAAACAACTAAGCTGAGGGACGTTTGCAAACTGTGTATATTATTTGAAGGTTATTTGTGTTGGGTATTAATAACTGATACATAATTATTAACCCTTTAAGACCTACCATAGAACCAAGTCCGCCAGAGCTTATATTATATTTTTACATGCTGTGGAGCCATTTTTTGGGAGCATTTCAAGTTGCTATACATCAATACAACCATTATAGCCCAAATTTTAACAATATGTCTGCATTAAGTGCATAGTACTTACATAAATTGCAAAAAAGTGCAATAAATTACAAAAAAATTGAAAATTGTTTTTGTCTTTTTAACATATATTTCTAGTTAGAGAAATTTAAGAGGCTTATCCCTCAAAACTGTAAATACAAAAAAGTTGCACAAAATAGTTTCCCACCACAGGAAATTTATTTTAAGTGTCTTCATAGTTTTCTTTTTGAAATACACCAATTTTTATATACTGCAGGAAAAACAAAAATAAATATTATAATGCAAATTTGCAAAAATAACAGCATATGCATCAAAATTAACTATTTCCAGAAGTGCAATATGAGTCCTCAGCATCCCAGAAATGACACAGAAAGTCATAAAGTCAAACATAACTTTTAAAAACACAAGTATAGGCTCATAAGGCCCTGATGGTTAAAAAAAACCCCTACATTTCCGCAAAATGACGTCACTTCCGGTTTCGGGCAGGTAACAAACAGCTGATCAATCGGCAAAGCGTGTTTCTGGAATATTATGTTTTTGTTGCTGCAAGTGCTTTTTATGCAGTTTTTGCAAAGCTATATGTGGAAGGAAACTGTGACCTAGGACAAGCTGATGGCATAAGATGTAAGTACAACTCCTCCGGTTTCATATGCAAAAAAAATCATTGTGCTAGCTTACACGGTTGCAGTGCTACCGGGATTTAAAAATAGTTGCGCAAAACGGAACGTGCCTGCTCCGACTGGCTTTAAAGGGTTAATTAGCAACACCTAGACTGTACTCTCTATAGTGGATGGTGGTCCAGACAGTGTTTGAGCCAAGGATATGTGTTTTATTCTCATTTTCTGCTCTACTGTTGGAAGTAGATGAACGCTCAACAGCGGACTTTAATTAACTTAGATCATTTCTGTATGATTTTTAATTGTTTTATGGGCCATTTTGGGGGGGGAAACAAGTGTATATGAAGTGACAAGATGACAGAATCAGAAATATATTTGGGAGGATACTTGAGTTTTAATATTGAGTCATATTGTTCAGTGTTTTCTCAAGGCCTCACTGTCTTTGTGCAGTTTAGTTGTTTTAAAGCGAGATAAATTGATAAGTGGCCACTAGGGGCAGTAGCAGCAGATTTCTAGGCCATACAGTGATTATTTCTTTTTTGCATATAAAACACTTCCGTATTTGGTGACTTGTACACTTAATTTGATGACTTTAGAAGCAATAACAGTGTTTTAGTCTCAAATTAAACTTTTTTGATGTTTTGAGACACAATGTATTTATGTAAATGGACTAATGCTTTCTGGAACATTTTGTGTAAGTTTAGCATCTTTCAGCTTGGTTTCAGTGATATTTGACAACTTCCATTAGATCAAGATGTTTTTTGCCTTTCTTTCCTTAATTCATTGGCTGTTACGGTGAGATTTTCTCTATGTTTAAGGAACGTCGATACTCTCTGTATCTGTACATTGTTTAGTTTGACTTGTTTTTCCCTGTTGTCGTGTTGCTGCCCTCCCGTATGCTCCAGCGTGTGAGTGCACTTCATTTAAGCAAAAAGTCTTGACTGTTTTCTCTCATCTCTCCACTGCGGGCGATGGGCCTCTTTCTTTTAATTAATTCTTTTTTCTTTTTTTTTTGTCTCCCTGCGCCACAAGTTTGTTATTGTTGTTTGTCAAATTTTGTTTGCTGAGTTGATGATTTACTTTGAGAAACAATTAAACGTCACTTGAGAGGAGAGCGTGGGACGTCTTTGTAATCAAAAGGAAATTAGGCATCAGTTGCTAACATTAGCAGGTTGCAGAGTGCCGTCTCGCTGTTGTTTTTCTTTGTTTGTTGTTAGGAGTATATCAGCTCTCTCTGCTTTTTTTCCCTGCTTTAGATATCATTGTTTTTGTTAATTTGTCGTTCAAGCTGATAAAGTCTCCAGCTCCTCCTCGGAGCTTTGCTAATGTTGACTGAATTAATAATAAAACACAGTCATAGTTATAAAGATTATCCCCAAAATCGACTCTAATGAAGCCATGAAGATGAAGCTGTTAAAGGGAGTGGAAATAAATTGTATGTGCTTGTTGGATCTTCATTATTTAGTCCATTTGTAGCTTTTTTTCCTTCTTTTTTTTTGAAGGGGGAATAATAACACAAACACACAAACATCCACTCTCTCACACACAGTTACCTCACCACTGTAGGAGCAGCCATGTTTTACAGATTCATCCTGTGTGACTTCTTGTTTTCACGGTTTAAATGTGAATATTATTTTACATTTTCACATTCTGGAAAAATGGCATCTGTTTATTTATAGCTTTGCATTGTGGATTTTTTCCTTTAAAATTGAGACAATAAATATAGCAAATCTTAAATCAAAGCACAATACATTATTTAATTTTCAATACTATAAATGATGGTTTCTCAAAAGTAAAGAAGTGTTTGTAGTCGGAAAAGCTTTTTAATAATTCAGTAATGTTGAAATTGTTACATTTTATCCATCATGATGTAGTAAATATCATTTATTCCTCAGAGTATGTTATTATTATATTATCTTGGAGGTTTCCTACTTTACAGTAAAATATCTTAACAACAGGTTTCACTTCTTTTAGCAAAAGTTAATATGTGATTATTTTTGATCTGTAACTCATTTGTCACCAAATCTAAATGACACTTAAAGCACTTAAAGTGTATTTGTACAAAAAAACCCAAGGCAACAGATTTGACTTTTAAGAATAGCAAACAGCCATAAAAGTGCATTTTTACCTGAAGCTCATCATTCAGTATTTTAATTTCTAATTTAAAGGATCCAGAGTGTGAAGAGTCTCATCTTCAGCTCCCTACCAGCAGAAGCCTTTAAAGACAGACCTTCACTTCCTTTGATTTTAGGCTTTTAAAGAAGGACTCCTGGGGTGTCAACATTTTATGTGGCTTATTTAAAAAAAACAAAAACACAACTCCTTGTAGGGTAAATATTTTCAAACCCTGAGATTAAATCCTCTTCGGTGATCTGACCAGGGCGATCTGCTCCCATCTCTGGCTATTTCTTCTCTCTCTCTCACTCACTCTCTCTCTCTCTCTCCTCGGCTCAGATGTGGTTTTGTTTAAAGTCGACAGCGTTAATTAAATTAAGCCAGGTCTTGCAGAAGGCACAGTAGGAGAGCCAGCGGTCCCCGGTGGGCCGCGGGTGGAGGAGGGATGAAGAGTGGGGGGAGTGGAGAGCAATAGTGGTGGTGGTGGTTGAAGGGGGGTACAGGGAAACTTTTTAGTGAGCCATACTGCCCCCTTCAGACAACCCCAGATGCTACAGAGAGGCTGCCTACCAGTGAACTGCTGTGTTGTCTGTTTCCTGCATCGTGTGAAGGCAGCTGTGTGGTTTTAGATACGCAGGGTTTGAAAGGTGTGATCAAAAATTTTATTTTTGTTTTTTGTAATAAGGAAAAAGTTATTTTAAAAGGGCAACAGTTCAATTGCCCAAAGTATGCGGACAGACTTACCCTGTGCTGCTGTAGTGATCTGCATTTCAGGTCAGATTTCAGATGCACTGAGGTGCATCACTGCTGCACCTCAGTAATGCTAATCACACTCGTGGTTCCAACTAATTTTGGTTTTGGATGAAGCTGCACCAAATTAACACAAGTAATTACACACACACACACACACACACACACACACACATATATATATATATATATATATATATATATATATATATATATATATATATATATATATATATATATATATACATGTGTGTGTGTGTGTGTGTGTGTGTATATATGTGTGTGTATGTGTGTGTGTATATATATATATATATATATATATATATATATATATATATATATATATATATATATATATATATATGTGTGTGTGTGTGTGTGTATATATGTGTATATATATTAATTACACACACACATACATAGAGAAAGACAGAAAGAGAGAGAGTAATAATTAGAAAGCCCAATTTGTTCTATATTTTGGAACAGCAGAACAGAAACATTAATAGTATGAAAGAATAAATGTTCTTCTTATTTAATAAAATAAAGGCAGATTTATGAGATATATTTGCGAGCCTGCAGAAAGTAGTAAGTTGTGTTTACTCTCTTGTCTTTTGGTCAAACTGGTTGCACTTGTTTCTGTGAATCCACTTTGTTACAAAAATTAAAAAAAAAATTGAAAAGCACACAGTGACCTCACCTCCTCGTGTGTGAAGTGGTGCTGAAAATGAAGTGTCTGCGTGTGCGCGTTTCTGTGTTAGCATGCTGCTCAAATTAGCGGCGTTGTACCCGGCCTTGGCAGAAGATGAAACGAGAAGGAGGCTGCAGAGAAGGAGGGGTGACAGAGAGAGCACTCGCATGCAGCTTTGACATGTATAAAAATAACATAAAATGTCCAGTCTTTTTTTATAACATTGTTACAAATTGCTGTATTTGCATCATTGGTAAAAATCACTGCCTCTCAGTTTCATTCATGCTTCCATGTAACCATTAAAACCCATGAGTGAAAGTGGCTTCAGACTCATGGGTATATTGTGGGGGGATTTAAGGTAAGCTCTGATTTAAAACAGTAATGGACTTGGTGGACATAACGCAGGAACTCGAGTTTAGGTGTGAATGCTGCCGTTGTCCTGCAGCCACAGCTTCAGTGTTTATTCTGAAGAAATCCAGAGAGCAGCTTCAGCCAGAGATGACCTCATGGTTTAACTGCTAAACACACACACATACACACTTACGCACACACACTGACAGCTGTGTGTGCAGTTATGTTTTGCGGATGCTTCAGTGACTCATTCCACTTGAAAAAGCTGCAGAAATGCCTTTAAAATACGAGTCGGTCCGCCTCCTGCCTTTTTACAACTGCTTTAGCACAACTTATACATTAATCAAATGGCATTGTTAAAAAGAATTGTTGAGAAAGAGAGTCCACGTGGATGTGCGTTCTTTGTGCGTGTGTGTCTATAAGCTATTTGCTTGGCTCTCAGCCCCAAAATGTCCCACACTGCTGCACCCCGACCGCCATTTTGTGTCAGATGGGAAGCTGACTAATTGAATTACAAAGCATCCATTTGTGTGTGTGTGTGTGTGTGTGTGTGTGTGTGTATTGCTCTGTATGAGTGTCTGTGTACATGGATGCATGTGTTGTTTGTGCAGATCCTCTTGTCCAAAAAAGGACTTTGTTTGACATAAAACTAAACCTTCCACACAAATAGCATGCACAGTATATACATAGCTTACACAAATGTAGCTTATACCGCTCAGTTCTGTTTAAAAGTCCACATTTAAACTCACTTAAATGATAAATATTTAAAGGAAACGTAACACTCGAACAGCTTCAATTGTGTTTTTGACCAATTTGGTTACTCAGCTGCTAAAAGGCCGGGGGTGGGGCTTGTTTTTGACTTAGAGCACAGGGTGGTAACAGCAGTGTAATTGCTTGTATAGTCTTGCTATAACTATGTTTTTAACATGTTTTGCTAATGTTACCCTGGCTTTTGTCCCATTTCCCATAATCTACCTAACAGTTACTACTGTATAGCCCCTTAAATTATACTACTCTGTCTCAGATGTTCAATTACAAATCTTTCAATCTAATGATAAGTCTATGTTGTCTTAGCTTATAATGGTTGGTTCACATCTTATGCCAATGTCATGTCATTTTGTCATTTCCATAGTTACAGTCTTAGCAAAAAGAAAGCACATGCTCTTGAAGTTCCAATGTTCTTTAAGGTAAAAAATAATAATCTGATCCTTAGCAGGTCTTAAAACGAGGTCAATACAACCTCATATGAACTGTAAAACAGTCATTAATTATTAATAATTAATTATTGCCATAATAGCAACTTTAATAGGAATAGAGAGGATAAATAGCAGTTAGGTGCTGTTGGGCAAATGCACTAATGCAAGGAGGAACTAGACCTCAGAGGGGAGAGAATTTCCAAACAATTTGAAGGCCGTCATTCTATAGTGACAAAGATTCTTCACAAGTGGAAAATATTAAAGACAGTTATCAGTGTTCCCACCAGTAGACATGCCAGCAGAACATGAAATGCTCAGAGAAACTGCAAAAAAGCCAAGAGTTCAGACTCTACACACTTCAGTTAGTATTTTAAATATTAATGTTTGTGAGAGTAGATTTAGGAAAAGACTGAACATGTGTGACTCATTTGGAACACCTCTTTTCTCTAAAAAGAACATGGCAGTACAGTTTAAGTTTGCAAACATGCATCTGAACAAACCACAAGAACACAAGAAAAATGTTCTTTTGACAAATAAGAGCAAATTGGTTCTTTTTGACCAAAATGCACAGCATCACATACAAAGTCTATCAGCAGGAATACCTCAAACCATCTGTCAAGCATGGTGGTGGAGGGCTGAAGATTTGGGTTTGTTTTCCAGCCACTGGACCTGGGCATTGTTGCATATCAAAGTACTCTAGAGTCAGATGTGAGGTCATCAGTGCAACAGGCCAGTGATCCCAAGCACAGCAGCAAATCTACAGCAGAGTGGCTGAAAAAGAAAAGAATCAACTAGCCATCAATGACTGGGTCATTGATGGCTAGTTGAAGTGAATGCTTCTGTAGGCTATTGAATCAAGGGGTCCACTTTGTTTTTCACATGCTACTTCTCTACTTTGGCTTATTTTTTGATAAATAAATAATTACACAATGCGCTTATTTTAACATAATCACAATCATAATCTATCTGGAAGTTTAGCTTGATCTTGAGCTGTTAGATGTAGAGTTGGGGAAGTCATGAAATAAACTGATGTGCCAAAGCGTCTATCAATACTGCCAGCCCTCAATGACCAACAAACAAGCCTGGCTGAATACACTCCTTGGTATTTGTCAAGTTTTCCACTTAGTTGCTGATCCTTCAATTTGAACTTTGTTGTACTTTAGAGAAAGGATAGCAGTTTTTCTTCCACAACTGCCTCAGGGCTTGAAATCTTCGCTGTCAATGAAATGACCTCGGCCAAGGGATGTTTGCTGCCCATATGTCCTTGTGAGGACATTTGGCTTTTACAAAAGCCTCCCTCGCTTTGTCTCACACACACACACACACACACACACATGCATGCACACACATACAGGAGTGCCTGCTGCAAATGTGAAGGTTTCCCGGTGCATTCCTGAGCCCAAATAATTGGCTGCAACAACCAGCAGCAGAGAGCAGCACTCTGATTTGCTCCAAGGCTGAGAGGGAAATGACATGTTGTCACACACACAATCATTGGCAGACTCACACACATACGCACACACACACACCAATATGCTTTTATTATATACTACAACGTGAAACGTGCATCACTTACAGGAACAAGAGGATAATACATTTAAAACACTAACATTGTTTATAACGTAAGGATCAGATTCACTAGCAGTGGATTTCTGACAGCAGTGATCATAAATACTATAATCTTCCATTTTTCCCACCCTTGTTGCTTATCAGTTCTCACATGTTTAGAGCTTCCTTGAATGCACCACCAAGTTGTGTTTGGAGAGCGATGCCTGCTGACAGCTAATTGCTCTGTGATCTTAACATGAAAAGTTGTCAAAAAACAGTTTTCAAGTGGTAAAATGAATTTGTGATCACGAAAAAAAGAAAAAAAAAACAGAATGTGAGATAATTATGGGCACTTTACACACAGTTGCTGCATTTTGATGACTTTTAAGCTTTAATGTCTCAGGCTGAAATGCACTGCACACCGAAAAAGAGATTGTACGAGTTTATGAAAACCTCAGCTTGAGAGGTGATAAATACTATCTGAATCACTTTGAGAGTTTGGTGAAGAAAGACAAGAACCAGAAATATGGGAGAGGAAAACTTCTGGCAAGAAAAAATGAAGATCAAGATTTAAAAAAACAACAACAAAAAAGAACAGGCTGTTGGTCTGACGAGAGTGCTGCCTAGAAGAAAAGCTGTGTCTTAGTGATCTGAATATCAGCCTTTTAACACACGTGTGAGACACACACACACACCCTGTCGTGTGGCGGTAATGCGCGCTGGTGGTGTGGATTAGCTTCATCTCTAATCATTGTTTTCATTCTGACACGGTCTGTGTAAAGCATACCTGAACACAAAGCACTGAGTGGGTCTTTCTTTCAGCAGCAGGAAGAACTGCTCAGCAGGAGGACCGCAGGTTTCACACTGAGTCAGACCTCGGAAACTGGTCTCAGGTTTGATTGGTGAACAAACCGCAAGTTATCCTAATTCCCATTAAAGTCATTGAAAACTAGCTGTAGGCAAGTATCCAGCATGGTTTTACTGCATATGAGCCAGAACGAGAAAAACTCTCCACAGTATTTGGCTCCAAATCTAAAATGTAATACTTAAAAGATTTTCTCAAAAGGAGCATTTCAATCCACCTTTCTATTTCTATCCACACATGCCTGTAGACCTTATATGAATCAAAGTGTTGTCTTTGCAAGAATCCTTTAGGAATTTCTATATTAGATTACAGCCGTTCAGAATATATTGTGCGTTTGTCTCCCAAAAATCCTGAATTGGAATCTATGGGAGATTTACAAACAGCAAAGGTGATAGAAGTAAAGCTTTTCAAAACTAATTTGTAGACGAACTTTAATTTGTTTAAATCAAATTTTACTGGTGATCCTAAAAATGCCTCACTATTATCATCTACAGTTCCAGCAGAAAATGCTTTGTGACATATCTACAGGGAACATTTAAATGTAAAAAATACAAAAGTAATGTCCACTTAAAACTCTTTTACATATGCAAAGCATGCTGTCTTTGCTCACCTTAAGAATACAGCTAATTAAATGGTTGCACTGATAAATCCTTGGTGTTTTAACAGAATCAGAGTAGTTTGCACTCATGCTAACAGCTGGTGCTGTAGGCAAAATGCAGATGTCAGCAAGCTAACACAAGTTCTGACGAGGCTGACTGTGCCCGGACCAAATCTGACTGAGGCGTCTTCTTGTTTAAAGAGACTTTTTTCTGCCCGCCGTTTCCAAATAATGGGCAGGAAATTAAAAACAAGAGGAAATTGTTGGGTACTCTTACTATGTAAAGTGCTTGGAGAAGACTATTGTTGTGGTTTGTGGATAAATAAATTGATTGGTCCAGACTAAATTGAGCTGTTCCAGAAGTAAGGCAAGCTCATTTAATTCCCTCTTATATTTTTAGCATTTCTAATAGCCAAACTTAAAGCTTCGGGGGGAAAAGCATGCTGTGGATGTAAATAAAAATAGAGTAATGTGTTCAGAAAATATCCGAAGCTAATGAGCACTCTTTTCTACAACCCTCACATAGCTCTGACATTTAACCTCACTGGCTAAATGTTAGAAATTAATGGAAGAGTCGAGTTCAGGAATGGGTGAAGGTGCTGTGGTTTATAGGGTTACTGAAGTTGGGCTAGCTGGTATATAATAATGTGCTACGTGGTAGCTAGCTACACAGCTATGGTTAGCATAACATAAACACAGTGAAGCTGGAGGATGAACGCTAACTTTTTTCCAAGCACGGCAGGATGCTGTAAACAGACCAGCCTTAAGTCAGAAGAACAACTGAGATAATCCATCCGCAATATGAGGTTAGTCATTAATTTATTGCTGCATGGGCTGGGCTGTAGTTACATCGTAAGATTTTAAAAAGTCAGCTTGAAATTAAACAGTGGTAATAAAAAGCGAGAGAGGCCGACAGTGATCACACTCTTTTTTGGGGGGCTTGTTCAGATTAAATAGAACAAGATACAAAACATTAAAACATGTTAAAAACACAACAGCCTTAATAAACACAAAGTAGTTTGGATCCGGAAGCAGGGTTCATATGTCATCACTTAGAGACTGGACTATATTTTGAAAAGAAGGAATTTGAAAGGAGTGGCAAAATGCAGGAAATATAAAAGGCCTGCACCATATTTCATAGTAATCGAACTAATAGTTGAAAATTCAGTAGAAGCACATCATAGGAAGACCAAAACAAGTTCTTAAATTTCAGCTTCAGGGAGTGATAACGTTCAGGGAATGTGCCGCCTGTTTGAGTCATATTAAGTGGTAATCAGCTGAAATCATCTGAGCTGGTGATGCCCTACATTCTTTGATTGATGAGCAGTTGAAGGGCATTCGTACTCTGAGGTTAAGGTAGTGATGAGACAGCAGATTGGGATTTAAACAAGAAATTAGGTAATGCTAGCTTAGCATGTGTCAGAAGTCAACGTTGTAGATGCTGAGTGAAACAGATCACCTTTATCTCACTCTGGACTCCGTGACTAATTTATGGACTTCAATACAGCACTTGGTCAAAGAAATTACATTAAATCACTTTAAATGTCTCACTATGGTTAAGAAGTTACATATTGTTCTTCCTGCAGAGGTACCTGAAATAGCAAATTTTAAAAATAACATAATTTATCAAAAGTCAGTGTGGCCAGTGTCGCCAACTATGGTGATGATACAAAGCTCGTCTTAAATCAACAAGTTATCCCCCTCCTCCTTTCCCAGATCTTCCTTGATCCACAAACTGCAGGAAGTTGAAGTTGGAAGCCCCCCCGCCCTTTTTTTTCTCGCTAACCCCCCACCGAAGAGCTTCCCTCCAATTTGTTGAATTTCTCAAAATGTTCCGTTTGTTAGGCTGAAAAGAAAATCACAGAAAAATCACCATAAGGGCTGCTTTGCATTTTTAATTAAGAAACTAACATATGAATATATTTGCATATTATTGAGTTGCAGATTAAATCATGCATACATAATTAGCGTGCAGCAGCGCTCGCTTGTTCCCCTCTCTCTCTCTCTCTCTCTCTCTCTCTCTCCGTGCACTGTGCTTACTGCTTTTTTGGCAAGCTGTGGTTCTGATGGATGCCAGACACACACACACACCTACCTTGTTCAGACTCTCTAACACACACACCCTCTCCAAACACTTTTGGGACTCTGTTTCTCTGCAACTCTCGCTCTCAGTTTGTATTTGGGAGGAAAATTAGCTTCTGATTTTCTCCGTCAGAATTGAGGCCACGTCAGGTTTTTGATCCTGATTACACCAGAGAGAACTCCTTCTTTCTCTCTTCCTTTTGTCACAGAACCGATTTAAAAAACATCAGTATAGCTTGGTTGCTGTTGTGATTTGGAATGTCACATGATTTATTTTTATTTAAAGATGTAAATCTAATCTGAAAACCCCTTAATTATCATGTGAACCATGCTGGGCAAAAATATCTGAAGTTTTTAATCACTGGATGTGAAAAGTTATGAAAAGACAACTTCACCAAATGCTGAAAAAGCTAAATGTGTGTGCCGTTACTATATTTGTAACACAACTACATTAAAGCTCCTGTTAAAACAGCTCCTCTGGGTTTCAGTCAAGCTGAAACAGAGGATGAGACTTAATGACTTCAGAAGCAGCTAGGCTACAGTTTAGAAGGATTTAGTGATCATCGAGACTAGGGCTGGGTATCGTCACTGATTTCTAGAATCGATTCAATTCCGATTCACAAGGTCCCGAATCGATTCGATCCACGATTCGATTTAATTCGATTCGATTCAATTTAAATCTGGGAAATTTTGACAGTCAGAAATATAATTCAGATCAGTACATTTACATATTTTTGTATCTATAAAAAGGAAGCTGACACTCGCAAGACTTTATCCAAGGTGTGAGCATCACAGCAGATGCCTTTGTGTCAAAGTAGCTGAAGATAAAACACAGAAAAACATGTAGGTGATTTTCCTGGCCTGGGATTTTATAAAAAATATTCTGCAGTACATCAAAAACGAAAGAAAACCATTAATTAATGAACATTACCTCTGACGTTACAGCGGTTTTATTAGACACACGGCTAAGCATTTTGCATTTTGAATAATTTTAAAAAGTTTAAATTTGTTCAGTATTGAACAGCAGAAATGAGGTTTTCTTTTCGGAAGAATGTAAAAGGGAAAAAAACAGCGGCCGACAGCGCTGTAAGCAACAGTAGACTTGTGCGTAACAAGCAAGCGAATAATGAAGAAAGCAAAACTGTTCGAGAGAGAGAGAGAGAAAGAGAGAGGGAGAGGGAGAGAGGGAGAGAGAGAGAGCTGCGCATCGCAATGGAAGCAAAACAGTAAAAGAGTGAATTCATGACGATGTTTATGTGAAGCGTTTGGATCTTCTTTTGCTGCTGGTTCGGTCAATATTGTTTGGAGAGAGATCAAACTAACAGCCTTAGAATCAGCGCATAAAGGGCGTGAACACAAAGCGCGGACCCGGATCAGCGAGCTGTCGGCTTTCACTTTCAGCCCCGACTGTGAGAAAGGCGACATCTAACTGATTCTGATCCGCGGGTCACGCCCTGTGTTTAAGTCTATGTGAAGAATCCCTGTACCTGCTCTCATTTACTGTTTGGTGGTTCTTGAAATTTTGTGAGATGTCACCAGAGATTCTGGCATTTCGGACAAAATAAATTTATATTAAAAAATCGATTCAGGATTTTAATGAATCGATTTTACGTTATCCAAGCCAGAATCGATTTTAATCGATGAATCGATTATAAAAACCCACCCCTAATCGAGACCTGGCTTCACCCTTACTGATGCGTGCAGCAGCAGCAGTCCAGAAGTCTTACTCTAACCAAATCCAGCTGATTGCCAAATGTAGCTTCCAGTGAATAACGTTAGCAAGCCAAGTATGAAGACACCATTTGTCCAGTATATAGGGGGAATTTGGAGCTACCAGGAGGTGGCTATCCACTTTCCACTGGTTTAGCTTTAATCTTTTGCAGTGATGTACAGCTGGACTCCAGGACCGTCTGACATCAGTGAGGGGTTTGGTTTGCAGCAAGCACAGCTGGATTGGCTGTGGGGAGAGATGAAACAGGCCTGAAACTTCATTAGATGGAAATTATATGTCATTTAAAATATAGAGGTAGGGGACTGTGAGCAGGTTCTCAGGTTTCAGTGTGTCGGAGCTTCACTTATTAGCGAGGCTCTGACACTACTCTCTGTCTTATGAGAACTCTTTGAGCCTCAGTAATTTACATGTTGAGCTTGCTAATATGTACATTTTTTATATATTTGTATGTAATATATTTGAAGCTTTTAACCATTAGTTATTTTTAATCTCTGGCTCTTTTCCGTAGTGCATCTTTTGCCCTCTCTTCCCTCACCTGCAACTGGAGCCTGGTTCTATTGGAGGTTTTCTCCCGTTAAAGGGAGTTTGTCTTTCCCACTGTCACCAAGTACTTGCTCATGGGGGATTGTCTGATTTTGGGGGGTTTCTCTCTGTTATTGTAGATCATCTTGAGGCGACTGTTGTTGTGATTTGGTGCTATATGAAAAATTAAAACAGAGTTGAGTTGAATAACATTTAATTTGTCATCATAATGAGGCAGTTTTTAAATGTAAGTAAGCCAGGTATGTGGCTATACTTGAGCCCTGTTTATTTTCACAAACTTAATGAATTGTAGTGATTCTGCAGTATGAACAGGGGGAATATTTCATGTACTGTTGCAATGACTCAAACATCAGTCACTGCTTGAGTCATTGCACCGGACACATCACTGGACTGTTTGAGTTCTTCATTGCAATCTAATGAGCCCCTCTGTTAAATAAAATCATGTGCATCTTGACATAAAAATTATAACACAGGCAAGTGTGGCCATTGTTGCTGAATTGCCGTTGCAGTGTTGCTTCAGCTGTGATCTGATGGATATTTGCAAATATGGAAGCTTGTTGGTTGATGTGACAGACTCTAAGGCCAGCTTAACTTTGCTTTGTTGTCCAGCAAGGGTTGAGCGTCAGTTTGTACATTCATGTCACCTTCTTCCACTCTGTTTACCAGTAGTGAACACAGCATTACAGTACAGTATGCTCCTCTCTTGTATATGTGTGTGTCTGTGGGTTGCTTGTAGGGGATGCACCAATCCCATATTTGGATTAAATCTTTGTAAGATCCTAAATCAGAAAGCTAGATCCAACATTGGCAACGAAGACCTGTTTAGATTGCTTATATGTTGTTCTTATGTTAACCGTATATATGTTATATATATATATATATATATATATATATATATATATATATATATATATATATGCTAGCAGCATTGTGATATTTGCTAAGGATGGGATGGAGGACGCTAATAGAAAAGGGTCAGAAGTCTTTCATACCTGCAACACCGACAGCTTTTCTTTGTATGGTTTCAAAAGATTTTGACTGAATTGACATGAAAGGACAGAAAAGCTATGAGTTTCCAAGTTTATATTCTTGGGTGCATTTTGTATTTGTTCTTTTATATTTAGTTTAACAAAGTTAGGAAAGCAATGATTAAACCTGATGTAACTTTACGCATGAAACAATGATTCTCAGTTTCACCCGCTTAATTTAAGTCATAGCAGATCAGTCCCTAGCATCACCTGAAATCTAGTGGCAAGATATCATTGCGTGTGTGTGTGTGTGTGTGTGTGTGTGTGTGTGTGTGTGTGTGTGTGTGTGTGTGTGTGTGCGCGCCACCCGCTCTCAACTCTTCAATCCTGTTGATAACTTTATTGTTTGTAAAGTCCAACCTGCAGAATGAAAAGGCTCAAATCAAAGGCTTGCAGTAGGAGGTGGCTGTATGAGGAGAACAAAGTGCACCGTGCTGAGTGTGTGTGTTTGTTTAAGAGAGAGAGAGAGTTTATAGACCTTTAGCAATTGCTGCACCATGTGAGGAAGAGAGAGAGAAAATCAAAGGAAAAAAGAAAAAAAGATGAAAGTGAAGAAAGAAAAAAAGGAACATAAAAAACGTAAGAAAATTAAAGCCAGAAAAAATGGATAACAGGAAGTAATGTAAGAAACGGAAGAAAACCAGAGGAAACAAGAAAATTCAGGAGACAAAAACAGACGTCTAGAGAGGGCGAGAGACATTGAAAGAGACAAAGGATGAGACAGAGAGAGAGAGATTGACAACTGGGGGGTCGCAATTTGAAGGAAAATCCTACCAGCGTGAAATCAGGATGAAATGTGAGATTATAATTCAGTCAGGGATTAACTGTCATCTCACCAGCAAAGAGGCAGGAGGAGGCGAGGAGGAGAACTAAGGAGAAAGATAGGAATAAAAACTGGAGGAGAGAGGAAATGTACAAAAACCCAGTAACATTAAATAGTGATCATTTTTAAAAAATGACACTAACAGCATACACCCATACACCCTGACCGCTCTAGATCACCCCACATCCTTTTTTTTAGCCCCACTGCCCACTAGAAGGGGCTGTCACAATTAAATGCAGATGGACGATCGCTAAGAAATGTATTCTTTTTAATTTATGGTTTTTCAAACAGTCTGCTGTTCAGCTGTGTTATTGTTAAGAAATTTTATCCTCCCCCTCGTCTCACCTCCAGCTCGTTGCAGCAGAAGGCTGCCCCTCTCCGAGTCTGTTTCTGCTGGAGGTTTTTTCCTGTTAACATTGAGTTTTTCCTTCCCACAGTTGCCAAGTGCTTGCTTATAGAGGGTCAACTGATTGTTGGGATTTTCTCTCTAAAGCATCTATAAAGCGCCTTTTAGATGCACTGTTGTTGTGATTTGGCACTGTATAAATACAATGGAAGTGAATTATTTAACACAAAAGTAATTTAATGTCTCTTACTTGCATTAGAACTTTTCATTTAATTGCACTATTGACTGTATTCCTCTTCATCCTTAATGTGTGTTTTTTTAGTATTGATCTTAAGTTAAGCAATTATATGACTCTATCAGACTGCTGAGAAACACTGTGAGTGTATGAGATTGACTCTATATTTTATGATTTACAGAAGATGATTGATTTGTAGGACTTTGACCCAGATGAATGAGGTTTGTTTCCCATAGACCTTGACTTATTTTACTTTATGATTTTGTTTTAGCTAAATTTATTGGACAGAAGAAGGGGATACTGGAAAGAAAGCTTTGTGCAATCAGAATATTACAGTGTATAATAAAACAACAGTACGTGAACCCAACTGGTTCTTGGTCCCCATTCCAAAAACCCTACGAGTGCCCCTGGACATGAGCACCTTTTTTCACATGCACCCAGTATCCTGCAGTGGATTGGCAGGTCTGTTACATACTTTGATGAGATTGTACATGAATAAATTCTCTTAATCACCAAAGGATTCACAATAAGGGCTACTGACCTATTAGTAGGTTCAGTTTTCCTAGTCTGAAGTATAATTACAGCATGATAACAACTGATACTGACCAATTGCTGGGCTGATAACATTTGAAGGAGGTGGTTTTTTGTTTTCTTTCTCCCTTTCTCTTCCATCTCTCTCACTCCTCCTGTTTTACCTCCTTGTTGCTCCTCTTCTGCTTTTTTCATCCTCCATTATCTCCTTTCTTCTTCACCTGCTCTCTTTTTTCTGTATTCTTCCTTTTCCTTTGCCCCTTTCCGTTTGCTTCTCCACCCTCCTCCCTTCTCTTTGCTTTCCTCTCCTTTACCCCTTCTTTTCTTTTAATCCCTCCTTCTTCTACCTCCCACTCATCCTCCTCTCCATCTTCCCTTTCCATCCTTCTTCATCCCTTGCAGATTTGTTGACCAAGCAAGCGTCAGACAAAATTAAAAATGCTGCCTCTGCTTCTTTCCCCTCAACCGGGTCACTCTTTTTTGGGGTTTTTATATATATATATATATATATATATATATATATAAAAAATGTCTTCTTTTTTTTTTACCCCCTCCCTGCATCTCTCATCCTTCTTTTCCTCCCTCCCTTCCTTCATCCCTCCATCTCTCCCTTCATTTCCCATGCAGTCTGGTTGGGTACAATGCTGGGAGCCAGCCAGCGCTGCAGACAGATGGTCCACTTATTAGATGTGCATCAGCCCTCCCTCCCCTTCCTGCAGCTCGCTTTTTAATCAAATTAAAGCTGAAAGAAGAGGAGAGAGGGAGTGGGAGACCGAGGTAGAGTGAGAGTGAGTGAAAGAGGAGGAGAGAGAGAGTTTGGGCGGTCTCTTCCCTTGTTTTGGAGTGTATTATTTGTTTGAATAGGATGGATGATGACGATGTTAATATGAAATTTGGTAGACTGAATCACTGTCTGTCCTACGGTTTTGTTGACTGCCTGTAAGCCCCAGCACCCCCACCTTTCCCCCGTGCCTCCATCTCCTGTCGTTCTCTCTTTCTTTCTGTTTTTTTTTTAAGGCCCACTCCACCAGTTTTACACATGAAGATCAGTTTACTTGTCAGCATTCGGGCTGCTCAGGCTGCGAAAACAATTGTCCACTGTCATCTCTGGCTCTGGAGGCACTTTGTCAAGTATGGCTAAATAACTGGTGATGTCATTGCTATGTCATTGGGGTTACCTCGACCTGGGCTTGGAAACCATAACGTCTCTTGGGATGAACCAGCGTGGGAATTTTTCACACTGATGAAAAAGTTGCATTATGAGAAATAAGAAATGTAGGAGCCAGTGTTTTTGGACCTTGTCCATCATATCTTGTGTTCTGGATGTTTAGATTTTGACTTTCCCTTATTAATGTTCCAACTTTCCAGAATCATCAGTGTCCTTGTAGATGGGTGGCAAACAAACCTGCATGTTAGTCAGACTTATTTGGAAGAGCAATATCTCGTTAATCTCCGTACCCCTCCTGGTGCAAACGGATTCGGGGTTTGTGAAAGCTTATCAAAACAACGCGATTTAAAGCAACCTGAAACATCACAATCCTTCACGCTCGGCGTTTTGGCAAATGCGGGGGAGTCTGGATATGACATAAACCTTGAATGTCAATCAGACTTACAGTGGTATCACAAAGTTTACCTTTAATTTTCCGGATCCCATCTGACAAGTTTGAATGAAACTCTGTGATCTTGTTGCAAATAAACACAGAAATATTTGTTTGAACACAACTAGAATAAAAAAAATCCACTTTAAACAATCGCAGCCAGTTGTCTATATTATAAGTAACACTGTGTGCCAGAAAAAAAAATGCACACAATTCATTAACATGAGCAACTTTTAGGTGTTTGTGGCTCCCCCTGTAGGAGCAGTAGAAGCAGAGACTGGACGCTGTTTCATTACAGTCCACCATTTTAGACTTAAAACTCAACATAAAAAACAATCTATTTTAACTGCGCTCATTATGTATCTTGGTATTCTTTCCGTCTGCATCGATGTAGTATCATGACGAAAAAAAGGAGAATAATAACAAATGCAATATGTTGGATTGGCTGCTAGCGTACTGCCACACTGAGCCTCCTGTCAATCAGACAACTGATGAGTGGGTTAACGATTAATGATGGGAGCAGGTTACCAAAGCAACCTAAACATGCTGTTTATGTAGAAAAAAAGGGGGCAAAACTATATATAGTCAGGCAGCTACAAAGGAGGACCAAAGAAAGCTTTTATTGTATCAGAAATAGGAGGAAAAGGTAAGAGAGGTAAGGAGAAAGGGTAGGCTAGATGGAAATACGGGAAAAGGTAGGAAAATAAACAGGAGGAGGGTGAAAGAGTGAAGAATAGGGGAAAAGATCAAGAGAAGACAAGCGTATAAAAAGGGAAAATTAGGAAACGAAAGGGAGACAATGAAGGAGATGACAAGAAAAATAAGGGGTGAAAAGAAGAAAGAAGGGTAGGAGAGAAGGAAACACCAGAGAAGAAAGTGAGAGGAAGAGGAATGTAGGAGACAGGTGGAGGAAAAAAGTTGGGTAGAGGAAACCAAGAGAGTAGGAGAGGGGGAGAAAAATGGGGAATAAGGGAGGAGACAAGGAAGAGTAAATAAAAAAATAGGAAATGAGAAATGACGAAATTAAAAGAAGGAGATGACAAGAAAACCAAGGCGTTGGGGAAAAGGAGAGGGAAACAGAAGGAAAAATACACAATTGTCACAAGAGGAAACATGGGAATATAAAAGAAATACGACAGGAGGAAACATAAAAAGAGGAAATAAACGGGAGTAGGAAAACCAAGGGGAGAGGAAGAAAAGAAAGGGGTTGGGAAAGAAGAAAATGAAGGAAGAAAGAGGATAAAAGGAAAAGAAAAACATGAGAAAAGGGAAGCGGAAAATTTAGTAAATAGTAAATGAGGGCGAAAAGAATCAGGAGAAGGAAAAAGGAGCCAAGTGTGCAAGGGAAGAAGAAAGCTAAATAAACTGAAAATTAGAAAGTGAGAGGAAAGGAGGAAGAAAGCAGGGGATGAGGAAATGGGATAAAGGCCTTAATAAAGAAAAAGAAAAGAAGATGAAAAAATAAAATGGGAGGACATGAGACAGAAGGGTGGACCATCCGAAGGAAATATAATGGCAAAGGAGACAAGGAAGAGGAAACCAGACAGTAATTTAAAGGAGAAGGGAGAGAATAAGGCCTAAGTAGGAGCCAGAGACATAAGGAGATGACAAGGAGAAAAGGCAGCGAGGTAACAATGTAGGAAGCAAGGAGAGGAGAAGGGCAAGAGATTAAAGGAAGGACGAAAATAAGGGGCAAATAAAAGAAAGGAATGATGAGAAGGGAGGGAAAGGGGGAGTGACGAGGAGGAGTGTGTTGAAAGAAGCGCGCGGTCTGGATGCGATGGAAAAAGTGAATATTCGGTTCAGTTCAAAGGCACGCGGCGAGCTGAAGCTGCGCAAGGGAGGGAGGGAGGGACGGAGGGGAGGAGGGAGAGGGAAGGATGGCTTCCAGATTTAGTGTGGAAAGTTAAAAGAGTGTCTGCGACCGCGCGCGTGTCCGCGAGGGTCAGTGCGCGCTTATACGCCACATTTCAACCTCGCTCTCGATTTCTCTTTTTTTCCCAGTACATTTTCCGTGCGCGCGCTTTATACGTGTGCGCGTGTGAGGGAGAAGGGGAGGGGCACTTCTCTACCTCCATATCTCTCTCTCTCTCTCTCTCTCTCTCTGCCTACTTTGCATATTCCGCGTGCCTCGGCTTGGCCATATGGGAAAATGCAACTGAAGGAATTGTCGGCGGAGAAAAAAACGCGCAGGCAGGAGCACGCGAGCAGGAGCGGCGAGAGTTTGAGATCATAACAAGCCCAGGAAAAGTTCACGTAGAAGAAGAAGAAGCAAACAGGAGAAAGGTGGAGAAGACAAAACGAGCAGGGGCGGGGGGAGCTTAGGCTGAAAGAAACAGCAACAACATAAAAAAAAACAAAAACAGAGAGGCACGCGGAAACAGAGAGAGAGCGCGAGGAAAGGGAGAAATAAAAGAGTTTCTTCTTCTTCTTTCTGTGGAGGAGAGGAACGATGTATTGTGCGTACACCATCCCCGGGATGACAGGCAGCTCACTCATGTACTACTACAACGGCAAAGCGGTAAGACAGACCCCCTCCATCAGTTCTCTTTTTTTATTATTATCATTATTCCCCCCTGTCTCCCGCGAGGGTTTGGGAGTCAGACGTGGAAACAGTCCGCGCGCGTGTGTTCGAGAGTGTGTGTGTGTGTGTGTGTGTGTGTGTGTGTGTGTGTGTGTGTGTGTGTGTGTGAAAGAGAGAGAGAGAGAAGGAGGTGCAGAGAGAGAGGAGGTGTGAAGGTGAAGAGCGTCGCTTTTTTTTACGCAGTAACTTAGCACAGTCGATCCGTTTGAAACGTGAACTGACTGTAAGATCACTGTGTCCGAGTGCCGGGGTTTATTTTGGGGGAATCAGACAGCGGTGGGTGCTGAGAAGAAAAATAAAAAAACCCAGTGTGTGTGAGTGTGTTTAGCGGTGAAGGTGACAGCTGTGTATGGTGCCGTGGAGTGTTTCAGCCAGACTCTTCTAAAAAGTGTGTGTACGTGTCAGAAAAGTAATATTAAAAATACAAACTGAAAAAATAGTCCCAAATCTTTTTTCTCTCTTTCAAACGGGCGCTTTAAAAGTCAGCTTGAAATAATCCGCCATGCAGCTTTTTGCTCCCATTTTTTAATGAAACAAAATAAGAGCGTCATTACTGAATTGAATTGATGCTTTTGTCGCTGTCAAGCGGAGTGACACACTTGTGGTTTTTGGGGTTTGTTTGGTTGCGTGTGTGTGTGTGCGTGTGTGTGCAATTCAGGAAGCTTTTCTAATTCAGCCCCAAACTGCTTAAAAGTGCCGCTTTTATTTGTCAAAACGTGGCCTCTCTGTGAACACACTCACAACCAAGAAAAATACATTTAAAGGAAACCTGAAAATGAATTCTCCTGAATTTAATTTAACATAAAAAAAAATCTGTGTTATTTATCTACTGGTTTTCATTAAAACAAAATAATTGAAGTGGACCAAAAAATAAGGTTTACCTAGCTGGATTTCTCTGTTAGTTTTTATTTAAAAGTGTAATACATTTAAAAATACTAATAGTGGCTTTCTGTCTAAAATGACAGCCAAACCACCTCCGCAAGAGCCTGTCTGACCTCTCATGAACCTGTCTGTCTCTCAATAACCCCTCACCTGTAAAACACTAGTAACAGGGTGACATGATTTAGAGAGGAGGTGTAGTGGTGTAAAGAGAAATGAAGGTGAATGAATTTCACAAGTTTTCTCATGTTTTAAAAAAAAAGGCAGGAATGTGTGCAAGCTGCAGGTGCGAATGAAGACGGACGACTGGGATTTCCTACAGATCCACCTGTCAGTGAAGTGTCTGTCTCAGTCTAACTGCTGCTTCAGATCAAAGAAGAAGAAAATGAAGAAAAACCCTTTAAAAAGAAATCTGTGATCACCATTTTATGTTTGTTTTTTTTTTAAATCATATTAGATGTGATGCATTTTTTTTTAATTCAGTAGGTGTGATCTTGGCTTTATAAGAATATGATTTCTCTGAAATATGTCCCCAGAAATTACATTTACTGCAAAACAGGAAGATTTTTAATAATTGCTTTTTTTTAGTGTAAGTAATTTATTTTTTTGGTTGCGAAACATTCAATTAAAGGTGTATTTTTTTATTTTTAATGTAATTTGCAAGACCTTTGTTATCATCACATTTTATTAATTCACATAGGTTAATTCAAATTGAGTTTAACACATCTTTTGGTTTTATATATTTATTGTTTAGGTGCAAAAAAAGATACAGAAAATCCATTTTTTAAAATGTGAGATCACTGTCATTTCTGCCGAGTTGTTTTCAAATAGAGCTTCTGTTGTTTGAGCAGACCCTCACCAACAGTCGCTCTCTGTCTTCTCGGCGCCTGTCGGGTCTCCGGCCTTCATCTGGCCGCCGGCCGCATCGGTCCCGCACGCTGTCAAACATTGACTGCGTGCCGTTTTGTACCTGCTCTCTCGCTGTAGCTCAGGGCCTTCTTTGTATCTCTTCAGTTCGGCGATGCCACAGGCCCGGCATGGCACCGCCGCTTTGTTTGGCGGCTGGCTGCTGGATGGCACATTGTGCCGATGGTCTTGATCCGGTGCCAAGCTGCTTTCTGTCTTCACTTTAACCCCCCTGTCTCTCTCTCGCTCTGTCTCTCTGTGTCTGTGTCACAGCTTGTTTGCACCCACTGTCCGCTGGCATAAAGAGAAAACACACAAACAAGGCGATCGGTGCAAAAAAAATAAAGAAAATCATGTTTTTTGGGGTCCAGGTTTGGTGATCATGTGGTTGTAAGGGAGCACAGGCAAGCCGGTGTGTTACGGAGGTGGAAAAGTGGAGCATGAAGGGGGGAAACCTGGGGCAGGCTGGTTGGGGTTTGAGCGAAGAGGCAGAAAAGGCTCGGACAGATCTGCAGCAGCAGCGAGGCTCAGCCCGGCAAGACCATACAGTGCAGGGGCTGAATCAGGGCTTTGGTTTAGGGGGAGAGAGGGTGCGTGTATGTGTGGGAGGTGGGGAGGAGAGGAGGAGGAGGAGGGTGAGAGCCGAGGCCCGAGCTTCGAAGAGCGGCTGTCGGCTCGCTAACTTAAGCTCCAGCAGCTTAATGAGGTAGCAGAAAGCTCGACTAAAAACAAAAGGCCTCATTTAAAGGCGGCCTGGCCAGCCGGCTATTGTTATGCTAACACAGCATTTGAATATTCAGTAAGTTTTAATTAGGAGTCCTGAAACAGTCTGCCAAAATCCTGCAGTCCGCTCTCAGTGTGCAGCTCCAGGAAACACACACTTTAAGCACTTTAAACTGACAATTCTGCTCGTCTCCGTTTTATTTAGCATTCACAGCTTTTCCGGGACTAAAAGGAATGAATTAGTAAAATGAATTTAGAGTGTTTTTGTGCACATGCGCACACATTTTTCTAAGGCAAAATATTTCTCTCTACACAATTTAAAATAAGGTGAAAACGGGTAAATGTATTTTTTAAATAGATTCCAAGTTTTAGTTATATGAAAGAATTTCACATTTGAAAAAAGAGAAAGATTTACAATTCCACAGCAAAAGCATTTTAATTAGAAATTTTCTCTATGAAAGAGCTTAACAATCGCAGCCAGTCAAGAGGTCGTCAGACATGGCTGCTAAAAATGCCCGTTTTCACAGAGGACATCGATCTCATTTTCTTGCTGAATGTTTCATTCATTTTAAATGTTTCTTTGTAATAAAAATCCAGTTTCATGAATCAAAACCAAAATAATTTTAATGATGGCCATTTAAGGATATTTATAGTTATGTAACATTCGTGTTATCGAATCTGCTTTGAAGCACAGATACAGTGTAAAACATCCTCTGTTTTAAAACAAATAAAAAGCATTTCTTAACTTTTTTTCATACGTGAACGACATGAGTTCGTGATTGTTCCCTGTGTGTGTGTAAATATATATATCTATATACATCTATATATAGATATATATGTAGATTAATATACATATATCTACATATATGTGTGTGTGTGTGTGTGTGTGTGTACACATGAGGACATAGTACATAGTAAAAGCAATAGCACTTGTGTGTGTGGACATCCTGTGTGCTCAGTAGGCTGGAATTAGAGCGCAGCGTGTTATGCAATTATAACTTTATAAATAGACACATTGTGAGTGTGTGTCTTTGTATGTGTGTGCGGGCCTCTGTCTCCATCTGCTTCAGTAGTTGTGTATGAAGAAGTCACAAAAGCTGATTTTTACTCTGCATATGTATGTTCATGTGGCTAAAGTCTCATTTTCCTCTTCCATGTGTGTTTATCGTCAGGGTGTTTTCAGATTCCTTTTTCTTTTCTTTTCTTTTTAAACACCTGAAAATTAAATAAATAAATAAATGTGTGCATCTGCATTTTCCTTTTTAAATCAGCTTTACCTTTCATACACCATCCCTGAACTTTTTTTTTTTTTTTTTGCACCACTAATGCATTTGTGCTTAAAAACGTAAAGATGTGAGCGTATGTCGACGTAAGCCTTGGCCTGGGTCATTCAGTTTTTCTTCCAGCGAGTGAGTGTGTGTGTGCACGCTCTCCAGTTGGTTAAAGCCCGCCACACCGTTCAGGCTTAAACTTAATCCTTCTGCATCAGATTATCTGACACTGATGCTGCTGATACACTCACTCATGTACAAACCACTGCTGACACACACACACACACACACACACACACACACACACACTGCTGTCTTGCATGTATAAAAACTATAAAAATATCTGTTTTTGATTACACATAAAGTCCCGTAAAAAAGGACAATTCCTTTGGTGATGTGTTTACTGACCGGACTTTATGAAGACGTGTGCGACACTTCTGAGCACACCTTTGTAATTGCTGTAATTTTTAGGTGTTTGTGTTCCAGTCACACATAAACCATGTTTATTTATTTAAGCATTTACTATTATGATGATAATATATCAGCTATCCATCACAAATATGGCTTTTCTGAGAAAATATAGGAGATTTTATCTCATTGTAAAGATACTATTAAGAAAAAAGTGAAACATGATTTAAAAATTTTATTTTCTTTGTTTAAAAAAGTCTCTTTAGTTGATGATGACAATTTTTTGGCTCTTTTTTTGTGTGCATTTTTCATCTTTTTGGGGCACTTTATCTCTTTACCCTACATCCACTTTATGTTTTATGGGTGTTTCCTAATTCAAATATTTAGCGTAGAAAAAGGAGACCTCTTACTCTTTCTCATTTCTGCTCCTCATTACTAATGTAAGGGGAGGGGTAATTAGGAGGTTGTTAATGATGTCATAGTTGTCACATGCTTGAAATATAAATGTTAGATTGGCTGCTGATGCAGTGGTGATAATGAGACTTGTTTAATATGGCATAAAGGTTCATTTTTATATCCTCACTTTGTCTATGTGTGTGTGAAAAGGCTGTGTTTTGGATATTTTTTTAAATGGACTTTGGTACATTCCGGTTCACTTGCTGCAAGTATTAGACGTAGGTGCATATTTACTCTTCCTATCTATGTAGGTTTTTAGTGTGTGGTTTCAGGTCAGTGGGGGTTAATGAGCTTCAGTCTGTGTCATATTAAAAAGTGGCTGTGGGATTTAAATGATGCGTGATGTTATTGGGTTTGAGAGGTTAAAAAAAAGAAATCACGCAGAGTCAAGTTTGTTTTATTATTCCCCACTTTTTTAAATGGCTTTTTGGCTTTTTGTTTACCTGCCATGAAACGCAGCATGCAGCCTATAGAAGGAAGCGAGGCTTGAGCATCAATAACATGTGGCCCTCTCTGAGGCTTGTGCAGGTGTAAATTAACTCACAAAAATGGAGAACTTTTGAAGAGAGATGAGCTCTTATCCACACAGACTTGAACAGACGTGCCTTTATAAGGACTTGGCTTGTGTCACGCTTGAATTCGGCTCTTGTCCAGCTTTAAATGTCTCGGTATTTATTTCGACATTTTCTGCAGGGGGCCTCTCTTGGCTACCGAGACTAAATCACAGGTGGGATATATGTGTATTATCACATGCTCACATACATTATTGTGCACACTTAATTGGATCAACTACTTATACCACCGCATGCAAATACTATCAGACTAAATCTGTGCTGTAATTCAAACAAAAACACAAACTCATTCAGTAAATTCAGAATAAGCCAGAGCTAGTAATCACATGACTCTTCATCTAATATTTCTCTCATATGCGTGCATATTTGACCCTTCATAAAGCATCGCCATGAACTTTTTGATGCGCCTAGATGCAACTGAAATCCAAATGAGCACATGCTCTGCTGTGTTTCATTGATGGTATGCGGGTTTTGTAATGGAGACTGGTCAGTTTTTCTCTCGCTGTCTTTTTAAACCCTTGACTGTAATGTGCAAGGTCGCAGCTGCCAAAATAATGTGCATGCATGTCCACACACGCAAACAGTGAGTCATCAGTGTGTGTGTGTGTGTGTGTGTGTGTCCCACATGGGAAGCTGGACTGTAGCAGAGCAGAATCAGTCGGCATTCTTTGGATAGCTGGGAATTTCCACCCCGACCTGTCCATGGGAAGAGAAGCCACATGCTCTCTGAGTTGCAGGTTTGATTCCCGGTGTCTGACTGAGCGGCTGCCAGCGCTATCAAACCTCCGGACATCAAGGTGGTCAGCTGGCAGATGGTAGTTTTCCACACAGGCTGTCAAAGGCCTTCTTAGCTGTGCATACGTTGACTGGCAGCCGTATTCGGAGGTAGAGAGACCTTGGCAGCAGTGCCAGTGACCTGCTGATTGGGTATCTTCAGTGAACATCGCTTCTGTCCTGAGCTTTTTAGTTATTGTATCTCATTGGTGTAAAAAACACACTTGGATGCATTTAATATGAACCTGCTGAAGCAAATGCTCAAATCAAGCACAGCATTTGCTAATCTGCCCACTCTCTTTTAGGCTTCGGCTTGTGTGATGATGGGTTGAAGAACGAGAAGCTGCAGATTTGCACAGTTTGCGTGTAAAATTCAGCAAATAGATTCAACTCAGTTTTTGGATTTTAAATTGATTTTGTGATCTTTGTGTCTGATTATTGTGAGTGAATGCTTGTTTTATGATGCAGTATCCCAAATCAGGGCTCATATAAGCATGATAAGTGATGAGGGGCAAAATGATGTAAAAACAAACAGCAGATAAATTTAATTAGGCTGCTCTTTAAAATATAGTGCTTTGC
The DNA here is from genome assembly GCF_057381845.1 of Rhamphochromis longiceps. Lineage (NCBI taxonomy): Eukaryota > Metazoa > Chordata > Actinopteri > Cichliformes > Cichlidae > Rhamphochromis > Rhamphochromis longiceps. The sequence continues at coordinate 33,334,571 of NC_140563.1, forward strand.
TATGGATTATTTAACAGTATAAACAATGGGATTATTATAACTATTTGCCAATAATTATAATAATCCTTAAAGTAATTGCTGCTGTATATCTAAATTGCTAATTATCTATTTTGTATCCACTTATTTTAATCTTTAAACTATTACTTGGACAAAGAAAATCTCATAAATGTCACAGTGTGGATTCTGGGTAACTGTTATTTTATTTCTTACTGTATGCTGTTTTTTTCCACAAGTTGATTAATTCACTAAATAATCAGCAGATTTATCTGGAGGTAAAATAATCATTTCCTTTATAAAAATGTTTTAAAAAGCTGATAAAACAGTCACAGGGCCATTGTTCTGTGCTAAGCACTTTTAGTGCTTCAGTAGTGAAGGACTTTCACATAGTAGTATGAAGATCTGAAGAGTCCTGGTTAGAGGCCATTTTTGGCTTGGTTTGAATGAACACAAAAATTGAAGCCTCACTTTTCTATTTGTGGCCCCTTAAAAACATACTTAATATATGTAGTTGTGGAATTTCTCTCTAGTCACATGCAGGGCGGTTTGTGAAGTTGAAAGAAAGACATTTATAGATCCTGAAATTCCCCCATCCTTTTTTTCCCCCTTTTTTTGAGTGCGTTGGAAGAAGTAACGCTGTGGTTGTATCTCAGGATTTATTCAGCGCTTTGGCTTCTGTTTTTACTCGCTCAGCTTCAATTTCATAAAACATAACAAAAGCCCAGCTGGGGTTTTATGTCCTGCTCTGCTGTAAAACACTGTCTGTGTTACATTATCACCGCACAGCGTAGCTCTTAATTTCTCACTTCTCCGTGCTGCGTTTTTCAATCCTGCGTGGTTCCTCGGTGATCAGGAGTATTTGGTTTCCCCGCTCTGTGGCTGCTCAGACCTACACTCCTGTCACTGTTAGCTGGAAACACTGGTGATTTTCAATGGCTGATTTTCAGTTTCAGTGTGTGTGTCTGTGTGTGTGTATGCACTAAAGCCTGTTCTCATATATACTAAGCTCAAGCTTGACAGGAGAAATGCAAGCTTAAGTAAGTTAACATTTTTGGCCAGAGAATAAAGCAAAGCTGTGTGTGTATGAGACACCGCTTTAAACCAGGGCTGACACAAACAGACAGACACAAACACACACACACACAAAATCTACCCAGTCTTCATTATCAAAAAGGAAAGTGGGTCTGTTGTCGTTTTGTTAAAGCGTGTGTGTGTGTTTTAGTGGGTCAGTCATGCTGTGGTGAGCTGTTAGGGAGGCTGCATGGACTCGCTGATAAACACTGGACAGCTGTCACACTTTAAACAACAAGACAACAAAACTGTAGCACAATGCAGCTCGGCAGTTAACGCAGCACTGCAGCTCACACATTTTGTGTGAGGACCACAGAATTCAGCATTCGGTCAGAGAGACGGACGACTGTTTTTGTTTCTTTGACGCTGGCGGGCCTTAAACGGTGTCTTCAGGTGCCTATTGTAGCATTCACATTTTCATAAAAGAGAGAGCTCAGAGTCCAAGACTGTCAGAGCACATAATGGTTGTGTTTTACTTTTGTTATTCTTTACTCTCATTTTGTTGTCACGTCTCCTTTTTTCTGACACTGAAACACAGCAGCTGCTAAATAATTTGTGAGAAGCACTGATTCTTTTTGTGACTGCAGGACCTAAATTATTTTAATGCATGTTTCCATCCTCTCCTCTCAACATACAACATCACAAGTCTTAAATATTTAACTCTCCTCCACATTAACTGAGTAGTTTCCCAACCATAGTGTTGTCAGTAGCATGTCTGCCTGCACTTGAAAAAGATCAAATGCCTTCAGTTCTGCTTCTTTTGTTTGGTTAGAGTCGCATTGAGCAAGACACTAACTCTAAACCATAAAGGTTTGGCTTGGGGCAGAGCCAGTGGGCGGGCCTTGACTCCCCTAGCCAACTCACAAAACTGATGGCGCGGGCCATTAGGGGGCACGCTCATAGAACTAGAGTTACATGCAGTAACTGCTGTTATTCATTGGAACTTTATTTGTGTGCAAGAAGCATTTCTTTATGACTGGTTTTCCCACGCAAACACATATTAACAACACAGCCATCAATTTAAATTGTAGCTGCATTTAATTTATTAAAAAATAAAATGGCTAGCATTGCAGGTTTTTTTCAGCCAGCTAAAAGGCTACTTAAAATCAACTACACCGTCCTTTTCCAACCCCTTTTTTAAATGCTGGTATCAGCAAATTCAGCTCCATCAGCAACTCAAACCCAAACAAACGTCTTTCTTTTAACTGAAAGTCTCCTGCTTATTATGATCTAAGTCGATATCTCGCACTGAGTAATGTTGCATATGCTAAAATAATTGTGAGCTTTATGAACCTGAGCAATGGAGCGATTTTCTGACCTGGTCTCAGCACCATCTCCCTGTCATGCAAGACCACAAATGAGTCATTCATTTGGTTTTCAGATGTCTTTTAAATGACTCTTTGGTATCAGAACTTTAGAGGTTATTGTATGTGTGGAAAAATCCACACATACAATACCTCAACCCCTGAAGTGTTGGTGCCTAGCTGCATGCTAGATTGAGAAAAAGCAATGTGTTGGTTTTTATTTCTTAAGAGGAAAGTGTCTTTTTTTCTGTTGAAGAAGCCAAGTGTCTGTGCAGAGCATGCTTTTTACAGCCCATGCCTCTCTCTCTCTCTCTCTCTCTCTCTCTCTCACACACACACACACACACACACACACACACACACACACACACACACACACACACACACACACACACACACACACACACACACACTGGGGCATTGTAGTGATTGTCAATATGCCACACTGAGAGGGCCGTTGGTTTGATGCCCGTTCTGTCCCTTGCTGGCACTGCCAGGCTGCATGCAAATAGGTCACACACACATACAAACACACACACAATAAGAAAGCCTACAATTTGAAGCTGTCACTGCATTAACATTTGGTTCTGTATCATCTAAACAAACAGCTGAAGCTCTTTATTCTATTAACTTAAAAATAATGATATTGCCTATCTCTATCAGATAGGTGTCATCTGGTAGACATTAAGCTGTCTTCAGTCTTCTGTTTTATGCTGCTGTTCATATTCAGTTTCATCTCTAGCCAGCTCCACTGTGCACACACACACACACACTCACAGAGAGAAACCTGTGCACACATTTCATCAATGGCCAGCTTCCATACAGTCCTTGCTTTCAAAAACTGAGCCTCTACCTGATCGAAAGAAGAAAGAAAGAATGAAGGAAAAGCAACAAGGAGGAATGATTCAAAGACAACAAAGAGGAATAAAGGGCGACATAAAGAAAGAACAAACAGAAAAGAATCCTGCAGCTCTGCAGTGCTGAAGTAATCAGCTCTTTGATCTGGCTCCTTTATTATTCCAGTGTGGGCCAAATAATGCAGTCCTGATTGTGTTGTTGGCAACCAGCGAGCTTCCATATGTTGGCTATTAGAGGCTCTTACCGGCTGCGTTCTCCACACTGCTGCTGAAAACGGCTTCTTCACTGATGGTTTTTGTGGGCCGCAGGTTCATGTTATATTTAAATTCATTAAATATGATTCCCTATGGTTATTTCGGTGCGTGATTCTCTAGATTGTACTTAAACACAACCAGTATATACAGTTTCTGAATTACCACATTCATATATGCTTGATATGTTTGATTAGGTGATAGAAAAAGATACAATATATTTCATCTTAAATTATATAATAATCAAAGTAGCACCGACTCCAGCCTTGGCATTAGGCATCGTGTTACGTATGTACCCCTCAGATTCGAGGGCTTTTCATTGTTTGATTCTCAATGTTACCCCATCGTTTTGCTAGCAAACCAACACAGGATATTAGTGACCCTTACTTTATTTGATTACGTCATATCTTTGTCTGATTTTTCACTTCTGTGTTGCTCATAGTTGGAAACAGGCAGGCTGTAATTGTGCTTTGGATTAAATAAAAATGGTGCAATTGGTATGATCATGATCTTGTATCTTGCTGTTTACCATTTCCCCCTTCTGAGTTTCTTCTCCAGCACAAGTTGGTTAACATCCAACAATTTAACAATTTACCAGATAAGCTTCACTGTGAGAAGTCTTGAAGTCATGACTATTAGAGCATAAGGAGGCTTTAAGACAACCTTGATATTTAGTTGGAATGTTTTGATAAAGTACAATATGAAGAAGCATTGCTGTATAAGTATTATTTGGAATATTTTTCTTTATCGAGGACTTAAAGCCTGTTTTTAGCTGGCCCTTCACATCTAACAGGTCACAGCTGACCGATCTTTGGATAGATGTTAAAAATGACTGCCCACTCCCCAGAGAATGAGCCATTTAAATGATATTGATGCCATGACCTTTCCACTAGAACCACCATTAACAGGAACTTGCTCTGCTGTCAGTGCTGACTAAGAATAGCTAAATCATGAGTGTGTTTTGTCCAGCGCTGCGTGGCTGTAATTTTCCATTATTTCTTTAGCCCCAGACAGACTGATAAATAAGATGACTCTGAGCCGACATGGGTTTAAAGGCCTCCGTGGAAACAGGACCAGAGTGCAGTGAGTCAGTCCACACAGGAGGCCAGGACTCTAATCCCTATTAACATTTTTATGGATCACCAGGCTGAGCAGGATCAGAATCAGATGTTCAGAGGAACCATCCACTTCGTTTGAAGCAAGTAAGGTGCGCTTGATTTAAACTGTCAGGCTCTTGGAAGCCATAAAATCGCTGCAGAAAGTAGAGCACTGAGCGGTCTGCATCCTTGGGCTTCTATTGACCGATTTAATGTTTCTCTTTTCTCTCAAATATTTTCTACATCAGCTTTAATGTCCTCTTTTTGGGGGGAGGGGCTTTGAACTGGGATCAAATAGAAGTAAAGTGGTTTGAAACTGTTGGATTCTGATAAATCTTTGCAGAGAAGGATGTACAAATTTAGATCAGATGACATAAGTTCAGAAAACATTTTCCATTAACTGACTGTACCACCGGTGGGACGCTGAGGTCTTCTTTTAGCTACATTTTGCATACTGTGTGTTGTGTTTGATCATTTCCAACTTGTGTTTTTTAACACTCTTAATTAGATTTTAAAGTCTGCATTCTTTGTAGGTTATTTGCTGTTACGCAAAACAACCCATCTGTGTGGAAAGCACAGGCTTATCTTCCGTGATCTGTTCAACACAAACTTGCTGTCATAGTTGATTTATCATTATTTTTTGTAGACTTAGCAAACATGAGGAAACATTCAAATAGATCTTAAGCAAATTTCTGAACTATCAGAAATCAAGCCCAGCAGAAATGCCTTTAAAGTTAGTCCTCATCATGGTATCAAGATGAAAAGATCCAGCGATGTAACTCTAATGGCTGCACAGCCTCTCTCTGCATGAAGAGGTCATGGGTTAAAATCCCCGTAGCCCCGAATGATGACGATGAAGGATTAAGTGTGTTAATGTAGCTGTTTAGTGCTTCAGTGCTCTCGCTCGCTCAAACTGTTGCTGCTTTTACTGTAAATTTATAATGTTGGGGAAAATAAACAGCAAAACAGGTGTATTTTACAGATTTTGAGCACGCTCTGACTCCGAGACAGACATGTTTTTTATTTGGATGATTAAAAATTAAAATGACTCTCTGACCCTAAAGATCTACACCAGAAGTCGAAGCTCACTCAGTTGTTTTAAAAAGCCATGATGCTGTCTGCAAAATGTAAATGAGCCAAAACGAAGTAACTGAGAAATTAAAGGCACTTTCAGTTGGCCTCATCTGTGTCACCAATGGTCTACATTACAAATCTAAATGTTACAAAGTATCTTTTACGTTGTCTTTAGCCATTAACTTGTCTTGAAAATAGTCTTGAAAATCGAAATCACAAACATCTGTTCTGCTTTTTCATTTTTCATAACCTGGTTTTGTTCTGCTACACTATGGTGGGCTTTTTATCAGGAACATGGTCTGCTTGTTTAGAATAAACTACTACGGCTTGTTTTTTCTCTAATACATTGCCCGCTATGTTTGTCTTTACTTCATGAGCGGCACTTTGATTTTCTCTTATACAGTAAGCTTAACTCATTCACTGCCAGCCATTGGCAGTGAATGAGTTAAACCCATTGACTCATTCACTGCCATTGACGGCTATAGACGTCAATGGCAGTGAATGAGTTAAATGGCCTTTTTTATAATAAAGTTTTCACTTGAACCTTCAAAGCTACACTTTAATATACAGTAAATGTTTAGTTTTAGCTACATTCTATTTTTGCCTGATGGATTTAATTCAGCTTTATAAGCTACACTTTAATTGCAACATACGTATCAGTATACATTTAAACTTTAAAATTTATTGTAATTTTTTTCCCCTCTCATGAACTACTTATTGTTTTTTGCTGCATTTTAACTGCATTAAAACTGTTCTTTGAAAGTTGAAACTTTGTTCTGTTTGATAAAACCAACCAAGTTTTGCTTTTTACCTGATAAAGTGTAATTTAGTTTTATCTACAAACTATGCATTTTTAATTTTGCTTTCATGTAACAAGCTACAGTTTCCTTTTAGCTATTTTAACTATCCTTTAATTTTCCTCCTGTAATAAACTACAGTCTGGTTTTATCTGGTTGGTTACATGTGGCAGTGAAGAGTTCTGTATATTTGTGAAAGGCTCGACGTGAATCAGCAGGTAAATTGATTTTTCCTGCGGCAGCCATCTTAAGCGGTCGGTTTGGTTTGGAGTGTGCGCCCGGTCCTCTGGTTACCATGTTACGCCGAGATGAGACCTTGATGCCCGTCGCCAGCTTGCATCACCATAGCAACGGGATCGCTATGACCCAGCATCCCACCAGCAGCCGTGCTTGCTGCACCCAACTCTCCGTCTGCACCCTCTTCAATAATTAACATGCCACGGAAGCCATCTTAGCTTTTGGCTCGGTTTAGGTGCCTGCCGGCGCGTTGCCTCAGTGACGTTGGTCGTCTTGTAACGCTCCAACTTGCAGACTTGGAATCCGCAAATCTGAATAAAATTGCATGGCAGCCATCTTAGAGGAGGTGAAGAAGACGGTGAACACACACACACACCAGACCCAATTTACCCACATGCATTTGTAAATCATCTGAACACAAACCAGTCCTGTTTTAAGAGGGGAACTCTTCTGTTGCTCTACATCTGTCTGTATTTTGCAACAGACTTTGTTGTTTACAGACACTGGACGTCCCGTGTGTGTCCACACGTGTTGAGCTCATGACCTTTACGGCTGTATGTGTCATGAGTTTAATTTATTTACACAATGATTATTTATTTATGAAGCTTTAGTTGCAGGAACAGGTTCACAGTGTGGATGGACGCCAGGTTACGAAAGACCAAACAAAAAAAATTGCAAAAGCTAAACACGAAATAGAAATGGAATTTAAAGCAAGTGAAGGGGGAAAAAATTACATTGCAGGAAAAAAATTAAAATACAATTGAAAACAGCAGAGAAAGAAGAGTGACTGACAGCACGATCAGAGCAGCGACCGTGTGTGTCCGTGTGTGTACAGTCACATACACACACGCTTGCTGCCTCCTACACACTTGTTCTCACCCTGACAGCTTGGCTGCTGTGGAGAGCAGAGGTCTTATTGGCTGCGTGCCCTGTAACGGGCATTTTGATTGGCTGTCGGGCTGGCTGCCACCGTGCCAGCTGAGAGAACACATTTGTATGTGCTTGTGTGATGAGTGTGTTTTGTCATGGTGGGAGCAAACAACCAATGACAATTTTCACTCCTATCTACGTCTCTTTTTCCTCGCTCTTTCCTTTTGTTTTTGTTTTTTTAATGAAGAGTTTTTGACCTGTTTTGACCTTTTTTTTTCTCCTACATCTTTTTTATGTGACTATCATCACAGAGCAGTGGTTTTAAGCCTGGGGTTTGATAGAGCTGAGGGGTAAAATGTATTCCCATTAAAGCTAAAATTCCATCGATATGATACGTGAACCGAGCAATCCAGAAGGATGTCTGCATCTGGATAAATTTTGATATATTCTTCTTATTTCACTTTGAGAAGTATTTGTGAAAATGGGTTACAAAGTTTCTAATTTGCTCCAGTTTGATCTTCCTAAAAAAGTATTACAGATCCAGGTTCAGACACGACAAGAGAGTCTTCTCTAAACAGTCGTATAACTCCTTTGGCTGATGTTTCTGTTGGGGTTTTTCTGATAATATGCCATAAACTTAAATCCTTAAAATATAAAGCATTCTGAACACCATGAAGCAAGGTTTTGTTCAAGTACTCCTACGACTCATGAGGAGCTGGATTTTTTCCCCACAGTGACGAGACAGACAGAAAACAAAGATAATTCCAAAAATGGTGATTCACATATCTGCGCCCAAAAAGTCAGTGCATGGAAAATAACACAGAACTGGGGGGGTTGAATGATTAGGTGACTAGGAATCAGTGGTAGATGAAATCCTTGTAGACTCAGTAATGGTGGACATTAAAGAGACAAAAACCACATCTCTAGGTCACTTTTATCCATCGGTTCTTTTGTACCACTGGGTTCAACAAAAGTACTTCTTGGGACTCACGTTTAGACGAAATGCAGGTATACCCCGATTTAAATGGCTTGCTGGCTCTGAATATCTTCTGACGACAAGACTGCCTACTAGGGGTTGTCATATCATGATTTCTGTTTGATATAAAATTGTCATATCACAATATCATTGCTATAACAACGCCATGCTCCCGCTAAAAGTGGAAATGAAACTCGTATTTGGCGACTCAAGGCAAAAACACTGTTGAGTCTGTCAGGCTTCAAACGAGGGGATGCTAGCAGCTAGTGATGTGCAACCCAAATGTAAACAAATGACTCCATAGAGAGCCGCCATACTCGCTAGTTGCTCGCCGTATAACAGGAAGAGCAAATGGTGGATGGAAATTACTCCTGCGGTTAAATTGTGGAAAAGCAGGACTTTCATAAAGCTCAACTACAACACCCCAGAAAGAAAATATTTTTTAGTTTATTGTGTGACTGAATTATGCAGGCTCTCAATGAGATACAACACAGTAGGTATTGTAAAATAAGCTATTGTTAAGTATTGCTAATTTAAAGCTACCTAGCCTACTTTTATGCTTACATTTGTCTTATGATGTGTCACTGCTATTGTTCTATAATGCTGCTGTTACATTACAATGTAGCTCATACATTGTTTCAGTAGATTCATACTTGAAATGTGTCATCAATGCCAGTAGCTCATTGGAAAAGAAGGATGAACACACTGATGACATTTTTTTCTATATTGTCAGAAATATCATCATCTCAAACATATCTTGACACGTCATCATATAATTTTGAGGCTATATCGCCCACCCCACAGACAACCCACTATGCTGAGTCCCAGACAGTTAATTAGATTAATTAATTGTGTTTGACTGTAAAAGTGTCAGTTGTGGTTAGGATAGTAAATACTGGACTTAACATGCTATGTATTTATTTATTTGCTTTAAAGTGACCAACACAAGAGAAAAAATACTTGATTGTTGAAGAAGCATTTGAGTCTGGTCAAAGTCTGCCCTTGAGAACTAACAGGGTATCTGCAGTAACGCTGCACAATGATTGTTTTTCCAACTACAAACTGCAAGAGACGAGTGATGGCGTCCTCTCCTGTCTATGCTCAAATTTATTACAAAAGTGGATATCTGTGCTAAAATGTAAGCACTTAGTTTTTACCCCACATAGCTGTAAGGCATAATGGGATTTTTTTCAGTGCATGCTTTCAAACTTAGAAAACATGACTTTTATTTCTTCTTGGCTGTGTTACCCAGTCAGGGTAATGAGGTGAGAGCAGTTGTGGCTCGGGAGGTGGAGTAGGTTAATCGCGGTGAGGCCAAATGTAAAGTGCTTTTGGGTAATAAAGCTAGAAATAAACACAATCCTTGGATCCTTTAGGGACAAGTGCTGCTGTTTTGGATTCTGGACAGTCCAGGAATTAAACCGGCAGCCTTTCCCAAGTGTACAAATTCAAGATGTTTAATGGATGAGCACATTCTCTTTCTGCTGTTTGTCGTGTGCATCTGAAACTTGGAGACTGTTGTTAATTACTTCATCAATTGATTATTTATAAAACCTCTTAATTAGCTGTCAGACAGCCAAATGGCTCAATACCAACTTCTTGTCATCTCTCATCGTTTTCTCTACCTTCCTCCTTAAACAAAGAACACTTTCTTCCTTTCTTGCTCGCTTGCTTTCATAGTTTTCCATAGCAGCACCATATTATATTCAAATCCCTTGAGTAAACAGCATCTAACATATCCTGCTACTAGGGAGACTTTTAACTGCAGGGTTTTCTGGCACAAATTGGCTTAATTTTCTTTCATATTATTTCATTTCTCAGTCACAGCTTGGAAACAAAAGGTTTAGCAAAGCGATTTGGGTTAAAATACAACCTTGCCTATCTGACAGAAAACCTTGAAGGCTTCTCTCATGTGCTACTGTTATAGTGCCAGTTGACACTTTGGATAAAGAGATGAGCCGTACTCAGCTGGGTCTTGCTTCATTCTCTGTAGGCTTTCAAAATCACAGCAAATGTGTACAAATTGAGGAATTTGATTCTTTTTTTAAGCATTAGAGAAATTGCTTGATCAGTAGGTGCACCTGATTCAAAATAAATGGTAAATGGCCTGTATTTGTATAGCGCTTTACACATTCAGTCATCTACCCATTCACACACTGGTGATGGCAAACTACATTGTAGCCATAGCCACCCTGGGGCGCACTGACAGAGGCGAGACTGCCGGACACTGGCGCCACCGGGCCCTCTGACCACCACCAGTAGGCAACGGGTGAAGTGTCTTGCCCAAGGACACAACGACCGAGACTGTCAAGCCGGGGCTCGAACCAGCAATCTTCCGATTACAAGGCGAACTCCCAACTCTTGAGCCACGATCGCCCCAAAATCCACTTTAGCTTCTAAATAACCTAGACAGAGTGAGTCCTCCCCTGTTTCTGCCTCTGTTATCTTGACCAGGCCTCTGCTTGTGTGCGAGTGTTTGCACTGAAGTGTGTTTTTTTAAATTTCCGTGTGTTTTCTGCATCTTTTCCCTGTCAGGACTCCGCGTTGGTGGAGGTGGATCTCTTGCTAACGATCGCTGGCAGTCGGCAGCATGTGGCAGTAATTAAATCAAAGGAAATTGGTGAAAAGGAGTGAGGGGGGGAAAAACGTCTGTGTGATGACTTTGCCAGGAAAAAAAAAGAAAAAGAAAACGTCCGGGTGGTTGAAAGGAAAATGGGCGGCTAATAAAATGAGTGTGGAAGAGACTCGTAAAGAGCCATCACCTGTGGAGAAATGCTTTTGTTCTCTGGCCTGAAAACCTGCACGCCAACACACATACGCAGACACTTTGCGTGCACACATAAAAACCACCTTGTTACTCACTTGCACAGATGGGAAAAGCACGCACTCAAACACACCTGAACTAATTTACATGCTATAGATAAGGAGGAAAGAGAGCATTTCTGAAACGGCAGATATAGTCATTATTACCTTTCATTACTTAGTGTTGCAGCAGCGACGTTGAAAACACGTTCAAAGTTGGAAATGTAAAAGCTGACTTTGAGCCCTTCAGGCCAGGCAGGATTAAAGCATGAAAATGAATTTCTAAAGATCATTTATTCCAACAAGAACCCTGGAAACTGCTTCAGGGCACCACTCCCTCAGGTACCCAAATGCTCCAGATTTACTGCACAACAGTTGGTTCTGGTTGTGATTATTTGTAAAGTTGTTTGCATCTCAAAGTATGTTTCAACCAAGATGAGCCCTGTACACAGCTGACGCACAGGAACCTTTGGGTCAGGTGGCATTCTTCAGCCTTTTGTCTGCAGAGCTTCTAAAGGCGAAGATGAACGTAATATCCAGTGTAGTAGCGCTCTTGAGATTAAGGAGTGTTTCTTTGAAGCGTGTTGATTTAAGAAGAGTGAGAAGAATGAGGTCGGATTGTAGATTAATGAGTGCCTCTTATCCGCTACAGTTTATTTCATTTTTATTCCTCTTCAGTCTTTTATCATTCCCACTCTCTTCTCTGATGAGTGACATGAAATGAAAAAAGATTAGTTTTTGAATTTAAAAGCAGGCAATTTATCACTTTTTCCTCCTGCTTTTTGTCCAGTTTATAAAGCAATTTTTGGCTCAAATATCATTTTTCTGATGCTATATTGCCAATATAACTCAAACTGTTTTGAAGTTAGACCTGACAATATGGAAGACATTGCATATGGTAGCAAATTGTCAACCATAAGTTACCCTTTATGTCATTCACACATTGCGTTATTGTCTATTTCCTCTAAATGAGGGCCGTACCTTAGAAGAATAAAGATCATGTGGTCCTCAGTGAAACTTGAAACTACAGAGTGAGATCATGAACTCATCAGGAAAGTCTTTATTGGGGTCATGAATCCAGTGAGCAGTAGGATCATTTTCTTATAGATGTCTATAATAATCTGACACTTCTCGAGCTAGTTAAAATAATATGATTTAATGTGCCTCATTCTAAATCTGACAAGTTTTTGATGTATATTTCTCTAGTGTGCCTGCCAGTCGATCAGATTGTAACCAAACCTTAACGTCATATCTTAAACTTAACAGATGGGTCAGCATGGCGGGGGGGGGGTTTACAACAATAATAATGCTGATTTGAAAAAAAGAATAATTTAATGTTGAAAATGTCATGAAAGTCATTGCTTTGCTTAGAAAAGGATATGAAAATATGCCTTTTTCATCTGATAAATATTGGTGAGGACACACCACCGCTAGTGTGTGTGTGTGAGAGTGTGCACATGCAGTTATGGAGCCCTAGGTGCACAGAAAAGCCACAGTGCGATTTGTTATTTCCTTCCTCTGATGGGATTTCTCAACTCAAAGCTACACACACACACACAGACACTCAGTCCCAGACTTCTGGCTATTTCCTGTGTCAGGGGGGACATTATAAAGCCACATTATGTTCGCTATGAGCCTCCATATTCCCCCATCACTGAATCATTCTGTGTGTGTGGTGTGCGTGTGTGTGCGTGTACATGTGTGATGAGAAGAGCTTACTCAATTTGCTGGGAAAAAGAAAGGTTGCGATACACATGCACGCTCAGAGTATTAGTTTGATGCGTTTCAGAGACTCAGATCAGTACGGATCAAACGGATGAAACAGAAACAAATAAACCAAGCGCACAAGCAGCAGCATCGATCTTTGATCTAGACTGCACTGATTTATCAAGTCAGTCATCTTTCTCTGGCCTTTATTCGCCACTTTTGGGCCAAACAATTTTGGGGACTACCTAGTAATTCCCTCCTTGCAAGGTCTCATAGAACTGCACACTTTCCTAGCATAATGGTTAGTTTGCATTTGTACAGCTAACAGAAACTCTAAGGTGATATAATCACTTCAATGTAACGTCATCTCTTGATGTGGTCTTTTTTTTTCTTATCATCCTGGTTCAGCCTCTCAATTTTCTCTCTGCATTGCTTCACTGTGTGATTGATGCCCAGGAGTAGTGTGAGGGGGGCTGCTGGCAAAGATTTCTTCTGTTGCAAAGGCTCAGTAAAGCCTGAATTATACTCTTGGTTCATTTCTCTTTGTTTTGTTACATTTTTATGAGGATAGTTTTAAGAGTTATACTTGCTACAATTGGAAAAAGACCGAACAATGGCTTGTTTGGAAGAGCTGCCTCTAGAAAGCTCCTTTTCTCTAAAAAGAACATAGTAGCACAGTTTAGGTTTGTTAAGTTACATCTGAGCAAACCACAAGACTTTTTGAGCAATGTTCTTTGGACAGACGAGACCAAAGTGGCGATGCTTGGAAATAATGCACAGGAGCATGTTTGACGAAAACCAAACACAGCACAAACTGTCAGCACGGTGGTGGAGGGGTGAGGACGACCTGGGCACCTTGCAGTCATGAGGTCAACCAGCAACTCCTGTGTTTACCAAAGTATTCTAGAGTCAAACGTGAGGCCATCTGTCTGACAGCTAAAAACTGGGTCATGGAACAGGCCAAAGTCACAGCAGCAAGTCTGCAACAGAATAAAAAAGGAAAGAAGATCCAGTCAGATCCAGACTTCAGTGAAATGCTGTGGCAGGACTTAAAGAGAGCTGTGAGTTAACAACTACCTACAAACCACAATGAAGTGAAGAAACGTTTAAAAGAAGAGTGGCCCAAAAGTTCTCCACATTAATGTGAGAGACTGATAAACTCATTCAGAAAACAGTTTCTCCAAGATACTGCTGCTAAAGGTGGTTCTGCTCATTCATGGAGGGACTTGACTGAATAGTCCTTAAAAACTTTTTAACTGAACTATAGTTGCAACTCGCCTTCTTCAGTTAGTTTCCCTTTTTAGCTTCTAAACTATCAAAATTTGATGCATTTCATTGTTATTTGCCAGAGTAGAGCAGAAAAAAAACTTTGGATAACTGTTGGTCCAGTAAAACAGAGAGTTGAAGATGTGAACTCGGGCTGTGGGAAATATCAAGTTGCCAGGTGACTGCACATCACAGACGGGAAACTGACTGCAGGCAGATTTTCTCTCAAAAGACGGCCCCTTTATTGGGATGGATGGATGGAAAAAGAAGAGCATACCCTAAAATAGAATAGGTGCCATATATGTTGTACTATTTGCACACGCAGTCCAAACTAATATACATATAGACGAGATCCCTAAAAAACACACGGTCCTGGAGCTAATTCGGGGTAATTAGTGGTCAATTAAAGTGCTGTGACTTCACTGGCTGTCTGACTCTTTGATGTTGTGGCTCCTGGCGAGACCAGGCGCCATCTTGAATTCATTTACAGGCCGCAGTGTAAACATGCCACACAACTGGACCGCCTGCTTCGTCTTTTTCTCGTTTTCTGCTTCTTTTCTTTACTTTCCTTTTACTGATTTGTTTGTTTTTCTTTCATTCGCTGTTTCACTTTTTTCTTTCTTTCTGTTTGCGCAGATGCAGCTTCCCGAAGTCTCTCTGATATTTACTTTCATTTCTCCTCCTCTCGCTGTCTTTTTTCTTTCACACTGTTTTTTTGTGATTCACGAAGGTTATTGGCACTATAACATGAATCATTTTAAAATTGAAACATTCAAGTAATCAGGTTTTAGAAAACCAGCGGGACTAGAAGTGAATAAAGGGATAAACATCCTTTGTTTCCTTCTGATGGTGAAGCCTGATTCAGCAGCTTGACTCACTAACAGCTTTGGTGTAGAAAAAAAGGGTCAGAAACCAGTAAAAACCAGTGAAATAGCAATGTGTAGGTGCAGTGAAACTCTTGTAGCTGAAGCTGATGAGAAGAAGAGCTGCTAACTGGGTTACTGCTGAGGGAGAAAGCTGGTAAATAATAGATAAACAGTCTGCTGCCTGAGAGGAGAGGAGAATAGGTTTTCCATTAGAACCAATGGAAACTTCATTTGATGTATGAAAAGAAAAATGGCACAAATTTGTGCACGAGGAAGTCCTAAATCGCCTTTTTCCTCCTTGAAGTGTTGTTCTGAACACACACACGCGCACACACATTTTCCTGTTCTCACATGGTCATATGCACACTTCTCTTCTTCTTCTTTTTTTTAATGCAAAAAAATGTCCCAGCCGCTCACACTCACTCATGTGTCACACACCTCTCTCTTTGTCCGGCCCCCCAGTGTTTTCTGTCTGAGTAACTCGACCCCCCTTCAGTCACAGGTGCACCACGCTAAAGCACACACACACATGCTGAGTCCACTTGTCTTCACATAGGGGGCTCTAATCAAGCCACAGGAAGCCTGAGCTCCACAGGGAGCATGTGAGAGTGTGTGTGTTACAAGTAAGTTGAAGAATGTGTTTCGGTCCGTGAAACTCACTGCGAGTGTGTGGAGACTCCGCATGTTTTCAATTACACCCAAGTATTTTTGCAGATGTGTGAGTGTGTGTGCTCTCTCTTTGTCATCCGTCTTTCTATCACTTGTTTTCTGTCTGTCTGTGGCTCTTTTTTTTTTTTAAACATTACTTATGTTAAAGTTAAAAAAATATTTATGTGTCCATGCTTTATTTTAAATGGTTATTTCTCATTCTTTCACTTGCATTTTGTCTTTTATTGTATCTTTTCATAGAATGTATATAAAAGATGACAAACCATAATGACATCACATACTTGTTTGTGAAGCCCTGTCTTGAAGCCGCAGTGCAAACCTTTTAGTTCCTGAATTGTAGTTTTATGTATGTTATATTTGGGCAATAGTGTGGAGTGTTATCAGCTAAAGCATAGACACAGATACCTGCTAATTAGCGCTAAGTAACATACAAATAACACGCTAGTGACCAAAGCTGAAGCAGTTATCACCACAGCAAAGTTCCAGGATAGTGACTCCAATTAAGTGAGATGTGGAAAGTGGACAGCTAGTCGCTGCAGCTGTCTGTGTCAACACCTGTCAGTGTGGTGCCCATGCTGCTAACTTTAGGCATTAATAAAGTTTTAGCATGTTATTTATTAAATAATTCATTCCAGTACACCTATTACAAACAGCATAATTAGCTATAGAGAGATAAACTTTTTTGAAAGTTGAAAGTTGTAAATAGACATTTTAGGCTTGGCAGTCTGCAGGGACTGACTCTTTTTTGGAGCCAGCCTCAAGTGGCCACTAGAGGCACTGCATATTTTTTTTTCCATTTCCTCCTTTGGCTTCATTTTCCAACTCACTCGACCCCCTACTGCTTGATAGTATTTCTTAATCTCCCTCTTTATTTCACGTTCTTTGAATTTGTGCATTTTCTTTCCAACGCTCTCTCTTTCCTTTCTCCCGCTCGCTTCTTCTTCATCATATGGAGTCAATTAGGCGGCCAGAGTGTGTGTGCGTTTGTGTGTGTGTGCGTACATCTGGTTCACATTAGTGCAATTGCAGGTTGGTAGAATAAAGGGCTCGGCTCGGAGGTGTGGGTGGGATTTCCTTCCGCTTTCTCTCTCTCTCTCTCTCTCTCTCTCACGCACATACACACACACACACGCATACTTTTTCCCTCCATGTGTTTTGAATCAGGAACATAATTAACCTTCAGAGGATTCCGAGGCCGCAGCTCAGATCTCCGCTATAAAAATACATCTAAAAAACAGAAACACCCCCCGTCTCACTAAAAAATAAAATGTTTGATCCGTCTGTGGTGCATTTGATTTGCTTTCCCACGTCTGCCTCCGGATGGCCTCAGAGTGTGGCGGCGCGAACGGTAAATTAAGAGGAGGGGGAGACGGGGGGGTGACATCTACAGGTGGAAGGGGGAGGGCTAGAGGACCGCTTTACTTTGCTGGGAATAAAGCTAATACTAATAATATGTAAAAAAAAAAAAAAAAAAAAAAATCCCCTTTGGGAAATGTTCAACATGGTCAGTGATTTCACTGATCATTCAGATTATTTGTATTGTTTTCCTTTTGTTTGGAGCCTTTGCAGCATATCTCCTCCGTTTCTGCTTCCTGCAGTGTTAAACTGTTTGTGTGAAGGTGAATAAAGACGAGATGAAAGTGAAACCAGCCTGTTAGAAATGAGAGAGGCAGAGGACAGTGAGGAGGAGGGGGAGGGGGAAACAAAGAGAGAAAAAAACTGGAAAGGCACAGGTGCAGCCGACTGTGTGTGTGTGTGTGTGTGCGAGAGAGAGTGAGTTTGTGTGTGTGTGTGTGTGTGTGTGTGTGCGAGAGAGAGAGTGAGTTTGTGTGTGTGTGTGTGTGTGTGTCTGTCAAGAGGTTTCGTGACTGCTCCTTTGAGTGTTCACATTCCAGCACATCTGCTTTGGATGAAGCGTGGTAAACTGTGTGTGTGTGTGTGTGTGTGTGTGTGTGTGTGTGTGTGAGAGAGAGAGAGAGAAAGAGAGGGATAGATGGATACTGAGAGGCAGAGAGAGAGAGGACAGAAAAGCCGGGAATTTTTTTCCCTTTTTTTAAACCTGTGCAGTAGAAACACGACGTTGACCCTTTGACAGCAACAGGCAAAGCTCTTTTATTATGGCTGAACAACATAAATAAGTCTGGTGTACTTTTACCATCACTTACACAAAATAGTTTCAATAATTTTGAAAAGAAGTCCTCTTCCATAGGTGTGAATGTGAGTCTGTCTCCCTGTGTTAGCCCTGGCGATCTGTCCAGGATGTATCCCGCCTTTCACCCTACTATACCTGGCTCCATCAACAACCACTGCACTAGACAGGTTGTACTAATATCATATTCATATAACAATATCTTTCTGCACATCTCGCCTTATACTACTATTTAAATGACTAACAACAGTTACAGTGTTGGATCAGGAAAAGCAAATATACGGTACATCCAGGGCACAAAATAGGTGGCAATTTTTTTATTTTTGTGGTGCGTCCAATGTCTTAGTGTGAACAATTCACACCGTTGCATGTTGACACCCACATAGGTGTTTTCACTCTTTTGGACTTGGACTCACAACAAAACTTATGCCAGGCGTATCCATGCAGTAATGTCTTTTTTAGGTTGGAGATTGTGGTCGTGGTTAAAAACCCCCACCAATGACTGGAGATAGGACATGTTATGGTTCAACACTTTAATGCATCCATCAACCTAAGTATCTGTGGCTCATATCCAAAGCTGTGAAGAACTCACATATAGATTGCAATGAAAATCTTTGCATTTAAGGTCCTCAGAGGATAAATTCTTAGGATTTGTGGCCTTACTGCCCCCGTGACAGATATCTCGACATCTGCTTGACAGATTGGTACAAATTTTTCTGCATGCTTTTATGATCCCCAGATGATGTCTTGTTGATTTTGGTGTTTTTCTGACTTTTTTGTATAGTGTCATTGGAAAGTCAAAGTGAAACATAAACTTAAGGTTACTTTATTTTCGCTTATATAAGAAAACTCTTTGGATTGAGAAACTGCTGCATCAAAACCAAACAACACCAAACACAACATCGAAAGATCAAAAATTAAGTTTAACTGACAGATGAATGCTTTAAACAGTTATGGTTGCACAAGTTAGCATATGCCCCATATAAAGGCAGTAGTAGCTCAAGTTACTTGATAAAAGCTCAGGCTTCCAATCCCCTGCTCAGTTTGAAAATTAGTGTTGGGTGTTTTTAGTGAGGTCCTTAAAATATAATGAATTATTGTCATGAAGTCAGTTTGCATTTGTTCTCCATTTTAGTTTAGTTTTAGATATAGTTTGTGTGCTAATCAGCAAATATTGGCATGCTAATATGCTTAAATGAGATAGTGAACATGGTAAACAGCATACATGCTAGTTTCTCTGTGAGGTAGAAGATGGAAGTTTATGCAATTAATGAATCTGATGATGAGAGCATGATGTGTGGTTACGTTCTGGTAACTTTCTTTAGAAGTACAACTCAACCTTGGTGCTGGCCTTGAAAGAGGGTGTGCTGTCTGAGTTTCCCACTAGTTATCAAAATGTGATTGTGAAGCAGGAGAAGCTCCTTCTCCTCTTCTTTTTCAGTCAGAGCAGAGGCTGACACAGGGAGGCTGAACAGATGCTCCCCACATTTGGAGACAATAACTGGGAGAAGAAGCATCAAACACTGAACAAAGACAAAAGAGCCTCCTGCTTCTTTCTTTCTTTACCATCCTTGCATTTTTCTCTCTTTTGTTTCCGTTTACTGTCTTTTTATCGGCTTCCAACTTTTTGCATTTCATTCTCTTCTATTTGTTGTTTCTTCACTCGATCTTTCTCACAAAATCCTCCAGGGCCCAACAGCATTTCCATCTCTGTCAACAAGTTCTAACTGAAGAAAGAAATGTTTCCTACATGATCATTATGTAACATTTTCACTTTATTTCTTCTTTTAAATGTATTTAGTCTCTTTATATGGATTTTTTATTTTATTATTTATTATTTATTATTTTCCTTATTATATTATTATCTTTTGCTTGTAGTAACATTTTTACATTAAATTAGAACTGAAATGATCCTGTAAATCAGCTAGTTGAATGAAACATGAATATATTAACATTTCACATTTCAATTTGCCATCTTTTGGCATTTTTTTCCTTAAATGTCGATTAGCCTTGGATTATTTATATACATGTCAAAATGGCTCCAGTTGGCTTTAACACATAGAACTTTACTTCAAAATTTATAAACTCAGTGACACCAGAATCAGTGGGCAGTAACTACATTTTTATTGTAGTGCTAATGTATGTTTGTAGTGCTAATGTGGCATGTAACTGGAATGAAATCTACACTTTCAGTCGTTTTCTCGTGTTCTCCACGCATGCTTCACATGTAGGCCTTACACCTGAAGTATGTTTGCAGAATGAGGATTAAACTGAATGCTGAAGCGAAGCAGGACTTGTCAACACAACGTGTGAACTTTGCTAATTTTGAGTTAAAATGTGGTTTAGGTTGTCTTTCTTCCTACCTTTGGTTCAGGTCAGCGAGTTACACAGCTGTTTTGCTCTGAGTGCATTCTCTCTCTGTGTGTGTGTGCGTGTGTGTGTGTGTGTGTGTGTGTGTGTGTGTGTGTGTTGTCAGCGCCATGAGGAATCGGTTTTCAGTGGAATGTGTCTTTATTCTCTCATGTTTTTGCCGGGGGCTTTGCAGAACAAAGCTTTGATGAATTCTGTGATGTTTCATGTTCTGTGAAGATTCTCCGAACCCGTCGGGCGTTACACAACCGCTTCTACTGAATTCTGTCAGGGGTTCTACTGATCAGCACTTTAAACATCTGGCTCTGCTGGTTTGTATTAGGAACTGGTTTATGCCAGTAGGTTGATTGCGTCTCTACTATCGCACAGGAAACTGTGATAAAGAAACACTTAAAAAACTGATTAGATTAAGTGTAGATTTAGTTACACCATATTCTTGTTTCTGTGGGGGGTTTTTTCATTGTGCACCACTGAATGTGTTGTGTCTCTCTGCATGGAGAACTGTTTGTCCTGATTTGTGTCAGCCCTGTCTACTAAATATGTTGTTGCCAGAGAACTAAAGTACATTTTCAATTAGGTTTTAAGAGAATCAGATTTTCTCCCAGATTTCATCTCATGAATATAATCAACCTTTATTCTCTTGCTTTTCTACAGAAATTCCTTTTCAGTCATCTCTCTAGTGCGGTGACAGTTGTTAACATGATTTCTCAAAAATGGAGGAGATGTTTCTAATGTGAAAAAATGTGAAAGGGTCTGTACAAAACAAAGTTAAAATAAACCTTAAAAGTAAAGAAGACAAGTGAGAAACAAACTGATCCCACACATTAATCAAACCTCATTTTCTCAGGTGAAAGTCTTGTGACCCATGCTTCTGCTAACCCTCGCCAGAGTACATATCTTGAATGTTTTGGTTGTTTTGGTTGTATGTTTGCCCAAAAAAAAAAAAAAAAAAACATGATTGAAAATGCTTAGTTTTAAAGGAACATAATTTTTAGGAGACAGGATTGTTTTTTTCAGGTAGTAGCAGATAGTGACCTGTTTTACTAAAATAGTTAACTTTTGTGCGGCTTTGGTGTTGGATTTGATAAGAAACTGATTACATTGGTTTCTGTGGTTAAAATGTTATTTTGAGTGGTTCCTGTTTTTTGTGTATCTCTCTTACATTTCCATGGTGATACACATCTCAGTTTTACAGACATTATTTGGTTCATGTCCATGTTTAATGTTTTTTTTTTTTTTTTATCACGTATGTTAGCAAAGGTTGCTAATTCCCTGGCACCTCTTGCCTTGCGTTTCCAACAACCTGACAAGGCCGCTGTTGAAACCAACAACAATGAGTCCAGTGAGTGTCTTGCCTTTGACGGTCATGGACTCCAACTCCATTGTCGTGGCATGCATTTGGTGCTGTGGACCTTGTTCTTTCCACCTCTCACCCACGCTGCTGCTTGCAGGAAATGCTGCTACCTCTTCCACTGTCATTGGAGTTACTCAGTGTAAAGGCAGCACATCATCAGTGCCATTACACTGAGTATTATTGTCACAAAGTATGTAGGTTGCTCCAGTTCTGTGTGAAACACTGATATTCAAGCAGTGATGCTCCAGTGGGATTTTTTTTAGCACTAACAGGACTGTCAGCAGGTTTCCTAAATAGCTCTTTTCTGTCATGCCACAGCAAACTTTGAACCATTTCCATTTTTTTCTATTGTGGTCCAGATCATTGATTTTGTAGTTTTTGTCTTTCTCTTACACAGAGCCCGGGGTGACTGGTTTCTACTTTATACCAAAGCACAACAGTTATTCCATACCTGCTTCTACTGGAGCAGAATAAGTATTTGACATAAAACAATGAATTGTGGGAATATCCCCCAGTTTACATAATAGTGGTTTAAAAAAAGCTCCAAATGAAGGTTATTGATGGGATGCAAACTGTTTTTGTTGTGGTTGGCATTATTTTCTGTGGTTTGTGGTCAGTAAAATTACAAAACAGTTGAGGCTTTCTCTCATTGGCTCAAGGTCTGCTGGTTAACTGTGGGAATACTGATGCTTCTGTGTGTGTGTCTGTGTGTGTGTGACTGCTGGAAGTGAGGTTGTTATTGTGTCCCTCTGCATTCTTCAGACTTCAGCGCACTCTGCACCTGTTGCTGTCTGTCTCTAACACACACACAGACATACAGTACAAATCACATTCTTTCGTCACCAGTCTAACAGCAGCATTCAATGGGAAAATATGCCTGCACCGCATGAGACATAAATCTGAATATTTTCAGCAGGAATGACACAAGCATGCGTGTTTGAGTGTGTGTTTCTGTTTGTGTATGTGTGTGTGTGTTCTTGCACAGGCTTTGGGTCAATAAATGTGGTTTTATGATTAGAGCACATACTCTGTTCTCAGAGGGGAAGAGGAGGAGGAAGAGGAAGTTTAAGGGGATTTTAGTTTAGCTCTAATGACATCCACAGATTCCGTGGGGGGGGGGGGGGGGGGGTGTGTGTGTGTGTGTGTGTGTGTGGACTGGGGGATTTGGGTCCTTAAACTCGTGCAAGGTGCATTGTGGGAAGGTACAGACCTCTCCTAGCTGACTTAGCAGCTTCTATCTGTGTGCTTGAGCTTGTGTATTTGGAAGTTTGTTAGTGTGTGTGTGTGTGTGTGCGTGTGTGTGTGGTTATTCATGGGTGGGTGTTTCCTGACCCCAGCATTCGATTCCCACAGTTCCCAGTGCTCTTCTGACATCCTGACTGTCATGCCGTTCATCGCTGTGTTGCAGTCTTTCTGTAACTATTTTCTTTCATGAAGTTAAAAACGTCACATTCACATAGTTTTAGATCAACGGTGGCTCAGGGGGTTCTGTAACTGGAAGGTCGCCGGTTCGATCCCCGTGCTGTCTGTCCTGGTCGTTGTGTCCTTGGGCAAGACACTTTACCCTACCACCTACTGGTGTTGGCCAGAGGGGCCGATGGCGCGATATGGCAGCCTCGCTTCTGTCAGTCTGCCCCAGGGCAGCTGTGGCTACAACTGTGGCTTTCATCCACCAGTGTGTGAATGTGAGAGTGAATGAATAGTGGCATTGTAAAGCGCTTTGGGTGTCTTGAAAAGCGCTATATAAATGCAATCCATTATTATTATTATTATTATTATTATTACTACTTAACACTGTAGCCACTTTAGTTGACAAGTTCAGACTCATAAAGTCTCAGAGCAGCAAAGCTTGAGACAAACTTTTTTTTAAATTTCTCTCTAAATTTCTTTGGGATTAAATATCAATCACTTTCAGTAAAATCACTTTATTATTAATCAATTAAAAAATCAATTATTTTGAAACTATTCAGTCATTGCAGGATGCGGTGACTCGAAGTGTAGTTGCATTTCTAGAGAGGTGCACATCAGGTTATCAGCGTATTGTTAAAAAGGGTTTATGGTTATGTTGTAAGATATGACGTAGATTCCCCATCCACATGCAATAGTGGGGTTAGGTAAACTGGTCATTCTAAATTGCACACAGGTGTGAATGTGAGTGCGACTGGATGTCATGCTACTGGGCAACCTGTCCAATTCAATTAATAAAACTCAGCGGAAGTAAGTGGACTAAATTTAAGAGCTTGTATTTATACCTGGTGGGCAAAACAACTGCAGGTGTATTGATCAATCGAGAACCAATAAACCAAAAATAAAGAATAACTGTGCCCTCAAAATCCTGATGTGCTGCCATTAAGCATTATACTATGCAGAATGTATGCAACTATAACACCTCACGAAACATTTCTCATTGTCTTATACGCTCAGCTGAAATGATGTTTCTCTGATACAGGGTCTCCAAAGACCTGTGTAAAGGAGATATTCTGGGTAACCAGAAGTCCCACAGGCCCAGGGAGAAGCTTGCATAAACACACGCCTCAAAGACTCGAGCAGTCTGAGTGGTTGTTTCGACTTCTGTAAGGATACAGGTTCCTCAGGGAGATGAAAATGTACTCCAAACAATGAACTACAAACACTCCCATGAACCCCAGAGAAGTATGACTCTAGCCTTAGCTGCGATGTTGGATCAAATCAGAAGGAAAAGAAGTACACTTCAAACCACAAAGGTCAAAACACGTTGAGCGTAGCTGATGTTTTGAAACACAAAGTCCACATCGTGGATGAAATGAGACAAATACCCCCAGTTTGTGTTTTTGATTAACCTGCTGCAAGGCCATCTCGACCTCAACTCATCCCTGAGAACCAGAGACGCTCACTTGTATGTACAGAGGTTAATCAAAACAGGGAAACACGGGGAAGCCTCTTTCTCTCCTCAGAGTTGGGTAGGCGTTGCAAAAATTTGACCATTTGTTAGTTTCTTGGTTCTCCGCAAAGACTGTTCACCTGCAGGAGTGCAGAGGATCTAGGGTGGACTAGGTAGAAGAAATAAGAAGCTTTCCCAAACTAACAATCCTTCAGTGACGTGAGAGAAAAAAATCATGAGGTTTTTGTTTAAAAGAAACTGTTTTAATCTGTTTTCTGTTTTTAATAATTTCTCTCGGGGAGTGTGGGAAGTGAGATGATGTTTTTTTTATAATGCCCCCAAGTGTTTTTGTTTCATCTCTCTCTTTTTATTCCTTCTGTGTTTTATCATCACATTTGGTTTTTACCACATCTGTGCTCCATCCATATGCAAATACTCTAAAGTTAACAAAGCAACCCGTGTCTTTGGTTGGGGATCGAGGTAGATTAGGTGTAGCTGTGGAGTGAGGTTTTTCATTTTAATGGGAATCAACGAGAGAAAGACAGAATCGGAGAAGATTGTTTTCAACAGCTGTTCCAGTTTTTGCGTCATGCAGCGCGAGCTAGCGTAATGGCTGAGTGTTCGCACGCTATGCACACACACACACACACACACACACACACACACACACACACACACACACACACACACACACACACACACACACACACACAAAGGCATGCTGTGGGGACCCCCAGCTGATAGTATGACCAAACTCAGACACTATGTTGCTGAGGAAGAGCGTCACCTGTTTGAGTGATGACAGGCCGCCGGTTGTACTTGCGGTCTCTCATGCTGCTGCATGTTTGCTGCATGACTGCTGCTACTGCTGCTCCTCTCCCTCTGAGAGGAGACGGACAGAAAAGCACTGATTTGGTTGTTTAAGAGGATAACTGACTGAAAATCTGTGTTGGACTCTGCAGATAGTTGGCATCATTGACACTGTAGTTTTAAGGTATTGATTGACAGATCTTAAAGTCAGAATATTAAAAAAAAAAAAGTAAATAATATAACCATAAAACTTCTGCAGTTGATTACTTACATTAAAATTATTATTTTTAAATTAGGGTAAATAACAATTATTTTGTTTTTGCTTTCTAAATATGTGCCAATTGGTATCCTTACTATACTACTATAAATCTAACCATTAGATAAAGAGAAGTCTGTGTTCAAATTCTTTAGTTTTGTTGCTTTGTTAAGTTTTTAATAAAGTTTTTAAAGTCTTGTTGAGCTTCACAAGTTAGAAAATGCCATTAACATTCCAAAAAAGGAATAAAATATTCTATGAATGTGGTTCTGAATGACATATGACTAAAACCCTGTGTAAAATAAATAAATGAATAAAAAATCATAATCTAGAAAATTAGTTTAAATTAAAAGATTGGAGTTTTCTGGTTCATAGTATAATAAAAAAATACATTTTAAAAAATATGGCTTCAAAGCTATGAATGATAAAAATTAACCTGGTTTACTGGTTTAAAAATAAGATCATACCTCGATCATACTTCTTCTGTAATTGATTTGAAACATTGGAACGATTATCAGTTATCATCTTTTTTGTTTGTTTTATGCTACAAGTTGTCTTAAATTATAGGTTAAGCAATCCAACAGAGGTATTATCTAATTAAAACTTAATTCATTAATAAAATGAACACCTGAATGTGTCTTTCCTTAGTCTGAAAGAAAATGCTGATTCAAAATGATCAAGAACTTGAAAAAGAAAAAAGTTTTAAATTATGCTCTTTTTCTAGCATAATGATAACATGATGAATGGAAAACATATACTATTTTATATTTTGGATGCATACAATATGAAATCTATATATAATGTGTTACATGTTTTTTTAATGAATCCTGCACAAAGCAAACCTAAAACAGACCTGTATTGTTCAGAAACCAATATTCATGTAATTTACACAAAGTTTCCAGAACAGCTTCCATATTTTTTCCCCCAGTTTAACAATCACAGCCAAAGACCCACAGCAGCCCAGGAAGCTGTGTTCATTCAATCAGATATTCCAGGGTGATGTTTTAGTGAAGGAGGGAAGTGTCAGTCATCTGTTACAACCTCCTGGAAATGATGTCTGAGACTAACTCCTGCTGAGCCTCTGTGAGGAAAAATGAGAGAATGGAAGGTTTGATTTTTGCCTGACGTCGTGTGTTTCTGTGTTTGTTGCAGGTGTACGCTCCGTCTGCCAGCACAGCCGACTACAACAGGGACTCACCGGGTTATCCCTCCTCCAAACCTCCCAGTGCTGGCTTCCCAAGCTCTTTCTTTATGCCAGGTAATCACATTCACACACACATACACACGGTCTGTCCTTCGTCAAACCTCCCACCACCACATTCCCAAGCTCACTGTGGATACTGGATAGCTGACAAAATGAGCCGAAGGCTCCCTGAACTGGAAGTTGTTCTCACCAAAATCAGCCAAAAAACTGAGTCATACATTTAGTTATTTATTATCACAGCCACCCAGAGGAGGTCTTCATAGTTTGCAGCACACATCGGTGATGTCAACATCACTGATGCTGTTTGCTAACTTACTTGCAAGTGGCAAGGGTAGCTGTGCTCTTCATTTTAATTTTAGCTCATGTGTCTATCTACTCTTTGGTCACTCTGGTCTCAAACGCGGACGGAATATCAAACAACGACACTGTACATATTTCTATTAGGATTCCAGTTGCAGTGTGAGGACAAGTAATGTTATGATTTATAGAACCGATTAGTGCAATTAAAAAAAAAATACTCATTTTAAATTCTCTAAAAATACACTGGACAACTTAAAGATCAAAGACTCAACTCCATAAAAAATACAGGCTGGAAACTTTCATGGATTAGGTTGTAGCCACTGATATGACTTTGTGCAAACATTTCATTTGTGACCTTTTAAATTAAAACAGGAATTGTCCTGGCAAAGTCTGCGATTTTCACATGTCCGAGCAATTTAGTGTTGACACAGGTTGGATCAGCAGCTTCTGCAGGTGGTTGGTTGGTTGGTTTGGTTCACCTGGAACATTGGCTCCATTTAATCGCTTTGATTTTATGGAACACTAGCCCCACAAACAAGTGAGTCATGTAGATATACTACAGTATAATATAAGGTGCAGGTGCTTGTCATTGATTGGATAACTAAAACTACTGGCTCTGTTAGAGTAGTTTTTAATGATTCAAAATTAAAAAAAAAAACTTTTACTTGGGCTTAACACAGCACCTCAGCTCATCCTGTGTGAAACCAGCTGTTTTAACACCCCACTTCTTTTAACACTAACTCTTTAAGCACACTTTCTTGTGAATGTCTCCGCGGTGTAAGCAAAAGTTCTGAACAGCAGGTGTGCTCACAGCCAGAGCTATGCCTAAGATGAATATATTATAGTTAGCCACTTTTATTACATCATTCAGAGCCAAGAATAGAAAAAAACTCTGAAAAAGATCATTTGGAGCAGTCTGAAGCCTGTGCTCTGGCTCCCAGGGATTACTTATACATACACTGACCTCGTTATCTGAAACTCTGGCCATGTATAATATGCGCATACACTTCTGTAGCAGAGAAAATAAATAAAAGAATAACAGGTCTACTTTAGTATCTCTTTGAAGAGACTGGATTAAAAATACAGGCCATTATCTCTGCGTTATGCCCTTCCTTTTAGAGTGTTTGGTCCTGTTTTGATTAAACAAATTTGTCTGCTTTTCAACTATAGATGGAAAATGCTTTGACAATTTTCAATTCTCATTTCCCCCCCGACTCTCCTCTTTTCTCTCTGCTGGGTGTCTGTCATGTATACAGTACATACACTCTCAACTAATTTCACACGGTGGACATGGTCCCAGAAATCAGGTTTGTCCTGCACACATCCGTGTTAACCGGGTTATTCTTAAATTCTTAATGTGAGGAAGGAGACCAGGTGTCCCATTTATGTGAATGTTTTCTGAAATCAGGTTACTGCACAAAGTGGGTCAGATTGCTGAACTGCATGTAGACACTGTTGAGTGTCTGGAAGGTTTGACAGCAGAGAGAAACCTCACTGTGTTTTCACCTTGTTTTCTTACACAGGAGATTACCTTGTCAGAAACCTGCACATCACATGTACCTCCCCTAAATTTCATTAATATATATCAATTTATTTGATCAATTGAAATTTTGTTTTACTGTAGTGGGAAAAATATCTAAATCATGCAATCACTGTTTCACTTTTACAGTCAAACACGTGAATAATGGCAGCAGCAGCTGATGACCTCAAAACAAGATAATAAATTGGTAAAATAGACACGTTAGTTCAGTAGCATGAAAAATGTAACTTTACTCTCTGTGAAATCAATGTCTCTGATTATAAGATCCTTTCAAATATCAGAAAGTGTGTGGTACTTCTCTCATTCCCATCTTTAGGTCTTCTTGAC
The DNA here is from genome assembly GCF_057381845.1 of Rhamphochromis longiceps. Lineage (NCBI taxonomy): Eukaryota > Metazoa > Chordata > Actinopteri > Cichliformes > Cichlidae > Rhamphochromis > Rhamphochromis longiceps. The sequence goes on from NC_140563.1 coordinate 33,363,583, forward strand.
AAGCTGCAATTTAAAAATAAAAAGTTTTCCCATTAAAAAAAAAGAAGCTTCAAACCTAAATTGACTTACACTTGGCCTGTCTTCCCTTGAGGTTGATCCTCTTGTGCACCTCTGGGCCTCTGCGGCCCCAGTAACTGGAAGCCCTCGGTCGATTCAAACTTCCTCTGGTCCATAGTTGAACTGAAAATCCAGTTGCAATATTAAGTTTATTTACACGGTTACTTGCACCAAAGAGAATAAGGTTAAAGGCTGCGTGGGTGGGTGGTCAGATTGTCTATGGAGGTTGAGGCTAGAATGTCTTTCTGGTATTATTTCTGATGAGCAGAAGGAAGCCAGGAACCGGGAGTAGTTGGGAGGTCACTGGCAGATAGTTGAAGCCAGTTGAGGCTAGTGGTGTGGAAAGCTGAGGGGCAAATGGATCCTAAGGATGAATAATATCAGTTGAGGGGAAACTGAGACAGCACTCAGATGGAAAGATTATAGCAAAACATTTACTGAAATGCTCAAACTAGAGTGATATTAACTGAGTCTACGATCTGGCAGAAGATTAGTGTCTACAAATCTGGAGCTGTAGTAGCTGATTGGAGAATTAGAAGAACCAGCGCATAGGCACCTTTGAAGACACTCTTGTAATGGCATAGATAGAGAAAGTTAGTGGGAGAATGTTATTTTATGACTTTTTTTTTAGTGGTGCATTTGTAGGTCTTGCACAAAAGCCCTTAGTTACAAGGAAAAAAGCATGCAGCTTTCACAATAAAAGTATTTTTGTTTTTAAAACTGTTTAAAACTTCTGTCTTAAGGTTTTGTAAAAAGAACAAAACAAAATGCATTTTTCTAACTTCCTTATCTTCCTTTCTGTATCGCCTTTATCAGATGGTCACCATAGCGGCGATCCCTGGAGCAGCAGTAGCAGCAGTATGAGCCAGCAAGGTTACCACGGCAGCATGCTAGGTGGCGGGAATTCAGCCCACGGCGCTGCTCAGAGCTCCTCCTACTGCGGGATTCACCCTCACGACAGACTGGTGAGCAGAACTGTCCGTCACACGGTGTCCGAACATGGACACAACATGGAGAATGTGCTTCTTTACTGATTTTGTTTTCTGAAGCTGCATTGCACAGTGGGGCCATCCAGCTAACAGCTAAATCCAGTAAGCAACCCTGGAATGTAGATTTTTATTCTACTACCTACATTCTGCAGCAAAATTAAATTCAACTGGTAGATTCAAATGAAATAAGACAACCTTGAAAAAGATTCATTCAAGCTTGCATGTCTTTGGTGAACACGGAAATAAAGGAAATATTGAGTCATTAGTTGGCATCTGGATGGTCGCTCTTGGACATTTATACAGAAAACTACATGGAACAAAAACTTAAAGCCACTGTAACTGAAACTATAATGACCAAAATTACAATTATGGTTACAATCCCGTTAGTCATAGATTTATAATCAACAAAATCCATTAATGAAATAAATCTATCAGTAGTGATTAATATATTAAAGACCGCTGGCTCTCTGCAGAATGAATTCAACATGCTGGTTTTTTCCAGTTATTGTTAGTTGGCTATATTGTGCTTTACTGGAAGTGCACATTTGCAGATCTGGACACATGAGAAAGATTAATAAATTCTACACATATGTGAAGCCATAAAGCTGTCAAGTGTCATTAGATAGTAATTCTTTTATTTCAGTTCTAGTGCTGTAATTATCCAGAGCGCAGGCTTCATGTTTGTAACCACTTCCTTCTGTTTTTTATTTTATTCTAATGTAATCTTTCCTGTTTCGTAGCAGTTTTCATATTAAAGGTTCATTTTTTTCCATCCGTCTCTTCGCAGAGCTACCCGTCTCACTCGTCTGCAGATATCAACTCCAGCCTTCCTCCCATGTCCAGCTTCCACAGAGGGGGAGGTGGTGGGGGCGGGGCAAATCACTACAGCACCGCCTCTTGCACTGCCCCTACCAACGGAACAGACAGCATCATGGGTAAGATGCCTGTGTAAAGAAATTACAAGGTCACTGTTAGCGTTAAATAATACTTGAAGGCAATCACGTCTCCTGATCACTCAGTGAACATTTCAAAATCTTTAATTGTACGAGCTTTAATCTGTAAAGACATTATCCAATACTGCTGCTTGGTAATCAACACAGCAAACACCGTTAGCTGATGGGAATAAGCATCCTTTCCCATAGTGATTGTGATATTCCAAATCTCTTGATCTAATGAATGATTCTCCGTTCATTAGATGCATGCCTGTCTTCAACCTTGCTCGCAGTGTAGGAATTAAACGAATGCCATCCAATTTCATCCAAAGATATTCATGGTTGTCAGAGGACGAAACCTACTGACAGTGCCAATTAGTCCTCTGACTTTCCTCTAGTGCCACGAGGATCAATATTTTTGTTTGTTCCTGTTTAGCAGAATGTTTTAGCACATTGTAGATAAATTGTGTACACTAATGAAATTTGTGCATGCACTTTGTGTTTAGTGCTATCTAGGAGCTGTTAGGTTTTTTACACATACAGTATAACTAAGAGAGTGTTCACGTTAACAGCAACATCGTAAACCTAACAGGATGTAGTTCATATAAAAGTCCATAAATATTTGTTGCTTGTGGGTTTCAGAGCTGTAGACTTCAGATTTCAGATCTGACTTGGACTTGACTCTAAGACTTCCTGAGTTGACTAAAGACTTAAAAAAAAACCCAACATGACCTAAGAGACTTGAAGTGTGAAATCTGGACTGACCTAAAGAACGGGACTCTTAAATTGGGACTTTCTTAAAAACAAAAGTAAAAGCTCTGCTGTGTGTAGAAGTTAAATTGTTAATGTAACTGTTTTGGTTGCATTAAAATTATGAATCTTTTTCTACATTGTTGTTATTTTGGAGTGATGATTTGGCGGTAGAGCAGGGCGATATGGCCAAAAATATTTATCACGATATATATTTGAAAATTTGCGATAACGATATAACTGACGATATAATTGATGCGAGACAAAATACAACTCCACAACATTACTAGCGCAAAAAGACAACCTTCCGTTTATTTTCACTTAAACAAGAAGCTGGTTTTTATGTACATTAAAGCTTTATAAAAATGTAACAGTGCAAATGCAAATTCCTTGCTGAAAGTTTAACCAAAAGGCATTTCCAGTAGAAATGGGCTGACATATCCTGAGCATAACCATGTATAATATCCACTGAAGTTAAAAAGAGGTGCTTTGCAACATTAAACTGCAGTGTGCAGTATGCATTTTTCGGACCGTAAGGTGCACGGGATTATAAGGCACATTAAGCGAAACAAAGCAGTCAGATAAATCAAACTTTATTAAACTCATTCTTCTTGCTTCCTCCACTTCTGTACCATTGATTCATTAATGTTGAATTCTCTGGCAGCTGCTCTATTCCCATGTAGTTGCAGTATATTAATGACTAACCTCGTATTATGGATGGATTATCTCAGTTGTTCTCCTGACTGAAGTTTGGTCCGTTTACAGCATCCTGCCATGCGATTGCATTTGTCTCTAACCATGAGGAACCTTCACGTTAACTTTTATAAGTGGAAAAGTGTTAGTGTTCGTCCTCCAGCTTCACTGTTTATGTTATGCTAACATAGCTGTGTCGCTAGCGATCACGTAGCACATCATTATATACCAGCTAGCCCAACTTCAGTAACCCTACAAACGTCACTGCTGTTTAGTTTCCTGTCTTCATTTATGTTGGAAGTGATAGCAGAGCTGTACGTTTGAATTTTTTCAGAAATCTCTCAGTCAGAACATGCTATAGCATGCTTAGGTAACTAGCGAAACTATCCAGCTAACTTCTGCTAGCTTCCTGCTAACTTCTAACTCCGTTAAATGTAATAACTTGTTTTCATGGATGCCTGGAAGTTAAACTTTATAGTTACACCTGGTAAAGCAGCAATGCTGATCGTTTTATTAAAGATGAAAGAATTTAGACAGTTTTTAACTCTCAGTGATACTGCAGTGTTGTTTGACCTGAAGCATACGGAGTTTAGGACCCAGATTACTCCCAGATATAGGAGCATCTTAGTCCAACAAATACGACAATAACGACGGCCGCTTGCATGTTCTGCAAAAAAATGTGCTTTGTTGTGTATCTGACGGACAAACACCAAACCAGTTCCACATCACGGAAGTTGCACCATTTTTACAAACCAATTCTGGTTCATCTGTTTCACTCAACAATCGGCCATGTGCGTATGAAAACAAAGGCACTGCGCATGCGCGTTTTACTCCCATTCTATCGCGATATTTCATTTTCCTATCGTTGCCTAACATTATACCGGTATTACCGTGAACGGTATAATATGGCCCAGCCCTATTTGGCGGCACTAAATGCTTTCAAACATGTACTCTGTTTTTTGCAAATTCATCCTTTAAGCCCACAGCATTTTTTTTGTTTATTTGTTTATATAGAATTTAAATACTTTTATTCATATTGCTAAATAATTTAAACAATTACAAAACTGTAATTATTATTGTATCACAAAAATTTGCAGCATCGGTTACAGCAAGCCCTTCATCCTTTAGCCAGGAGACACCCCCACACATCGGTACTGATTAATTTGGGGCTTGTTTTGCGTAAAACATCACTAAATATTAATCAGTTTCTAAAGTGCTCCCAGGTCATTTTATGTGCATTAACAAACTGACTATTTCAGGTTTGGAATGCAGTTTTGTTTCTGTGTGTATGGATAAATAAATAAACTGCCATGTACAGTGGCGGTCAGCAGGAACCCAAAAATAAATCTGGGGGTCCCCCTCGTGCTTAGGGAGGAGTCACATGTACCCATTTCAGGTTTCAATCCTCTCATTTACTTCAGATGGTTTGATGTGATGTGTTGCTGAGCTGAATTGTGGATCCATTGCTTTTCTTTTCTTTGCTCAAGCTGCTTGTGCTAAAAAGTTAAGGCAAGTTCAAATATCAAAGCAGGCGCCAGCAAATCGAATCACATTTATTTAAATCCTCCAGTGCTGTAACTAGCCAATCAAATCATGTTATGATAATATCCTGAGAGAGGGAGGTAATTGTGCATTCGGCTATCAAAATACAGGAGGAGTTGGTCATTACAGGGAGTCATCAGCCTGTTGTATAAGAAAAAAGTCTAGCACAGGCAGCTTACTTGGCTTATGCTAATTGCTAATCTAAACTCAGTTAGGCTGCCTTGTGAGTGATTGTTTATTGCTGCTGTGATGTTTGCACCAGCAAAGATGCTCCCCACATGCCTATCATCAATCACTAAAGCAGCGTGAATCTTCTCCAAAGGTCCATCCACAACTACGCAATTTCATTTTAAACATATGACTGTCTCACTCACAAGTAAACCAAAAATAATAGAGCACCGCTGCAGCCTTGCATTGGATAAGTGGAGGAAGATGGATGGTCTTTGTTTCACTGTTTTTCTCCCTCTGTAGTTTTTTCTACTCTTTTAGGCCCGATGCTTCCTCTTTGCACAGGTGCACACATGCCTACTGTATGGGAAAAGTCCAGATAATGTGTAACAAGTGTGTTAGCAGAGACAGAAATTATTTCTGAATAGATTCTGCTTAGACAGAGATTTGAAAACACTTTTAAAATAAGTGTTTTAACGTGGATGCTACCTAAATGTGTTTCCAATGAACTTTGTCACATAACGAATACGATATACAAGATTCTCCATATAAGACCAAACAGTTTTGTGATATTTTAAAATTTTGTTTTTTATGCACTACATGGAAAAACACCTAGAGTTACTACTTAAGAAATGAGGTTAACAGTTCTTCCCTATTAGCAGGGTTTTGTTTATAGCCACATAATCAGTTACAACTCTCCGTGCTGTGATTAGACACAGATGATTTAAACTTTTTTGTTAGAGTCAGAAACAGAATATAGTCAAACTGAGAAGCACACTTGGACTTCATTTTGGCTTGACCTTGACATCACCGTAACACACCACTGCATGCACACACATACACACAGCATACCATATGGACCCCTTACTTTGAGTCCCGTAGAACAAATAGAACAGCAATAAGAAACAGATTGAAAGTTTGTTTTCATGGAAAGACATCTCCAACATTCCTCATCTCACACAGACACAGTTCGAGCAGATAAGTGTAAACACAAGATGAACCTAATAAAAAGCATGCTGCTGTTATTTAAATGTAAACATATAATAAACGTGAACTCACAAACTCTTAAACACGGATGCTGGGTGTTTATAGGTGATTTTCTGCCTCAGACTGCTTTTGTACAACTAAACATGCACATTGACTTTATGTAGAACATGAGCTGTGGACATGAAAGATTCATGTCGATTGTAATTAATATAAATAACAAGCAATGTTCCTAAGAGGAATGTCCTTAGTGACAGAATTTACCTCACCTGTATCTATCTGTAGGATCAGTGTATTATATTTCCATCAAATCAAACCTCACACCTGAACTCTGGCTTAAAAGCTGAGATTTTCAGTCATTACGATTTTCTTACTGTTTATTGACCTAAGGTGTGAGAGTTTGCTAGTTTATACAATGCATTAAAACTTGCTGCATTGCAAGTGTAATAAAGTTATAGCTATTCATTCTCTTCCATGTATCCAATTTTGCTGGTAAACATAACAAATGTAAAAGATAAAGGGAGCAGTTAAGTCAGAGAAAGAAAAGAAAAAACAGAATTTGTTGGTGTAGCTGTAAATACTCACCCTAAGCTGTTAGCTTTCTTCAGGCTATGCTAGCTATCCATTTAACAGTCCTTGCACTGCTGCTAGCATAGTATTGTAAACAGCGTAGCATAGTAGGCACATAAAATCATGCAACTGAATAGAGTAGATCAGCCCCATACAGCCGCCCTCTGTTGAGTCCATGTGGTACCTATCATATTGGCAGATACCTTAAGTATTATGCACTGTAAACAATTAGCATGAACAATTTAGCTGATTTACAGCAAAGAACTGGAGATACAAAAACAAAAGTAAAAAAAAGCTAAATTGTGATTTACTATTAGATTGGTTTATAAAATAAATTAGTATTTTTTTCTCTGTTTTTGAAGAGGTGACACACAAAAAACAAAAGTAAAAACTAAATAGTGATTTACTAATAATTTCGTTTATAAAATTAATTCGTTTTTTGTTCTCTTTCTTTGAAGAGGTGACGGACAAAAAAACCCCCAAAACCTAAAAAAAAAAAAAAAAAGTTTTATCCTCTCTATGCTCTCCTGCTTTGTGGCTATAAGCTCTCGTTTATGAAAAAGATTTCCTACTGCATATGTTTTGAATTATGCATCGTGTGTGTGTGTGTGTGTGTGTGTGTGTGTGTGTGTGTGTGTGTGTGTGTGTGTGTGTGTGTGTGTGTGTGTGTGTGTGTGTGTGTGTGTGTGTGTGTGTTAAACAGTAATCCCTTGGATGGTTTACTAGGCCAGTGGTGTGGCATGAGTGAGACATGAGGCTTTAACCCCAAAACATATGCTGCTTCCCCGTCTCTCGTTCTGTCTACCTGTCTCTCTCTCTTTTCTTTCTAGCAGCTTAAAGAAGTCCACTGCTGCCAATCTCTGTAATGGATTCATTTGCCGTGAAAGGATGTGTTTTTGCTGCGCGCAAGCCTGTTTGTGTGTCTTTGTGTGTGTGTCTAACTTGTGTGTGCGAGCGTAAAGTTTCCATCTGGGATCTGCTATCAGGAGAGATGTGCTGTGAGCATGTCAGTCTTATGCCTCAGTATATGTGTGTGTGTGTGTGTGTGTGTGTGTGTGTGTGCCTGCGTGTGTTTGTGTGGGCGCTCATCTGGTCTTGTGAGGTCACTTCCTTCCTCTCTGGCCTCAGTGCTCTTCAAGTGTGTGAAACAGATTTAGTTGCATTTAAAGTCCAGCATTTCCCCACAAACTCATGGCGTCACACTTTTAAAATGCGAATGCATGGTAGTATTGAATGTTTGCTACTATTAAAGTCCGCTTTTGATTCTCTTCATTTAAAAAAGGATCCATTCATTCCTTCATTTATTGCAGCAAATGCATTTCAGCAGTGGCTCAGCAGTTGCCTTGAACTGCCTGGACGGTGCTAACCTTTGATGTAAGAGCGCTAAGGAGGAAGTCAATGTATTAACGACCCAAAAACACGGAAAGGATTCCTTGAAAATAGATGGAATATTATTAATGAAAGTGTGGGACTTGCATTTCTTGGAGGTTTACAAAATGTGATTTTTGAGGTGTAATTTCCAGTTCTAATGAACATGTTTTTAAGGTTTACCTGTGGAACGGATGGGCTGAATAATTAAATATGTAGTTAACAACATCCTCATTTACAAGAATACATCCCTCTTTTCCCGTGTGTGTGTGTGTGTGTGTGTGTCACAGCTAACCGAGCACAGAGCGCAGCAGCCAGCAGCTCTCAGACAGGAGATGCCTTAGGGAAAGCACTCGCATCGGTAAGTACAGCACACACGCGCACACACACACACTTTCTTGCACACACATTTTATAATGCTTTTCCTCCCAGTTCTGTTCAAGTGTTTTCAAGCCAGTCTAGATGTGTAATACTACTTTAACTCTATCCTGTATTCTTGCAACTGTCATTGTTGTACTGGATTTTTTAAAATTTTTACAGATCTATTCTCCTGATCACACGAACAACAGCTTCTCTTCCAATCCCTCCACCCCAGTCGGATCCCCACCCTCCCTCACAGGTAAATACACATGATGCTTAAGGTCCAATCACTGCACAGCAGCTACTATATAACCACAAATCTGCACAGACTGACACTCACAGAAGAAAAAAGCAGAGCTGACTAAAGACTTGGACTCGAGTAAGACCTGAATAAATGGACGTGAGACTTGACTCATACGTGTTTAAAATGACTGGACTTTTTCAAGACTTGAGACTTTTGACTTGAACTCGTCCCACGTGACTTTTGACTTGCCTCTTTGGTAACTTGATTTGAGCTTGGCTAACTCAACCCTCTAGACCCTTTCAGTTTGCCTGAAAGAAGCATGTGATCTTGTAAGAAAGATTTCTTATTAAATTGCAGTAAAATCCTCTAATCGCACACATTCTCATCTGTGAAGCCTTAATTTGTTTTTTTTAATGTCATAAACTAGAACAACAAAACAGCTTTGTTGAATTTTGCTACTCTTGGCACTTCAATTTGATTAACCGCTGCAGGAGTCATGGTCGTGCTGCTCCACCGCTAACCGAATTTAACAGTAATATTGGTCACACAAACTCTGGAAACCAAATCACAGTTCCTAAACACAAATAAACATCATAACACTAACAAATATACAACTTAAACTCTCACATATCTTTAAGTCTTTCTGTTTTCCAAATAAAAAAATATGGTATTATAGTGTAAAAAATACACTCCAATGCATTAACAGGATTCAGTTGTATTTTTCAAAACTTACTTTTTGTTCTTTTGCATGATTGAGGACTCATGTAAGACTTTTTTTCATTTATTCTGTCATCACATTTTACACAGAGCGTAAAAAATACACATAAAGTTCAGTCTTTGTACCAAGTAGTAACTAAATTTGATCAGGCAGCATCAATGTTTGCAGTATCCCTGGCTTTCATTCTCTTCATTAAAGCTCCTCTAATAGCCAAAAACGAAAGAAAACGACAGCAAACTCAAGCTTCAAAACATATTTGTAGGCCATTGTTTTGAAAACAAGAAGTGAATTACACATTTTTGTACTTATGTAAGCATTATTCAATAATCTAAAACTAACAATAGAAACACTTTCTTTTTAGCTTTTTCTGCAGTGAAATTTCAAAGAAAAAACATATTTTCTCTGTACACAGTTTGAAAGCAACTTTGATTTTTCTATCATTATTAACATTATTTGCATTCTTTTAAAATAAACCAGCTCATTAAATTTGATATAGTGAGACTTTGGAAATAGTGGTATAAATAGTGACACTTTTTTGTGATAAAACTATTGAATTTATTGTTTTTTTTTTAAAGTGGAACCCCACACTTCCACATAGTGACAAATGTAAGGAAGTTTTCACAACACCTACAAATACTGCTCGTTAAACTCTTTAAATAATACTAATTTTAAAGATTTCAAACTATTTTTTCATTTGCATTTCCATTTTTTTCCCAGTATAAGATGAATATGTATCAACTACAGACATAACACATTTTAATAAATTATCAACATTACATGTATTAATATGATTTTGTGACTCTGTGAGTTTAACCGTTATTTAATGAACCCCTTGACTTTACCTAGTGTAAAAAAATACAGATTCTCTAAAAAGGTTTGCACTGGCTGAAGGTTACCTCTGACTTGAAGTTTGAAAGCACTTCAGAATTAAGTTAACAGCACTGGGTTGTTTCGACTGGTCTGAAACCTTAAATCTTTAATACAGCTCTGGGGATGAGGAGAGTATTAAGTTATCCAAAATATATTTAAAACACTAACTGAAACTATATATTTAATTGAATAAACTAGGGATTTCTTTCCTTATCAAAAGTGCAATTTCTTGTCATAAGACAAAGCCAAAATAAGGCATTAATAATTGCTGTCTCCTCTTTGCACCCCTCCTCGCTCTCCTATTTCCACCAATTACTCCTTCTCTCTGTGGATGCTGTAAACTCTAGCTGCTCCTTAAAGTGAAAAATGACTTTTCCTAATAATAGTTGTGTCGAATTTGTCTCTAATTGTCGCTGCTACACACACCGTTTGATAGTTCGCCGCCGCGCCTTGTGACTGATAGCTTTAATTACGAGCACCACTTCGACAAATCGTTCACAAACCTACCGGCTCTGCAAACACAGTCCCCCTCCCCTCTTCCTCCTCCTCCTCCTCCTCCTCCTCCTCCTTCTCTTCGTCATTGTAGCTGTCTAGGATATTGCCTGCTAAACCATAATTGGTGTTTATCATTGTGTCAGAGTTACTCCACTTTTTACAAATTAGAAATGAAGCCTATTAGAGCAAACTACATGCAAATTGATATCCAAGGCTAATTTTGCAAGGGTGTTTTACAGCATTGGACTCGGAATAATTTACCCTGCCGTTTAATACATATATTTGTATTTGCACATGAATGTACCCAGGTGATTATTCATTAATTAGCATATGGAAATGAGCATGTAATATGAATAAAGGAGAGGGGAGAGAAACGACTGCGAGACAAAGTGGGAAGACAATGAAAAAGAGAAACGTGCTAATGAGATGAGATCAGAGTTACAAGGAAGAGATCGGCGGTGAGGGCAGAGAGGGGAATGGAAGGGGTTCAAGGAGAGAGAAGGGGGAATAAAAGAAGAGAGCCGAAACAAACACAGGAGGAGGAGGAGAGGTATAAAAAGGGAGGAGGAAAGAAGGGATCTTTAACCGCCTGGGCAGGTTCCAACATGGGCAGGTTCAACCATTATAGATCAGCATAGATGGTAAAATTATGAATTTGAATGAACATTAAAATAATTACTTTTAGCAGTTGTTACGTTGTGTTCATTGCTAGCCATCATTTTGTAATCCAGTTTCTTGTTGAAGCAAACAGGGTCTTGGGAGCAGAATTTTCTTAAATCGAGAAATCTACTGTAGCTTAATGTCTATTTTTAGATTGACTTTTATTTGAATGTATTTGGCCACAGTATAAAGTACTTTCCAGAAGTCAAATGGTATGCATACATCTCTTCCCTAACCTTTCTGAGTAAAATTCTGTACTCTCAGAAATAGCTTTATATTTCTGCCACCAAAGCACTTCCTAGGTCTGATTATTGGACCAAGGTATTTATATTCCCCTTTCTGAGAGACAAGAAGATACTAGACTCTTTCTTTCAAATTAATTTGGACAAGTTTTATTCTGCTTGTGTCTTTGGGAGCCGAAGTTAGCAATGTAAGAACTTTTAAGCATTAACCTTCCTGAGGTTTTTCTTAAGCCAATATGACCATAGGTGCAGATGTGAGATAGCTAAAGCATTGGGTGGTCAGTAAGACAAGAAATGGGACATTCAAGTGTCACCTTATTTCAAAGTGTGTAGTGATATTAATAAAAATATGAATTTGCTGGGCATACCTGTATTCAGTGTTGCTATCAGGTTTTATACCACTGTTTTACAGTACAAAACACAAATAAGTAGCCCCAGCGTGGGTGCAACAGCAGCACCTTCCAAAAAGCCTCTTAAGGTACAATAACAAGCTGTTTTTAGCTTCTCCATGTTTGTTCTGGCGGAGTATTACCGTTCCCAATACAACCCTGAAAGGGGATTTGTGACTTTGTCTGGAATTGAACCAGCAACCTTTTGGTTGCTTGCTAACTGTATTGACCACTAAATTGTTTCAAGAATAATTATAGCCCATATGACAAGATTATTCATTGCTTGGTTAGACTTGGGTACCACCAAAACCTGGTCAGATTTAGGAAAACATCCAAATCTGACCAAAAAAAGCTTTTATAAGCTTTAACAGACTTCCCAAATTTAGAAACTTCTGCTCTCAAGACCCTGTTTCCTTTACAGGAAGCTGGATTACATACATATTGTTAAAATTTGCGATATAACGGTTGTATTGATGCATAGCAGCTACAGCATGTAAAAATGCTCTCATGGACGTGTTCAGTGTCAGGCTAAAAAGGGTTAAAGCACCTAACCAAGCTGACCTCTGAAAGTTGTGACTAAATGCAACTAAATGATGGTGAAGGTGGTTCTCATGGTCATTTTACACATTTCTGTGAGACCAGTTTCTTCTAGCACATTCCAAACTGGCTAACATGCTCACCGGCCACAGCCCATTTTTGTCTCTTCTGTCATCTGTTGAAAGAACTACACATACTGGCCTGTCGTCTCTCAGAAACTCATATTAATGTAAATTTGCACAAGTCGCTGTGTCTCTTCTGCCTACCAGCTAATGAGACCTTTCGATTCAGATGTGGCCCAGAGTGAAAACCAGCACAAAAGCAGAGACGAGCAGGAACACAAAGCTTGTTTATTCTGCAGAGGGCCCATGCTAATCAACCACTTGTACCTTTTCAAAGACAAAAGCCTGATATTAGCATTTTTGCTATGAGATATGAGTTGGTTTGTTTTTGTCTCCTCTTCCTCGTCTCTGTGCCTATTATGTCTGATCACCACGAGTGGATACGATTAAAGGGTCTCCTCGTGTGTAAAGACGTTTTGTCTGGCATTTTGTGCTGCACGTCGAGTGGCTTCTGTCTTTGACATATAAAAGCAGAGGTTTTGGCTCTATTCCACACGGACATCCAGCCATTTTCTGCAGGGTCACGGAGGGTCGGTGTGTATCCAGTGTGCACTGGGCCTATCAAAGAACACATACAAATGAAGACATGTCAGCTTGCACTGTAAAAAAGCAGAAAAAAAGTTGAATTCCCATCCCGATCACCTACTCATATCCGCCTCTGGTCTGAATTCTCTCAAGTTGCCCTTGCTTTTAATCTGCCTCAGACCTCTCCATCTCAACATGATGTGTCCTTGTCTCCTCTCTCCTAGCTGCCAGTTCAGCCGTCTGGTCGAGGAATGGCGGGCAGGGAGCATCATCGCCAAACTACGAGGCTCCACTGCACTCTCTGGTGAGCACATACATACACTAAAACACCTGTGATCATCGGTCAGTTCACCCCAAACCGTATTTTTCCACTTTCTCTAATTACCCATCACAGGTGGTAGAAAGCAGTTTTGTTTCTCAAGGTTTTGAGATGTCCTGCACAAAAAAAACCAGTTTAAAGGAACATTTAGCAGGTTTCTTATCTCTTTTTGTCCTTTCACTCTGCAGCAAAGTCGCATCGAGGACCGCCTGGAGCGTTTGGACGATGCCATTCACGTACTGCGGAGCCACGCGGTGGGACCGTCAACGGGTATGGCCAGCGGTCACGGAGACATGCACGGCCTCATCGGGGCCGCACACACGCACAACGGCGCCATGGGTGCTCTGGGCAGCGGATATGGAACGGGGCTGCTATCGGCTAACAGACACTCCCTCATGGTAGGACCTGAGTTAGTCTGTCTATGCTGTGGTGATGTCATGGTTAGTAGAACCAGGCACATTGTGAAGTCAAGTCTTGTAGGAGTTAAAAAGAAAGCATTGCTTAAATGTTCTGGAGCTTCACCAAAGACTTTAGCCTACAAGTAAAAGAGAATATCTTACAAACGGACAGAAATTCTGTTACTTCAACACAGATAATCAGAGGCATGTGATTCTTTAAAAAACAGGCTTACAAGATATTTAATGAAACTTGATTCATGCTCCCAGGACTCTAAAAATAAAACTTAAAAACAGCCTTTCCTTTTGTGCTGTTAATTAGACCAGATTTGTATATTTAAAAGTCACTTAGAAAATGTGAAACTTCACACAACTGAAAAAATGTGAGGAAGAGATGAGAGCAAACGTGAATGGAGAGGAGGTTTAAACTGAAAACATGAAGTGAGACAGCAGTAATGTTTTCCATATTTAAGACTTTGGGGCCCTTTTTTCAACTTGAAACAATAAACATAAAGAACAAAACAGCTGTGTGACATAAGGAGATGTAGGAGGGCGAGAGAAAGCCCATTATAAAATACAGTACACAGTATAAACAATTCCAGATGCTTGAACATCTTCAGCCAAACCTGCGTTGTTTACGTCTTAAAGCTCGGGCAGTATCTGAAATGAGCTATTTTCTGTCTGTTAGTTCAAAGTTCTTGTCACTTGTAGTCACATTAAAGGTGCTTTTTGTAATCACCCTCTGCAGAATTTAACAAAAACCTTCACCACCAGGGCGCAATGTTTTAACACGATTTTGTGCGTGGACTGCCTGTTAGCTTTTACTACCACCATATCTTCAACAGGCTTTGTCGGCTTCATCTATATTTGTATTTACAATAAATATGCGCTCTCAGTGACATGTGTAAATAAGGGCTTCAGTCACTCACTGCGCCATCCTGCGGTACAAATTGGTATTACAAAAAATTATAGCATGGCCCTTTTTCAACTTATGTTGAGTCCACTTCGACACCATATGGAATATCTTAAATTACAAGAATACCTTTAAAGTCAAATTATGTGCATTTCCAGCTCCACATTGTTATATTTAGACTTTGCATAATTCAAAAAAACCCAAAAAACCTTACTTACCTTGTGATGGCCGTTTATGTTGTTTTAAGTGTTTATGACACAAACTGTTTTAGCTCCTGTCCCTGTAAGGCCCCCTTCTTATAAGCTCCCTTTATTCCTATTGGCTGCCCCTCGGCTGGCTTCCGCAAACAGATTTCCGTGTTTTTGAGGACCACCTCGTCCTCTTCTCCTTAAGGAGATTCCACAAAACAAATTCTAAACGTAATAGAAAACATAATTTCTCTTTTTTGAAACTGCCACAGTTGTATTTATGTATTATGTGAGAAACAAGATATTTGAAGACATCATGTTTTAGTTTTCAAAGTTTGCAAATACTCCTCATTTGCAGGCCTGTTTTTTTGGCAGCGTTTTTGATCCAACAATGTTTTGTTGTGGCTGTAATGAGCACAGCAGGCTGTAGGGGATGCCAGCAGCACTTTGCTGTGTTCCCACTACAGTAGTTCAGGAGCTTTGTCCCTCTGTCTCTGTTCTTTGTTAAAGTATTTACTTTGAAGTGTTGTTTTCTAAATGGAGAGCACCTGTGGTTGAAGGGCGTGTTGTGTGCGTTGGTGTGTGTGCTGGCTGGCTCCCCTAGAGATCATCTT
Organism: Rhamphochromis longiceps; assembly: GCF_057381845.1. Lineage (NCBI taxonomy): Eukaryota > Metazoa > Chordata > Actinopteri > Cichliformes > Cichlidae > Rhamphochromis > Rhamphochromis longiceps. The sequence continues at coordinate 33,379,227 of NC_140563.1, forward strand.
CTTCTCACGCATGTCTGTCCAGCTGTCTCTGTATACTGCAGCTCAGAGTTTCATAGGTGTCGTCCAGTTTTGTCGGTCTTCCTGCGTACAGTCGTATTTTTATTTGTCCTTCCTGCTTCTTTAGTCTCACCATGCGTTTTATTAGGAACACGTGGGCAGCCTATTTTAACCCAACACAACAACCTCTGTTTTTATGAAGCTTAAACAGAAAGTTTTGATTCTACTTGGTGACATTACAGCGGTTGTTGGTGTACAAAGTGTTTCAAACATTTCATCCATCACATGAGGAGGGCTAGCCCCAGTGAAGCGCTGTTGAACTAGATTACACACACAAATGCTTCTAATAAACCTCTAAGTGTTTAATAATGAGTCAAATTAGGATGTGTCATTTTTAAGCTGTGCAGAGAAGTCTTAGCTGCTGATCTACTGGGGACATTTCCCTCTTTTAGCTTGTGCTTTGAAGGCATGTTGGTTGGGACCAAAGCTGGGCACAAGAAAGTCACTATTTCACTGCTATTAGCATCGTGAAGAGAAAAGGGCGAGGCATCCTTCGTGTGTCCATCCATCCACAAATCATTAGAAACGCTACTCCTTCCTACAGTATTAGTCAGATTTTAATGAAACGTGCATACAATGATTGCCTAAAGGGACCTCACACAAACTTTGCTCAACGTAATGGTCACATTTGTCATTAGTCAGTAAATTTTTAATACCCATTATTTTGTGTGATGCTGACAATGGCAAAAATAATGTGTCACTTTCTACCTGTACAGTAATAAATTACTGTACCCTGTGAATTGTGGGTTATTAGCTTGATGTTCAGGTTTAGAAACTAGTTTTGGGGATAGTATTTGTGGAGAAACTGACAGGTAGGTTTTAGTGTTATGCAGCTACTTTCATCAAATAGTTTTTACCAAAATAAAACCAAATAGGTCAGTTTGGTATTCTGATTTCAAAAGACATTTAAATTGTACGCTAAAGGAAGTCAATAAGAGGATGATATAATAATGGTAAATCCTGCAAATTAATAGGAAGCTTAATGATGTCTCTGTTCATATATTTAAGAAAAAAAAACTACTCACAGACTTTGGCTGATATTCAGATTTTAAGTTCTAAAAACATTTTAAAAGTTTCTGTTAGACTTGAGAGACATGAAAAAATGCGTTTGACGTGACGTAATTTTAAGTTTGCTGTTAAATTTGCTGGCTTAAAATGAAGGGAAATACTTGCAAACTACTTTTCCGCTTCATCTGGAGATCATTCTAAGCACTTCTTTGCTCTTTGGACGTCCCCAGATACAAACTTGGCATTATGCTTCATGAAGTGATTTGGAATTTCAGCCCCGGAAAACATTTTGCGTTCACTTCTTGTTAAGGTTAATATTTTTCTAAACTACTTTTGGGATTAATAGCAAAACTAATCCAAATACATTTTGGATTTGTTTTTATATGTAAGCAGCCGGTGGAAAAAGAGAATGAAAATGAAGTGACGGATGAGTGCTGAAAAACAGTGTTTACTTTCGGGCTCTTTAAAGCACACACGCACACAGAAGCTCATAAATGACTCCCTGTGTTGTCATTAGGACCCATGTGTGTGTGTTTATTCAGGCTTTGGATTATTGGCTGATAGAAAAATAGACTCATTAATGTAAGACTGAAAACACAGCAGCTCTGTAACTGCACACATCACACCCCCTCTGACTGGGTCACATCACTTCACGGGGTCTCCCAAACTGTTTCTTTTCATTTTAAACCAGTCCTTATTGGACATTTCTGCAGAAGCGAAGGAAAATAAATTGAGACCTTTTTATAAGATGTTAACTGGCTTAAAGTTCTCTTGCAGCTACCTGTGTGATGAATGCGATCTTCAACATTGATATAAGTGTGAAAATTTTTGAAAAATATTGTGTTGAAAGTCTTCACTTGTGTGAACAGATGTAAACTTTCAGCTCATTTTTTATTCCCATGGTGTCAATTTCTTGCATTTTGTCAAAGCTGCTGGTGTCTTACAGAGATGCACAGTGTGTTTTGGCATCTGTACTATAACAGGTCTCTCACTCCAAAACTGTCACATATGGACGCTTGTAACCTGTTGGCATCACATTTCAATGTACTAGATAATTTTTTAATGGTGCTAATGTTTCCAGAGGCAAATATAAATCCAAGCCTCAAGTTTACCAAGTTGTTTTTAGTGACCAAAGCTAACAGGTGAGTGAAAGCAGAAGTAAAAAGTGAGCGAAATGTAGCACAAAAAATGAAGTCAACAAATACTGCAGTTCCTCCAGCTGTCACTTTAGGCTGCCTTCAAAAGTGAGCCAATCTCCACAGACTCAAGCATTAAAATGCCCAAATTTACAGTGTGGTACAAAAATCAGTCTTACCCTCTTAGGGTAGTTTCTCAGTTCTAGTCTTTTACTTTAGCACTAATTAACTGTGTCTCTTCTTTGCAGCCATATTGTTTATGAATGCAGCTTGCTAATCAAACTTGCTAGTGTTGCTAGCTTTTAACTTAGTACTCCAACTTTCATCCATCTAAGATAGCTTCTGACTTCACAGCACAATGTTGAAGCTTCAAACTCTTTTTTTTTTTTTTTTTTTTTTTTTTTTTCTTTCTTTCAGAATTGTTGTCTGAAGACCAACAAGGATACCCAATGGATTTACTTTGCCAAATGGATCATCGTGGCATTGCCGTATTGGTCCATTTGGTCGATCTTTGTTTTTATTATTTATTATATTTTATTTTCAGATGTTACAGATGGGACAGACATGAGTGAGGGATAGGAAAGGGAGAAAGAAAGAGGAAAGAAAGGAAAAACAGAAGGGGAGAGGGACAGTGAGAAAGGGGGGGAGAAAAAAAATAAAAATCTCCTGGATCACCTGTTGAGAGAAGAATAGAAAACAAGCAAAAAAAAGACAAAAAAAAAACAAAGCAACATACTAAACACAACACAATCGCATTAATCTAGCTAAGTGTAAACAGCAGTAAATACTAAATATTCAATGTTGTTGTGCAGCACGCAGGACAGATGTGCTTCGAAGTAGCAGCCAAGAAAGGTGTAATTTGGGTCTACGAGCAGTGAACACCTGTGTGGATCAGCGCGCTTGTATTCCAAAGGTTTCTCCATGTAACGATCTGCTAGGGAGTGTGGGGGGGCCACAGCCCCGTCCTCCAGGGTGTGAAGAAAAAAAAAAAAAAAAAAGCTTCAAACTCCAGTTCCCCGGCTGATAAACCCTTTAAACTCCACATGTGGACTTGTTTGCTTCTGAAAACTGTCTCTTAAAATAAGACATCGCTGCGTCAGATGCAAAGGACACCTTTTGCACGTCTCTGAAGCCACAGCAGCAAAATGCTGATTTAATCAATTCTGGATTTATTTTTAGCAAATAGAAGCATGACTGACAAAGACTGTGACCTAGGAGGCGAGTATTGTGGTCTGTGTAATAAAACCTGGCTCTCCTGTAAACATCTTAGCTTGCCATTGAATATAGTTAAGGGATATTGTCATAGGTTTGGACAAATAAACTCCATGTACTCATAATTTAATTTAATGAACGTTTTGGAAAATTAGCCACAAAGGCATTGTGGAAATTTATTGGTGTGTGTACAGCATAAACAGGAAGTTTGAAAGGAAGTGACTCCATAGAAATGCAGGGAAAAAAAGAAACAAGTGAGAGAGGAAGGGGTGATGTCATCTCCAAAATGACTCCATTGTCTTTGCACTGAGACTGACTACTTTTTCTATATGCATGCATGCACTATCGCTCCTTTCCTACCTTTCTTCCTTCCCCTTCCCACCCTTTTCCTCAATTTTTTTCTTCCCTTTCCTGTCTTTCTTTTCCTAGTCCCCCTCCTCTTCTGTTTTCACTCTTTGTTTCTCATTTGTTTTTGTTTTTTTCCATTTACTCCCCTACACATGTGACTACTCTGTTTTGTGTCTGTTTTTAATCATTTCTTTCCCAAACACACACACACACACACCTTTGTCTCATTTTACTTTGTATTATTACATATTTTTTCTGTCCTTTTTGTTTTGATGTTGCTGTCTAGATGTACTTACTTCTCTTTCTCTCTTGCTGCACACACACACACACACACACACACACACACACACACACACACACACTCACACTCACAGCTGTATGTAGTTTGGCAGTGTTAGGCAGAGACGCCTGCAAGCTGAGGTCATAACTCTGGGAAAACAGGTGGTAGACTGATGTGAGAGGGGGAGACATATACAGTACATAAGCATCAGTGCATCATGCACACAAATTAAAATATGTAAAGACAGAAGTTAGCTCATGGGTTCCAACATTTTACCTTCTGTCATTTAGGCATGCTGTTATTCAAGTGACTTAAATGATCTTGGACCATCACTGGGCTGATATCAAAGTAGCTTGATCCCATCATTGCATGCTGCCAACAAAGCAGATGAGCAGCAAAGTGATGTGACATTTAACTAAATGTGATCTGATTTAAAACAAATTGGAGAGGAAGAAAAGACTGTGCTCCCCAGACTCTCACTGAAGGTTTTAGAGTTTGTTTTCTGTCTCTGCAGTCTGCCTGCCAGTGATGTGTTTAAGTCACGCTCATTATTTTACTGCATCCTGGCTCAGTTTGGAGGGTGTCTCTAAAAAGAGGGGAAAGGTTAAGAGAGAAAAGCCTCTCTTCCTCCCTCCATTAAGCAGGGTTACAGTAAAGTGAAATGGATCATAATCTGCATCAGTGCTGTGAAACACATTTATGTCTTTTAATAATCTGCAACACTAAATTCATTCATATAAGCTGATAGAAGTCTACTGCCCCCATTTACCTCCTTACAATAGTAGTTACAATCTCCATGTTAAGGCACACCGTGGTTTTTTTCAGACAATGGTATGCTTCCAACAAATCCCTGTGGCCTAAAATTTTTCATGGAAAACCTTCCCAGAAGAGTCGAGGCTGGAGCAGATTAATGTGCCTGGTTTTTAATGGCATTTTCAGTTATAATATAGAGTAGAATTGTAATGTGCAAGTGGCCCCATACTGCTGGCCATGATGCCTCAAAATAGGTGTAAAAATGGAAGTGATGTGCTGACTGCACAGCAAAAAACTGAAATGAAAAGAAAAAATGTTTAAATGCTTTAAATATGGTTACCATTTATTTCAAAAGAACATAGGTAGTTTCCTTCCTGCTTATATGGTCGTAAAGTTGGGTTAAAACACTTTGCCTTTGCGCTCTGTTCAACAGCTCTGCAGTGTATTATGAATATTTATGAGAGAATGAGGTTATGATCATTGGGTATTTGTGTTCAGCCTCTTGTTCATGAAGATAATTAGATAAATAAACTGTAACAACCTGGATAATTACGTGATACAACATAGTTTTGAAGCAGAAGCAATGGAACATGCATAAATCTCATCCATGTTTATATGAAAATCCAAATGGGACAACAATTTCATTTTGTATTGTTTAATAAATACTCATATTACAAATAAGTAATAGGAACATAGCAAGTATGCTTAATATTGAAAAATAGTACAAGTATAAAATAAATGAACTTCATCAGCTTTAATATTCAAATCTATATTTATATACATAAATTAAGGAAAAAGAAAAAAATATTTAAAAAAAAGACATTTTAAACAGTATGGACATCTTTGCAAAAAGTAGCTGCTGTCCTAGATTCAGATCTGAAAATCTTACATACATGTAGCTAAATACACTGAATCTATTAAAGAAGCAGTGCATGTCAACAGTGCATATAACGTAAAGAAAGTTACATTTAAAAAGTTAAAGGGTGAAAGCTGCAAAGCTGCACTTTTAGATTTAAACACAGTAACTGTTAAATGTTTACACAAATTTTTCTTTGTAATTTATCTGTTGGTATCTTAAAGGTAAAGTACTTAAGACTACAAGTAAAAAGTTGGGTTATTTTTTAAACAGAAATAACAGATCATCCTGATGGAATTTGCTCCAAAAGAGGAAAAAATAACAAGAACAACATTTTTCCACATGACATAATTCCATTTCTGTCCACCTATTTTCCTCTGTTTCATGTCTTATACTTAAACGGCATTTTAAGTGACAAGGAGTCTGTCGTCCTTCACTCCATTAATTAAATGGAAATTGGGGAAAAAATGCATACATGTCACACCACTGGAAAATGTCACTGTAGTTTCCCCTGTGGAAGTCCAATGTCAATAGCAGTCTTGTGTGTGTGTGTGTGTGTGTGTGTGTGTGTGTGTGTGTGTGTGTGTGTGTGTGTGTGTGTGTGTGTGTGTGTGTGTGTGTGTGTGTGCGCGCTGATGTTGCAGGTGCTTTCTGTCAAACGTTCAGTGTGCACAGAGGAAAGGCTGTGTTCAATGTTCCAGTATGTGTAGCAGTGTGTGCGCTTGTTCAAGTTTATTTACAGTTTCATTAGCAAATGTGTATCACAGCTACAGAAGAGTGTTGCATTGTAACCGAGTGGTTTACTTTTGGGTCTCACAGTGATTTAGCATGTCTTTAAAAACACGTCACAGAGGTGTGAGGGTTTTTCTTTTTTCTTATATTTACTGGAAGATGTTTCCTCGTTTTCTGTTTTTGTTTTTTTTCCACTTTTATCATAAAGAAGCAACAAATGAAGAGATTTCCTTTGAATGTTTTTTTAACTTTAGGTTAACCAAGTAGTTCAGTCACTAAAATCTAACAAAACACGACTGTAACAAAAATAAGATAAGAGGACGCAGTTACCAACATGCTAAGGTTGGAACACCACACTGGACACCCTGCTTTATGTTATCTCCTCTCCTGCTCTGTGCTCTGAATTTTATCTTGCAGAGTTGGTTTTCTTTTTGCTTTTCAACAATAATTGAAAACGACAAATGGAAATTGCAGGAATCCAACTAATGCAGGGTGAAATATTACAATTTACAGAGATGCAAAGTTTATTTTCCTTCTCTCGGATTTGTGACCGCAGCAGCAGGGGCAGACTTCTCCCTCCTGTTTACGACTGCATGAGAAATGTGTGTCATCCCGTGACCCAGAAATTCTCTTCTTTCTCTTCTCCTTCATCTTCCTGCGCAATCATTGGATTCGCACACTCGTTTTAAAAGAGTGCACTGATCCCACTGATCAGTAGCATTGCAGATGACAGGTACTCAGCACCTTTGCCTTTATGTTTGTCTCTGACTCTGCTTGGTTCATTGCAAGAACATTTATACAGTACATAAAATAATGGAATTAATGTTGTTGGAACAGGGATAAAATCAGATAAGATTATTTTAGGATGACATTAAAACAAATTTTTCCAATATCCTTATATTGTTACTAATGTAGAATGTTTACACTGTAATTCTTTGCCTAAAGGTTTGCCGAACAAACCCTTTTAGCCCTTATTAGGTGCGATGGAAATGTGTTGCATATCAATGATTGTCAAATAGTTAAACGGAAACAAACGTACACATGCCTGTCAGACTGAGACATTATCCATCAGCTTATTGTTTGATTTTTATTTATTTTTTTTATAAATCTGGGAACTTTTTAAACTTGAACCTCTTAACATTCACCAGCCTGGGTATGACAAAGTCTGCTACTGTATTTCCTTCAGCAGTACCGTCTGAATGCCTAACCACAAAGCCTCACGCAGTGTAAACCAGCAGTAGTTCCTTAGTATCTACCAAAAGCTCTTAGGTAGGTATTCGGGAGTCTGGGTTTCTGTTAAAATATATGAAACAGGATGTTGACTGATCTATCCACCCCGGCCTCCTCCTGCACAAGCGTTGTGGCTTTAGCAGCTGCAGTGGTTGCTTAGCTTGTACACAGCGAGAGAAGCAGAGACTTATGGAGGCACTGTTTACTTTTTTAGTTCATATAAAAGTTTAGGGATCACTGGGATAAAGGATGAGAGACTGGCCGTTGAGCCACTTGTGCCCTCTGGTCACTAGGGAAAAATATGTATTCCCCAGTTGGTTACCGAATGGTTCCTGCTGTTGCTGGGAAAAATCTGCTTCAAAGAGTGAGATCCACCAGAAACTTTTTTGTGATTGCTTTGGTTGCTAACACATTGCCACAGTCACCTGTAGTTGTCTAGAGACATTTGGAGGTTTTTCAGTGTAGCTGCAGCACTGTAAACCTCTTTTTGATTAATTTTACCTAGCTGCTACCAGCAACTGTTTGCCAGCTGGTTAAGGACCACATTTTTCCCTAGTGACGTGTGGTTGACAGAATGTTGCCGACCAGTCTCTAGGCCTGTGTCACTGGGCCCTGAGGGGAAGTTGGTTATTTAAATCAGCGGTCTTCAACCTTTTTTGCGCCACGGACCGGTTTATGCTCAACAATATTTTCATGGACCGGCCTTTAAGGTGTTGCGGATAAATACAACAAAATAAAACTAGTACCGGTACCGAAGAAAAGAAGATTTATTCATAACACACGTGAAAAGACCCAGGAAAACCGAGTAAACGATAAAAACGATAACAAAATAACGCTGAAAACCAATAAAAACCCTGAAAACCATACATTTCACACCTGAGCCTCAACACTCGCGGCCCGGTACCAAACGACTCACAGACCGGTACCGGTCCGAGGCCCGGGGGTTGGGGACCGCTGATTTAAATCATATTCATTACATTTATAATGACTTCTCTTCTTCAAGGCAGCCATTCTTTATTAATTATAGTCAATCAGAATTAAACCTACAGAGGTATATTTTTCTATTTTTATGTTTAATCAAAGTTGCATTATCATGTGAAAACTGGAAAATTAATTTTGTCTGTTACGAAGTTGTTGTGACATGTTAATGAATTCGTGACTGTTTTTAAAAGTCTCCCTGCTGCATTCAGGGACATTCTGACATCTCCGTTTGTTGAAAAGCTGATATTATATTTAAACCTGAAGAATGGTGCCTAAGTGGGTGTGGCTGCACCTTGTGGTATCTATCGGGTTTACACCAGCAGCAGATCAGTTTATGTGTAATTTATTTATATTTTTCTCCTCCATCTGTCTCCTCATCTTCTCCCCTCGTTGAACTAAATTAAGGAAGAGACAGGGAAGGCTTGTTGAAATATAAAAGCCCTCCATTAAAAATGTACGAAACCCTCTCCGTTTCTCTCTCTCTGCTGCCATTTTACATTTGGGAATCCAGGCAGTGATGAAAGGCAGAGAACGGAAAAGAAAAGACAGAAAGAAAGATGAGAGGCAAACAATAAATAAGGGAGCAAGCAGACGTATGGACGGATAGGTGGAGGGCGCTCAGTTTGAAACACACACACATGCGCGCACAGAAACACACACCCATGCTGACAAGCCTGTCGACATTTTGTGATATTTGCACGGAGCGAGAGGGGAGTTTGGCATGTGGTGGGCAAGACCTCGCTGTCAGCCAGCTGGATTAACAGGCAGACAGAGGGATTTGGTTTTCAAAACAACCTTATTTACACTATGGTTATCCTAGGATACATAAAAACTGAACTAGTGAAGCACAGCATATAAGACATTTAAAATATATGTCAAAACATACCTTCACCGTTAAGATTTGATCTAGTTAAAAGCTGATTTTCTGAAACTGACAGCAATGTGTAACACCACCTCTAGACCTCATCGTCTTTAAAAGTATTAGAAGCTGAAGGAAAAAGTGTGATGTCATTGGGTACTTATTTAAAAGGGAAAAACAATAAAAATACATTTGTGTTGCTCTGTCATCTGCACAATCCATATACACTGTTTCCCCAACTGTAGCCTTCAAACATGCACTAAAATAAATAATTTTTCTAGATAATCCCCAGCAGATATTAACTGGTCTTTCCCCAGTAAGAAGCCTATGTGACGTCAGATTGTGCTGATACGCGAAAATCAAAGTTAATTGTCTGGTAAATTTTTCTCTAGCAAGTGGGGATCATATGTCCTTCTTCCTGCACCTCAGGCACCTTCCTCACCTAAACCACATGGAGCACGTCCAGGAGTGCAATGCCGTTTAAAGCAGTCCCTGCCATGTGCTGCATGTGGAAAATGTCCTGACTTGTCCTCAAATTGTCACAGAGTAAATTTGTGAAAACAGCTTCTGTTGGACTTAAGTAAATGTTTGCACTAGCGTACATGTCCAAATTTCATAGGGCAATAAACTCCAGATTGCACCGATGCATCCGCCAGTGTTTGAGTGATTTCTAAAGCTCTGTATGCATGTATATGTGAATGGATGACTAGAAAAGCAACACATAACATGATGTCTATTTACCAATGCAGCATCCGGGATTTCCTAGCTGGATGTGCTTTCTACTTTCCAAGTTGGAATCCTGGTCCTGCTTTTATTTTGAGTGTCATGTGTTTTTTACGCTAATACCAACTGAGGCACACGGTGCAGCAACTGATCATAAAGACTTTTAGGAGCGCCGATTTCACGGTGCATATATGTTCTTACAGAAGTTGAAGAATCACATAACCTGCAGTTTAGTGACACAAGAAGGAACCTGCTGGGGCCAGCTGATGCTGAGCTTATCAGCAGCTCAGAGTTTTGTATGGGGGGATTTTACACATCAAAGTCCATTTCCTGGTCTTAGCGAGGAATGCATATGTGAAAAAACGTGTAAATCCCTGAGCAAGCGGCATGATAAATCGCCTAAAGTGACTTCACTTTGAGTCGGTGTCTTTGGAAAAGTTTGAGAAATTTGCTCACCAGACTTCTGCAGCCTGCTCTTCATCTCAGCGTGAGACCAGCGAATCAACGCTTCATTAGCTGCTGCTAGCAACACCCCAGAAAAACTCTTATATCATTCATGCAACCTTTATATATGTAGTATGGCCCAGTGATATCAAGTTTACCACCTTTGCATGGGTGCCCTGTGCACAGAGGACTATTAAAACACATGCATTTAGGGAAACATTAAAACTATTAAACTGCAACGAAAGTATACAAATAAAATGGATGAAGGATGAGAACAAGCCAGGTGAGAATGGTTGCTTCATTTAAACCCCTCATTATGGAATCAGGCCAAGTCAATATTAAATTTATAAACCACTACATAAGAAGGTGGCCCTGAACCACTAATACATACATCTAGACTGCAGATGACATCAGCCAAATGGATACGTCACTGGTTGCTGATTGGTCAGGGTAACATATCCACTCCCAAAACACCACGAACACTTTGTCAGGCTGGGGGAACGAATAAAATAGTAGCACGGAATAGGCTCATTATAACAGTGTGTCTATGCAAAGTTTGAGCTGCCATTCAGCTTTGATTGGTGTGTAAGGTCTGTACCCGACATTCATATCGGACTGTTTTACAGCATACCCATCATCATAATTCATATTTATCAACAGCCCCGCTGAAATGTTCAAAGTAAAACAAAGCTCAGGGAAGGGAGGGTGAGAAAGAGACCAGAACCACAGGATGCCATGAGAAAGCTGGCATCACACACAAACAAGCCCGCACACACACGCACACGCACACTTCAAAAAAAAAATCCATCTCGTGCCAAAACAGTGAGTCCCTGCTGGAAGCTACTTGGTGCTCTGGGAATTAGAAATCCCACAATTAAACATATGGGCATTAAGATAATTGTCAGTTGTTGTGCTGTCATGTGTGTGTGCATGTACATGTGTGTGTGTGGTAGACAGATGGATAGGATTCAGCAAAGAACACACATACACACACGCACCCATACAGTATTTCCCTGAAATCCACATGAAAAACAAGGAGACACAATTTGGAGCCAAAAAAAGAAGAAACTGTAAATATACATGTCAGACATGGAGATATGAACCTGTACTGAAACACACAATCACACACGAACACACACACTTGTGAAAACAGGGAGTCTGGAAAATTGGAAAAATGGAAAATTAATAATAAAAAAAAACACTGATGGGAATGATGCATGTGAGATTGGAAAGATAGGAGCGATGGGGATCTTCAGTGTATTAGGAAGGGTGAGGTTGCCCTCAACAGGGCAAAGACAGAACTACAACATCTCAGGGAAGAAAGGAAGGAAGAGTTCATTACAATTTACAGTGTTTGTTTCATGAAAAGTGAAATGATACCATAAAATTCCTAATATAAACAGACAATAGAAATGAAGTAAGTACTCTAATTAGTAATAAATTAAAGTAATAAAAGTATTTTCCCAAATCTTATCCCATTACCTCGGTGGGTTGTCCATGACCTGGAGGATTTTAAGAGGGTAAATGAAATTCATACATTTGCTTCATATAAATATCCATACTAAAGGATTTTTAAAACTCTTGTTAGAAACTGATAAAAACTCAGCTTAAAATAAAGAAATTAGTGTGTGGACTAGTGCTTACTGACTTTCAAGTGATATGTCGTAATGTTTAGTATTTTTCTTATGGTCAGAAAGTCATGCAAAATAACCAAAGCCATCAGCGAACTGATCTGATTAAAAGGATATTGCCTGTGTAACAAAACCACAGAAATCCATTGTTGTCCAAAAACTATTGAAAACACATCAGTGTTGCAGATGTTGCACTTGGTGACATGTTCCTTATTATAATGAACACACACATGGACTCAACATAAGCCATCCTGCTGCCAAATTCAACAGGGTGTGCTAATCCGCCTTTAGAAGTAGTCCCCAGTAAAAATGCTATATAACCTTGTATGATTAACCTGTTTAAAAACTACAGAGTGGTTTTTTGTTGTCTGTGGGGCTCTTCTCTCCTTTCTCTGTCTCCTCACCCCTCAACTGGTTGAGGTAGATGGCTGATCCTGGTTCAGTAGGAGGTCTCATCATGTTAAGAGACTTCTTCCTTTCCACGGTTGCCAAGTGCTTGCTCATAGGAAAGACGGTCTCTCTTTAATATTATAGTCGTTACCTTTCAATGTGAAGTGGCTGAAGGCAAGTGTTTTTTAAAGTGGCAGTGTATAACTTAAATTTAATTAATTAAAGTGACAGACATATATATCGTTGTTTTTAATCAAGGTCAAACTCCTTTAAATTCAGAAGGCTCATGAGATCAAAACCCTGCTGGTAAAGAAAACCTCCACAGAAATGACAAAAGTTAAGACATTCTACAAAAGAACCTGGAGAACATCAGAGTAGACCAATGCTCAGATTACATCTGGACTTAGAAACTGGAAGATGCTTTGTTTTGCAGTCCTGACTGTAGACAGAATCAGAGCAGCTGTTCGTTGAAACTCTCCCTCACACCTTTCCTCTCTGTTCTCCAGGTGGGCTCTCACAGAGAAGACGGCAGCAGTGTGGGCGGTTTGCGTGGAGGACATTCGATGGGGGGTCAGGTGCCGGTACCTCAGCTGCCGGTTCAGTCAGCCACCTCGCCGGACCTCAGCCAGCCTGACCCGTACCGTGGTGAGACCCTGCACACTCATAGATAAATTACAAAAACGCTGCATCTGCCAGTGTCCCCAGATGAATGTTCCCTGGCTCACACTGAAGCATAAACCTTTTTCTCAACATCAAGTGTTTATATGGAAAAAAAATCGCTTGACAAACATGATTTAAAACAATACAACGATCCAAGAAAGAGTAAAGGCAGCATCTCTCAAGTAGATCATAATTAGTAGGAAGGAGGAGGAGAAGAAATTGTCCAAAAAAGAAGAAGTAGTAAACAAACAGAAGAGAAAAAATAGGAGGTCTGGAAGTTAATCCCAACACAGGACAACCTAAAAAAGTGCAACCAGAAAACGTACAGAAAAAGAAACTGGAGATAAACTGGAGGAAGAGAAAACTGGGAAAACCTTACCTGGGTCAGGTTCAGAATTTCATCGCCCGAGCAGGCTAAACAAATACACCGTGTGTGTGATATGAATATGCAGGAGGGAAATGTGTATATGAGTGCACTGTGTAGCAAATTAGCCCTGTGCTCAATTTTAAAGGCTGAAAATGACTCTGCTGGCAGCAAAGTTCAGCCAGCGCCGACCACAGCCAAGTGTGTAATGAGGTGAGAGGGAGAAAACACACATACACACACTCTGGCAGAAGAAGAAGAAGCTATTACTCCTTACTTCTGCATCAGTTCATAACTCATACACACACACAGGGCTGAGGGTGTGTGGAGGCTGTAAATAAAGGCTATTAAAATGGATTTGGCAGCAAGCGCACAATTATAGTGGCAGACCTGTGGCGTCCTCCTCTGTCTTCTTCTCAACTTCAAAACAATTATTAACTTTAATAGTTATGTTATATACAATATTGATGGTATGTTGCATTCATACTTGTGCAATATTTATGGTATTAGCTCAACAAACTGGGTAATGTTATTTCAGTGTATAACATGTGCTGATACGTGGATTTCTATATTATTAATATAATTTTAATAGTCAGTTCTCCCAAATTAAACACGGCTTTTAAATAAACATAATCCATTTGGTGCATCCACAGTCTGGTCCACTCAACCAAAAGGACACATTTGGAAAATAAGGATTTATGTCAGTCTTTGCAGTTGTGATTCAGAGTTTTAAACATGTCACGCATCACAGCCATTATTTATTTAAGCCATGAGGTTGCACCTATAGGCCTGCAAAATGCGAACAGAACAGTGTAGCCTGGTTCTCTGAAGCTTACATGCAACAGCCTGTGTTCATAATGTTTCATATTCACATTTGCTATATAGTTTTACAGCCAAATAAAGTTTCTATTGTCAATAAACACGAGTATGAAACATTTACTAAAGCACAGCCCATAAAAACTATATATTAACAGTTACAACTTAAGTGCAGAGAAACTTCAAACATGAGCTGCTGCTCTGCATTTCTAAAATCCTGATTAAATTAGGCAGTTTTGTCTAGCAAAAAAACAGCACAAGCATAAGTTACGTACAAATACTGTACTGCAATATCACATATATTTATGTGAAATTACTCATTAGAAAGAATGTTGGAAGTAACCGAATGTTTGTTTCCTGTCACACAATCATTTATATCTATGTCAGCTGCCCTAAGACCACCAGAACACACTGATAATGGTCCTCTCTGTTGCTGTCTAACTGATAATGATAGTAATTTCATTTCAGTTATTTTTTCAAAAATGTGTAACAATAAGTAACAACAGAAATATTTTTTTGACAACATAGAATTGAATTAAACAGGAAAACCACAAATTCATGACCAAAGAGGTGTAGAGTGAAGCCTTAGACTGTTATATCTTCCCTTTTTCCAGAGAATATTCTAAACTAGAACAGTTTTCTAGCTGGATTTTACCAAAACAAAGACCAAAGAAAGTAATAAATGAAGAATTAATAATAACCAATGTTTCAAAAACAGTGATATGAATTGGAGTAGAAGTGGAGAGCGGCACCTTATTGAGAGCTTATGGTGCAGGGCTGGCAACTGTGTTCTATAGAAAGTAGCTTTGATTTGTCCAAAACATTGCTAGATTTGTTGATAAGTACTTAAAAAAACCCACAGTATCAGAAATAATAACTGCAATAATTAAAATAGATAATAGTAGGAGAACACAAAAGAAGTATATACTGGGGTTTGCTACTAAATACTAGGAAATAGCTGTAAGTATATAACAACTTTGGCAAAAAAAACAAACTCTGTTAATGTAGCAGCACATTGTTCAGAATAAGAGCCTGCTGGACAAAGGACACTTTGAGGACCTTTAGTCAGTTTCAGATTTCGTTTGTGCGGTGCATTGTGCTGTAGCACTTTGTTAACACCACACAGCTTTCCAGTGTTAACACACGTCAGACTTAACCTCTGCTCACAGCTTTTGAGAACGCCGAGCGGTAAAGGAAGCTAGAACACGAGGGAAGGATGTGAGAAAGACAAAAGAAACAGCCCTGAGAAGAAGCTTTAATTAACATGGAGGTGCGTCCTCGAATTTCGCGTTTGTCTCCGCCGGCGTCACTTTGTGACTGCGTGTTATCAATCAGCCATTCAGAAGCACAAAGTCACTTTTCACAGTTTAACGTCTATTTCGCTGCAGCTATTTATGCACAAACACACAGTTGATTGTATGTAAAGAGACACACACACAAACACACCAACCAAACACGGGACGTCACTCAAAGCTGCTCACAAAATGCCTCCAGTCAGGCAGACGGGGATTCAAAATGGCCGACAGTTGGCTGGCGTGTGTGTGTGTGTGTGTGTGTGTGTGTGTGTACAGGGTGAGGGGAACACAGTGCTCGAGTGTTTTGTGTTGACTGAGATGCTGGCAGCGTCCCAGTGACGGATCCATACAGACGTCAAATAAAGACTGCACTGTTCAGCTGAGGAGAGAGACAGTCAGAGGGTAGAGAGGCTGTACGACTGCACCACGACTCTCCAGTGGCGCCATCTTGGAGGTTGACTAGAGAATTAATAGGGTTCAACCAGGACTGATGCTGCATTCATGTCGGAAGCCTGTGAAGACGAGGAACACCATCTGAAATGTTAACCTAAATGAGCTGTTTTTAACCCAACAAGTGAAACCAAATATAGACACAAAGTGTCAGTTTCGTTTTTTTAATCAACATATCAGACATTATACCAGGTTCATCAAACTGTTACATATAGTGTGCACTTTCTCATATCTCCACCTCTACTATAATACCCATCCAGCTCTTGTTACAGTGCTCTGCAAAATATCATGTAAATGCTGTATAATGGTTACACGGCATGTAACCATTACACTTCAAATTTACAGCCGATGCTTCTATTTAAAATTAAACATTTTATCACAAAAGCAGCAGATATCAGAACAGTTTTTTACTTTTTACACACGTTTAACGTGATAGTTTTAATCTCCACATGAATGTCAATACTTTTTAAAACTGAAAACAAACCATGAATGTCAAAATCTGGTAAAAGTATTGACTTTAAACAGGACTGTAAGTACATTTAATTTTATAGGTCCCTGTGTTTTCTTGCTTGTAATAGAAACAGCTCGTTTTCAGCAAATATTAGTCCCGTGCTGCGGTGGCACCTGGAGTTTATGTTAACGTTAAGCATGTTAAGAAGATGGCTGGTTATTAAAACAAGCCTTACACTTACTTACACTTAAAAAAGGTGGAAGAATCAACGTCTGTGGGTTTAGATTATTATCCTAAAATGAGCTGTAAATAAATAAATGAATAAAATCTTGTCAAGCAAAGAAATGCTATTCCATGCAAGAGATTACCCCTAAAATTATAATTTCATATATCAAAGTTTACTATTCCCTTCACAAACTGGCACATTCTGGCTCTTTCTGGCAACCAATCATTTATTTATTCTGCCAGCTGTATACCTGTGTACCGGGCTCATATGCGTTTACCTGTTTGCACCATTTAACCCCTCCCATCTTCTCATTTCTTCTCCTGCAGCTCTGTCCGGAGGCCTTCAGGGCCAGAGCACCTCCTCCGTCAGCTCGGAGATCAAGTCTGAGGACGAAGGAGACGAGAACCTCCTGCAGGACTCGAAGCCCCTGGACACCAAGAAAGAGGACCCCGACAGCAAGGAGCTCAAATCTATTGAGAGGTCAAGATCTAGGTAACCCCGCCAACCTCTTAGGCGTTCGCTTCCATCAAAACCCTCAGCTGGGCTGGGACACGCATTTTCCCAAAATACCTCAGCGCTCGGAGACCTCTCTGGTTCCTGTGTCATTGATAAAGAGCAAGACAAAAATAGAGCATGCTGAAATTATAAACCACAATGTGACCAATATGGGATAAAGCAGAAGTAATAAAATGCTCAAATAGCAGGTTTCAAGGTGGAAAAAACTAGCTAGATACATGAAAAATCAATGTGAAGAATTCTTATTTGTGTTTTATTATATCTTTTTACCTTAAATAATTGACTTCCCCTAAATATTTACTTAATTTAAAGTATTTTTGTCACTTTTTGGAAAAGGACCACAGAGAAGGACTTAAAGCTTTGAGTGTTTTGGGAACCAGCCTCTGGACTTTGATGAAGTGACCAAGTGTGTTGAGAAGCAGCTAAATATTTCGGTAAAAAACGAGACTTTGAGTCCGTGTTCACCTGGCATCTCCCTTTTTAACTGAGCGGCTGGTTAAGTTACGGCGCTGTTGAGGGAGGAGCAGAGGTTCCTGGTGGACATGCAGCTCCTGTTTGATCCCGTCAGTCTCTCCATGGTCTTGAGCCTGGTTTTAACTGTTTCTCACACACCAGAGTAGAGCCAGCAGTCAATATTCTCAAAGAAGTGTTGTCTCGCTGTGTCAGGGTCGGGAAATCAACTGCAATGAAAACACTTATGGATTTTCTTGCTGTTGGCGAGAAAGCTTAATGTTTTAAAGGTGTGAAACCTACTCATTATGGATGTAAACACTTAAGCAAGCAAAATATGAAGCGATAGAAAGTGTTGTTGTTTTTTCCCGTCCTGGATACAGTGGAGCAGCCTTCAGCCCTCCAAAGATAAACAAGATGTTTATTGTGGTTTCTTTTCACCTGGAGGACAACTCAATCGGAAACATTTGGATCCTAAACCCAGAAATTTGTACATGATGGTGGCGGTCATGTTGATAATTATGAGGTTGATGATACTGAAGGTTTTTGAAGATGAAGATGAGGAACATAATACTTGTTTTTTTTTAACTGATGCTTTTTTACAGGGTTTGGGAACATATTGTCATGTGATCCAGCAGGAAAGCACACATTTGTATAGCTTCTAACTCAAACTACCATAAAAATATAATTTCTACCAGCAGGGTTGTGCAGTCCGATTATTCGGTGCATCTTTGCAGAGGAATTGCACGGATTGCCTACTTAAAAAAAACGATATATATATCTGATTGTCTTTCTCGACATAAACTAAGCACTCTTTCTTATTATCTTCTTATAAACTCGCTCACTCTCATGTTGTCAGCAGAATGCAGCATGGCACATGATTAACAGCAGTGAGTGACCCAGTGTCCTGAAAGGGTTCAAAGTGACAGAAAGCAGAAGGCAGAGATTTGTGAAAACGCCCTTTAGCCCCAAGTTGAAGTCACCAGCTTTGTATCCAGGCAACCATATGCACAACAAATCACGTGATCACAAGAGTTAAAAAAATCTGTGGTAAAAGTTGTTATTATTTTGACTGTTATTGCACCCCAGAAGATTATCAGACACCCCTACTAACCACACCTCTGTGTCTGTCTCCTCAGCTCATTGAGACTAGCACCTTGTGGATGTTTTCATTATATACCAAACACTCTCAAATTTGACCGTCTGTTTAAGCCACAGATTTTCCCATGTCTACCTGTTGTTGTGCTGTGACACATCAGAGTCACTCCCCGTGTACAGTGTTGCCTGCTTTTTCAGTCCCTGAAGGGAAACTCAAACTTTATTCAGTTTGTATTTAAGATGCGAGTTGTTTCTAGCCTAACAAACCTGACTTATAGATATTTTTCAAAGGTAAGAACGCTTAAACAATCACGAGGATGCTAGGAGACTTGTCAGTCTCATAACCACTGCAGAGATCAAGTAATAAGGCAGTTTTGTTTTACTGTTAACCACCAAATAAACTAGCTTAGCTAGTGACAGCCAGTTAGAAAATATCCAGGCCTGGAATATTCCAGGCTTTGATAATATATACATTGTATGTTATGTATCTAGTTATTCTGGATTGATTTTAGGTACATAAAACATCTTGAAGACTAAAAGAGCCTTCATTGTCACTCTGTTGAAGAGGTGCTGTATATACAATGTGTGCTTTAAAACACAAATACCTTCTGATGAGTTACCAAAAGTGATATGGAAGTAGCATGACCAGATGATCCCAGTGCTGAGTGGGAGAGTTAATCAAGTTAGTGCTGCTGTGCAAACAGCAGTCTGTGTGCATGCTGCTGAAGAAAGTCTCTCCCACCAGCACTGCATCAGATTGATTTCTGTTATTACTGTGATGCAGTGAGCCACTATTATTAGCTTTTTATGTTTTTATGTCTTTTTATGTCTAAGCATTTCACTGCATATCGTACTGTGTATGACTGTGTACGACTGTGTACGTGACAAATAAAATTTGAATTTGATTTACCTAGTGGATTT
This sequence comes from Rhamphochromis longiceps, assembly GCF_057381845.1. NCBI lineage: Eukaryota > Metazoa > Chordata > Actinopteri > Cichliformes > Cichlidae > Rhamphochromis > Rhamphochromis longiceps. The sequence goes on from NC_140563.1 coordinate 33,399,114, forward strand.
AAGAGGGCAAGCAAAGTAAACAGAGTTCCATGTCAGCAATTTTTTTTCTGTTTTTTCCATGTTAGTCTTCTTTATTTCAAGAATTATCTTCAAACTGCTTCTTGATGTGACCCCACATCAAGCAGAGAATATGTGACAAAGTAAATAAAAAACAGAGTAGCCCTTGAAACTGCCAGAATGCAGCCCAGCATGGTGTCTGTTCCCAAACCCTGCTGTTGTTGTAACCTTGCTTCTGCAAACCTGCAGCACTGTAGGTTTGTATTAAAACGAGACAGGTATGCAAACACCACCTTCATCTTCAAATCCTCCTTCTCGCTCTCCTCTTCTCCCACCTTCATCCCCTGCTTCTTCTTCCATTTCTCGTCCTTGTCTTCATCGTTGGTCTCTGTAGCAACAATGACGATGAGGACCTGACTCCAGAGCAGAAGATGGAGAGAGAGAGGGAGCGAAGGATGGCCAACAACGCACGGGAGCGTCTTCGTGTCCGCGACATCAACGAGGCGTTCAAGGAGCTGGGCAGGATGGTCCAGCTGCACCTGAAGAGCGACAAACCTCAGACAAAGTTGCTGATCCTGCACCAGGCCGTGGCTGTCATCCTCAGTCTGGAACAACAAGTCCGAGGTTGGTTTCAAGTGAAGCACTGCATTACAGCACGTACATTTGCCTTGTATGTATTTTAGGAAATAGAGTGGTAATAAAATATGGATATAACTTCCAGGTCTGAAAAGTGAAGCCAATGAGGAAGTCATTTAAACCTGTGTTAAAGTGTATTAGAAAACCTGCCTTCAGCTCGCTTGCTCTGTGATCTCAGTAATGACTTTCCTGATGAGTTTATGGTCTCATTGACTGTAATTTAATTTGTATAAAGCAGATAAGAAGTTTTCATTTATTCCTGTCACACAACCTGAAAATAAACAAATAAAACTGTCAGTGACCTTGAACCCTCTTCTTAAAAGATATAACTGCTTTCATATATATGTCTTATTCACAACAAATAGCATGAAAAACTACTAACTAACTAGAGGCCTTTTTGGAAAGAAACAACTGAAAACATGCTTGAAAATGCCTGTGTCTGAGAGAACTGTGTTACTTCTTGGTTTAAAAAAAAAAAGGCAAAAGAAATATGTTTTAAGCAGTTTACCATGATTGAATTAGGCTTCAACCATATCCCAGTTACAAATATAAGGTTTCTAAAAGAAAATCCCTGAGATATCCAGATGTTTCCGTCAGATAAAAGCACGATTTGATTCTGACAGGTTTAGGTGATAACACATATAAATGTAGTGTCCCAGGGTCTCCAGGAGAGGGCAGTAGTAGCACCTGTTGATTGTGTTCTTCTAGACCATAGTTTTGGGTTCTTGCCATCAGTCTGTGGGGATCGATGAATCCAGCTGAAGGAGAAACCTCACTGAGTAACGGACATAAGAGAAAACACCTGAAAACCATTCTCTGTCTCCTTCTGTCCAGAGCGAAACCTGAACCCAAAGGCAGCCTGTCTGAAGCGCCGCGAGGAGGAGAAGGTCACCGTGACATCAGACGGGACTTCCCTCTCACTGGCCGCAGCGCACCACTCCGCCGCCGCCATGGGTGATGGGCCGAACCCCATGGGACAAATGTAAAACGCAGCAACATCTCCTCCCCCCTGAATGGTCAGAAGATTTCACTTATAAACTAATCTGCTGTTGTACCTTTAACTCAAACCAGAGAATCAGTCATTCAAAAGAACAGTGCAAAAATATAATTGAAAGAATCTCATCACAAATCACAAGCAGAAAAAACATGCATGCAGCGACGATAAAGTAGTGTGAAGGCAATTTTTGTGTTTTGGCTTTTAGTTAATAAATTGGAAGTTTCTGTTTTTAGGGCTGTCTCCACGCATGGCAAGTTATAATTTGTTCATCACATGCCTGCCATTCCTTCATGTGCTGTCTGTGTACTTTTTAACTATTTCAAGCATTACAATACAACATGAGAAATCTCTTTGTCCTCACACCACAACTAGAAATATAACATTAGTTTTAATGGGATCTGCTGGTTTCCCAGAATAAAAGCTGTAAAATCTAATATGTCCACACTGAATCATCGATTTAATCACTCGATTTTATGAGCTTGAATTTAAAAACAAAACAATGAGCCTGAGATTGAAATAAATTGGTTCCTGAACTGCACTCACATATTTTTTTATATTTTGTTTTTTATATTATTAATTTTCAGATGGCAAAAAGCAGAATTGTTGTTTAAAAGGTTACAACTTACACAGACAGCATGTGAATCAAATCTCCCATTATTTGACTGAATTTGAAGAACAGAGCATATTTAGGCTGACTAAAAACAGAAGCCAAGCACATGAGAGAGTTTCTGTCTGGTCTGGGTACACATTAACAACAGATTGGCAGTAAGTGCGATTTTTAATGTGTGATTGTGTGTTTGTCACTGTTTTTGAATTGGACTTGTGTCGTACAGTCACATTGCTTTTGTGTTTGCATGTTTTAATGTGTAAGTGAGCTTCTTTACTGAAGTTCTGTAGCCTTGAAGTAGTAAAGGTGTTTGATGAGGAGGAGGCGTCACCTAACACAAAACCACAGTTTCTCTACAAAGAATTTGCAGTGAAGGAAATAAAATAACACCTTCACTGAATTATTTATACACTTCACCTTCTTAGCACAATCATGACTCTGGTAACTTTAAGTGGGATGAACCAGATGCACCAAAACATTTATGTGTATTATTGTCAGTGTATAGTATCTATCATTGAATATAGTAGGCTAAGAATACTTGCATGAATATATTAAACTCTGACTTCCTCCTTGTTTTACATTTCTGATCATTAACTATGAGTTGAGCTCCTTTGGCCTCTGTTTATTCCCAGTAAACTTTCCAATAAACTATGTAAAGAAAATGTATAATAACGTATTTATGAACTGGAAACTTGTTTCTATTAATTAAACTCTGACATCCAGAAGTCAGTGAATGAATTCTATAAAAATTCCCCTCTTTGAGGGACATCTGTAAGTTTTCAAACATTTGTTGCTGCTCGGCAATAACTAAGAGCCTTGGACATTGGACTTGCTATTGTCATTCAGATTCAGATAGGCTCAGGGAAAAATGCACAAAAGCTATCTGGCAAAAAGCTTTTCCCACAGAATCAAATACTGCTGTTCTCTCCAATATTGCTACCACTGCAAGATTATGCACATTGTTTCCATTAGCACCTGTGCCTTGAAGCGGCAGTTGCCTTTAAAAGAGTGATCTGAGAGGTCTGCAGTAGGAGGTTTGATAGGAGGTGGATAAATTTCTCAGTCAGGAGGATAAAGTTCACATTTTATGCACATTCATTTCCGTTTGAACTGCTTTTTACTTTCGCTTACTTCTTAGTAGATACCAAAATTACCTGGTTAGGTTAATAAAAATTCAACTTTGAGAGCATTAACCCTTCGCACTGAAAGACTGCACTTTGCCATTGGGCTTAATGCCACGTGGCTATCGTGGCTCAAGAGTTGGCAGTTCGTCTTTTAATGAAGGTTGCCGGTTTGAGCCCTGGCTCGGACAGTCTCAGTCGTTGTGTCCTTGGGCAAGACACTTCACACGTTGCCTACTGGTGGTGGTCAGAGGGCCCGGTGGCGCCAGTGTCCGGCAGCCTTGCCTCTGTCAGAAGTGCCCCGGGGCAGCTGTGGCTACAATGTAGCTTGGCATCACCAGTGTGTGAATGTGTGGATGACTGAATGTAGTGTAAAGCGCTTTGGGGTCCTTAGGGATTAAGTTAAGCGCTATACAAATACAAGTCATTTACCATTTAATAACACACAGTATGTGTTGGAAGTCATCCCAGTCTCACTAGTACCATCAGTTTGTTGAATCACGGTACTTGCACCTGATTCATAGCTTTAAGGTTGCAGCAGCTTTGACAAAACTGCAATATTTGACATCCTGGGAATAAAAATTTCTAGGTGGTTCAGAATGAATCATATTAGTCATAATCATCAAAATATGTACTTTTACTAAAAGTAGTATTCTCTGGTCTTTCCGATATCAGTATCGGCTTATTTGTCTGTTTTTTCCTTCATTGTCTCTCCAGGTCCAAGGTGCCAGAGTTCATCAAGATGATGAGTGACCACTTCCTCTGAAGGCATTTCCATGACAACCTGGCAATCAATCAAAACTGTTGTTGCTTCAGCCTGACCAATCAGTTTCTCTGGAACCCTAACCTGACCAATCAGATCAGCCTTTTTCTCTCCTCTCGTCTGTCGTCTCTGACCCTCCTCTTTGTCATCGTCTCCTTCTTCTATCAAGAACACAAACTGCAGAGTCACGTTAGTTGCTTTCGTCACTTTGCATCTCCAGCTGAAGTGAACTGAATGCTTCTTTGCGGAGACCTAAAAAATGCCGCTGTGACATGGCTGCTATGAAGCGGCAGCTTTTGACACAAAGTGACAGCAATGGACAAGTCTTTGGAATCACACCATCGAAGAAACTTCTTCTTGTGCTACATGTTTTATCAGCATTCCCAGTTTTAAAGAACAAAAGGGTTCTATATAAATATATATAGTATATATATATATATATATATAATTATATATATATATATATATGAGAAAAGGAAAAAATAATAAAAAATTTATACTGCACGCGGGCAGTGAGGAGGGAAGGGGTTGGGGAGGGATGTTCAGAATGACACAAAACATATCACAAAGTGTTTAAAGAGATTTTTTGTAACAAAAGCAACATTGCGCAGCTGTTGTTGAATGCAGCTCCAGCGCATCTCTGACTGAATGGCAATCTAACGCCACACTGTGGATGAAGCTGTGCCTGATCTCCTCTTGGATGCAAACCAGTCAGATAGATACACACGGAGAAACAAAGGAAACAAAACTAAGAAATGAACACAGGCTGCATACTCAGACACAAACAGTAAGCAAATTTCCAACTATAAATCAAAATGAAGAAAACATTAGGGCACCAAATGTGTTGCAATCATGCAGCTTTTCAGAGGTGCTTGAATTGCTGACTGATTTGAATGAAAACTTTTGCCAATGCTTGACTATCAGAGGCATCTAGAAAGAAGCAGGGCCAACAAGAAGTTACGACTTCTTCCCTTTCTAATGCATTCCCTTACAAAGTGCAAACATTTGCATTGTCAGTGTAAAAGAACCTGAACATTAGTGCTCCTTGCTGGTGCACACATTGAGTTTTTGGAGACTGTAAACTCGTGTAAAGTTATTGTGTGAACACAAATCCAAAAGCCAGGATATTTATACCCAAATGACCCGTGTGTATCTACTGGGAGGAAGAGAGTTCTTAAGGGAATCAATCACTGAATCAGTCAATCAGCGAGTGACTCCAGAGGGACTGGGGAATATTGACGAATTACAATGGATAGACAGAAAAGCAAAATGATGCAGAAATAGGAAAACTGTACTGTTAAATGTGGCAGGAAGGAAAGGCTTTCATGGCATCCTCGTTTTAGATTGTTGTTGTGGGTTCAATTTACAGAAAGAGCTGTAGAGCAAACATTCTGAATCAGTCTTTTGTCAGCTATCCAATGACAAAGTTTGAGAGTGGAATCCAGACTGTTACTGAAATCTAAGGATTGCTGAACAGATGGTTGAGGGGACGGACAGATGACAGGAAAGATTTTTCAATTGACGAAGTGGTTTAGAGCTGGCCTGATCACTGGAGTGAATTCTATTCCATGATTAGCACATTCCCTGAAGGCCTGAACTCTGAGAGTTGGTATGAAGGGGATTAAAAGCTAGAGGGAGAGAAAAGGAAAAGCAGAGAATCCACTGGTTTCAATGACTAATGACGCTGCAGGGGAAGTAAGGGAACAGTCATCAGGGCAAGGGGTGTATAATTCTTTTCAAGGGTGCAAGCAGCAGTTGTGAAACCATTCCCGTGTTTGAGTCATTTGATTCCCTCATTTCCTGATTGATCTTAGCCCTAAATATCTAACCCAGCCTCCAAATTCAGAGAGCTTGAGTAGGGGGGACTTTCCAATTGACACTTGCTGGCTGGGAACAACTCTGTGGCCTTGTGTGCATTTTGACCTTTCGTCCATAGGCAAAAGTAGTTTTCACAACTTACCTTTTCCTATAAGGATAAAGACGTTAAGAAACTATTTGCAGTGCTGATGTGGCGGATAGGGAAAGCAGAGGTTTTGTGGCTTGTGACGTTAGTGCTTCCAATTGGTGTTTAGGGGTAGCCTGTTGGTTTGGCATGCATTTGACAGTGCTTCAGTTGTGGATGCTATCTTTTAAACAGTGTGGATGGGGTTGGGGGAGGGAGGAGGGGATGACAATGAAAAATTGAGCTGTTTTGCCAGACTTGGTGTTACATTGATGACTGCCAGCATTTTGAATAGCTTTTAGATTAGATCAGGAGGCCTGTTTGAAACAATGACCACCCAGATTCCCTGACTGGACCGGGGAAAACTGCACACCGAAGTAGCAGTTTTAGCACCTGGTCATGTTCCAACACAACAACTCTGTCACAGCACAGTTGGTGCTTCTGCACCAGAGAAACAAATATGGGCCGACTCTGGCTTATATCTGCAACTACCAGAATGAGGAAGGTTTCAGGTTTTACCGGTTTTGTCTTTAGCATTAGCTACAATTAGCTGCACTTAACAGCTATGAACCTGTTAAGTGCAGCTAATTGCTGCTAATTCCAGTTTGAAAGTCCAACCAATAATATGTTACTTTACTCTGTACTCAAAGTGTGTTCAGTTCTATGCCATGTTTCTTGATTTGATAGTCGTAGATGAGAAAAGGAACAGGAACAGGAAAAATCCTGATGTCGAAGGTTATGACCACCTAAGTGAGAATTGGAATTAGTAGATAAATCAAAGCTACTGAGAATATCTGCAAGAATTGTGGTGTAAGTCTGGAAGTCCCCCTTCACACCAGTTTGAACCACGGTTTGAACCCCTCTAAGTCCAGGCCTATGTTTAATCCCCAGTCCCAGTGCTCTGCTGACCCTAGCCTTATGAGCCCTGAACTAGAGTCTATAGCCCCTCTTCCCAGCCTCTTGCCCCACTTAAGCGGTCCCACAGATGCAATTTGAACATTCACACTTCTACCAATGTGCCTTTTTAGAGTTCATATCATTCGAGTTGCCAGAGGAGGACATTTACCTGGTCTTTTAATAGGATGCAAGCTTAGGGAAACCTGTTCTTAGTCGTTAGGTTCTATGCAGTCAGGTTTTTTACCAGACCTGGGAATTTAAAAAAAGCTAAAAAGGAAAAAAAAAAGTATTTTTTTGGATAAAAAAAAAAAACCTAAACTGTATTTAATGTACTGTACGCTTATATGTAAGTAGACAGCGTGTTCTGGCTTCAAGCCAATGGGACAGATGCTTGATTTAGCAAGACTACCCCCCATCCCAGTCCTCCCCATCCCCCAAAGTCCTCTATAACTCCAGCCCCACTTTCCTGTTCCGAGCCCCAACCCTGTTTCCATGGTGAACAACGCGTCTCTTCTTGTATTATAGCTTATCAGCTTTTTATCAATATTTGATCGGCTTGTCCATGAGCCAATGTAGTCTTCAGTACAAAGTGTGTGGTTGTATGTTGTTAAACTAATTTTCTTTTTTGTTCCCCCTCCCTCTCTCTTTCTCTCTCTTGCTCTCTTTTATAAGAAGAATCTTTTCTCTTATTACTTTTTTTTGTCTGTTCTGGTTTACATGTCTATTACAGAAAATGTAAAAAACAACAAAAAAAAGACAAACACAAAAAAACACAATTCGCTATCTGGCAGCATTGTTAACTGTCGGTGGTCATTTTGACGTGGTTAAAATTCTACCCAATCAACAGGAAGGCACGGAAACTGGAAAAGAATCTATTTGAATAAATCAATCTATATATAAATGTACAAAAAATATATACAATATATAACGAGGGTGCCGTTTTCTGTTATTTTTTTAATTTTCCGTTGCAAAGGGAGTGTTTGCTTGGCAAGGAGTTCTTTTCTCAAAGACTGAACTGGCGGAAGTTGGCGAGGCCCCTCAGTGTTATAAATTTTCAACTGACTTCGTTGTATTCTCCGTTGTTGCCACCCTCTGACTAGTACGGCACCCTGCGCAGGACAAAATGGGACCGGAGTTCCATCAGCTCCATTCACTGCTATCTATCCAAGGCAACAACAACACACAGACATTTGTAAATTGTATGCAAGAAAATGGCAAACTTTACCATTATTTTGAAATTGTGTATGTAAAAGTTATATTTTTACATGTAGACTGTTGTTATTTTGTGTTTTAGAAATATGTTGTATTGGTTTTTTTCTTTTGTTAAAAGATGAAAAAGTAAAATTCAGTGTGTGTTGAAAAAATGTGTCACATTGAAAATGTAGTGAGGTCAAAAGTTCAGAAATCAGTTTTTTTTATTATTTTTCAATATTATGTTTATATCTGTGGGGGGCATTTTTGAGGGTTAGAGGGAGGAATCAGAAATCATGAAAGGGATATGACATTAATTCTCCATGCCTCATGACATTACATTTTTAATTGTATTTTTTCGCAGAGATGTGTGTAAATAGCCATCAGCCATCATTTTCTGTGGGGTGAAGATTTGCCAGTGAGACACGATGATCATGATGATGAACTTGTTTTGACTTTTCAGTGCGGTCGTATTCGTCGGGTTACAGTAGCCAGGTGCCAAGTTTTTGTTTCGATCAGTGGTGCTCTGTACTGTTTGTGGTTTTGGTTGGCAACATCTGAAGTGTAACTCAAACTGTCGTCTCCGCTTGCACCAAGCATCACTTGTATTAGAGCCAACGTTAGTCATTTATTTTGCGCGATTTAAGGAATTTTTTAAAAATTTCTTAAAAAATAAAAATTCTAATTTTTGCAATAACAAAAGAATTGAAAATCTGAAACAAGCGATGATGAAATCTTGACTGAGGTACCCAAAGAGTGTTTACAAATGCACTGATTTTGTCGCCAGGTTGCGAGCCAGCTCTGACTGCTGTGCATTTATTTTCCTTATGATGGCATATAAATGTGGATGGAAAAAAAGAGATCCTCAACACCTGATTCAAGATTAACGGGAACATTTTGTTTAGAGATTGGAGCTTTGCTAAAGCTCCGGTTACACGGGGCTAAAGACTGGCTGGCAATTCCCTGGCAACCACAGATCACTAAGAAAAAATGTGTATTCCCCAACCAGTTGAGAGTGGTTGCTCAAGAGTTCTTGCATTTGCTAGGGAAAACTGGTTGCAAAGAGCTTTATGGTGTTGCACTGAAAACCTTGTAGTTGCGTTGGTTGCTAGCAGATTACAGTGGTAGTTGTAGTTTACATGATCCACGATGTGGACTCACCAGCTACTTGCCCAATGGTAGTAAAACTGTGGAAAGTGCAATGCAAACAACAGCTATGTGAATTTATAGTCAAAGTTGAGCATTTTGGAAACATAATGTTGGTTGCAGAGGTTAAGCATAACTTTTGCAAGTTTCACTATGATTTGTTCACATCATCCATGCAAATTGCAGACAACCATGACAATCTATTCAGGTCAGTTGAATTTTATTTATATTGCACCAAATCACAACAACAGTTGAGTCAAGGCACTGTGGCGACTGAAGCAATCATAAGGAGTTTTTTTTGTACAGCGTCCTCTTTGCGATCAATTGTAATTAACAGCTGTCAGCAACCACTTTGCTTATTGACCAGAGGTTGCCAGGTTGCCAACCGGACTTTGAGGCCAGTGTGACTGAGGCCTAATATAAAGAAGCAGGTCATCAGCAAATAATTGTATCAGCTATTTCCCCAAAAAGAACTCAGATGATGTGCAAGGCAGTTTCAGTCATTTGTTTCTAGTGTTTGCCATTGAAATTGAGCTTTTTGTCAGCAGGAAAAGCTACTCAGATTTGGACCTAGGTTAAACACAAGGATTGAATCTGTCAGTCCAAGTGCTACATGTATTTTTTAAGTAATGTTATTTTTGTGATGCTTCATTTCATATTTTCTCTTTGTTGTATAATCAAGTCATCTCCAGAATTACAGTACCTTCATTTTTTGTTACCCCTGGTGTTCTTATTAGCCAAAATGTTAACATTTTTGTTTCTTTTTCCTCCTTGTTGTACATACACACCTCATTTCTTTTTCAGTGACTGTGCCATGAGCTTTGTAATCTGTTACTCTGTACCAGTTTTACTGCAATAATGAGTTGAATTCAAAATGGCCACTCCTGTCCTTTGTTTTTCCAGGAAACTTTTTTCTATTTTCTCACAACTCTAAGGCTAAGCGAGCATTTGGGTATATTCCACAGATGAGCACTTGCCAAGATCAGTAGCACAATAACTTTGGTATATTTATATCATAGAAAAAAGCAGTTTCAAAAGAATTTTAAAAAAATATACTCAACATTTTTCCAGACAACTTCCTGCATAACTTATCATAAATGAAAATAGCAAATGAACAATCAGTTTTTCCACTGCCAGAAAGAGTATGTTTATAATTCCTCACAATATTTATGATAATTTCTTTATGCTGTCTTATCAGTTTCATATACATAAATCAGTGCAGTTGTCTTACTAAAACCACACTAGTATTTTAGCTGGTTGTGTTGTGCTGATGAAGGCACATAAAGGTTATTTCACATTTCAATAGGGCCTATATGAAGAAAAAGAGCGCACAGCCAAGAGATTTTCTAATTTCTGAGACAATCTGAAGTAAATCTGTTTCAGACAGCGATAGTTTAGTGTTCAGTGCTATGAGAAGAAAATCAAAAGATTTCTGTCAATTCCAGATTATTTGCTCATAGTTGAAATCACTGATGTTAAGTGCCAACTAACCATTCCTAGCACACATTTTCACACATATCCAGTAAGAAGATGGTTATCGGTTTTATCCTTGTGCATCCAAAGTGTTACCAGGTGTATGATAGTTATTGTATTTGTACAATAAGTTAGCTCTTTGTACAATGTACAATCAATAATTCTAAAAACCCCTAAATGTATGATCATTTTGATGTCATAGTGTCATCATCTTTTTTTCCATAAGAGTAAAATGTTGCAGAACTAATTTGGAAACAGTCTGATTATTTATCTCCAGCAGTCATCACTCAAAGCTTTTTCGTATGTCACAAGTTACTTTTGTTGAACACAGCTGTCCTCAAGTTGTATTCGATAAGGTTTATGGTACAAAATGACCTATTTGCTTATGTGCCAGGATGCTGAGTGTGTCCTGCAACCTAAAAAAAGCAATCCAGTGCATTTGTTACCGTGAATAATGAACTACAGCTTTAAACATCTTTTAATTCATAGACACTCAAATTACATTTTGGGGGTTTTAATGTATGGAAGTTACCCTCTGAAATAAAGTAACTGTGTAGTGTTAAAATTATTCATACCTACGGAGTTTTGGCTACAGAAAAACCTTTTAACCTAGCTTAGCATAAAGAATAGAGTAGCACCATCAAAACTTACACCTTCTACCATTTTAAAGTTAGCTAGCTATCTGTTTACAATTACAGCTGAGTCAGCCAGTGTTTGCTGATAGCAGTCATGACCTTGCTGAAACCTGATGACCTCACTAAACGGACAGGACTTTTGACAAGCTGGATACAAGCAGTAGCTGCAGGTCAACAAACAGCTCTTAATGCTAACTACTGCGGAAACCACAATGTCCTAATTTAACATTCCTATTGCTACACCTGCCTAATAAACACAACACAACCCAATGCTGAAGACATAATGAACATTATATCTGGGTGTCAGATAGTGCCATATATTTACCACCAGGCATGTGGAGAAATGTTTATTTGGGTGAAATATGCATTTAGAAAGAGCTTGGAGTGAACTCAGACCACACTTATATTTGCAATTCTCCACCAAGCACATCTGTAACCAGAAGGTCGCCGGTTCGATCCCCGGGCTCTCTGTCCTGGTTGTTGTGTCCTTGGGCAAGACACTTTACCCTACCGCCTACTGGTGTTGGCCAGAGGGGCCGATGGCGCGATATGGCAGCCTCGCTTCTGTCAGTCTGCCCCAGGGCAGCTGTAGCTACAACTGTAGCTGCCTCCACCAGTGTGTGAATGAATAGTGGCATTGTAAAGCGCTTTGGGTGCCTTGGAAAGCGCTATATAAATCCAAGCCATTATTATTATTACAACCAACATCTTTCAAAAGGTGAACCCTTATTTCAAACTTTTCTATAAACATCTGTTTACAGGTTGTGTCTCTACCACTCGGTGAGCAGTTGCCAAGTGTGTACAGGCTAGTCAGCCTTTTCAAAGCAAACTAAAGGTGACCGTGGCAATCTGCAACCAAAGCAACCACAAGTGAGCCTGTCAGCAACCACTGGCCAACAAATTTTCCCTTTCAAGCTGAGGTTCCGATGCAGTCACGGTCTTGTATTTCGGCCTGGGTGAAATCTAAGGAATAATTTAAGGGTCTGAAACCAAGATATACTTTTTGGACCCAAAACACAGATTTAATGTATCATGGAACATATATTATAAATATCATGGAACTGTTTATGTGACACACAGTATGCTTTGCTTTGTAGTTTTCAGCAGTACAAACAAGCACATACAATGTTTCACATTCACCTTCTCACTCAGTAGATCATGTTTTTCAGTATTACAATAAGTAAAGTAAACTTACAAGTAAACGTATGTTTTTTCTTGCTGTACTTCAGTGACGAGGCAGAGAAGATAAACTAAATTCATAAAGCATAATTGCCCTTTTGCCAGTGCTTGGGCTTTTTTCACAGCATCTTTTCTCTTTTTCTCTCAAGCAGATGAAGCACATCCTGTAATAGAGGTAAACTTTAAGCTAAATTATTTATAAATTGGAATATATTTCTGGAGGGGCAAATCTTTTATACCTAAAAAAGTGAAAAGTAAATGTTCTCAAGCCAATTATTGAAAAAGTTTACATCATCCATTCAAGTGTAAGGAAGGTTTTACTGAAATAGGTTTCTTTTTTTTGAACATTTGACGTTAGTGACAACGGTGAGATATCGCCTTTCACAGCAAGAAACAAAAATTTAAAAAACATAAAAACACAGCAGTCACGTTCCTTCCTGCAAGACAAAGAAATGCAAGAGGTAAGAGTCTGTCTTTGATTGCACTTTCTGGTGTTTCCTTCATCTTTTCTTGTCTGCTTATTTGCTCTTGATGTTGTTACACTTGCTGTGCATGTTGTTGTTATTCCAGATCAGTGGAAATATTGGGGAATAGGTTTTGATGTCTGTGCTGAGGGTTTTATTCTCCTTCATGCAAGCCTGACAGTCCTGCCTGCTGGTTCTCATCTTATAATGATTCAATGAGGCTCATGTTCACGACCGTTCTGTAGCAATAAATGTGCAATTTTGATAACACGGTGCTTTCAAAGCTTTGCTTTTTTTCTTCATAGTTTGGAAGCCGTATGACATGCAGCTGATAGCTCCTATATGTTAAACAAGCCATCGTACATTTGTACATACAAATATACTACTTTGCTTCTCTTCCACAGTTACCTGTAGTCTAGTATACTAGTATACTGATATACAATGACAAACACTAGTTTCATATCAGTCACCCGTTCCTTCTATAGATATTTTGCTACTATGATAGCATTATTGTCACTATGACAGTATCTTTCCTTTTGATGAACATTTTAATGTGATTTTATATTTGTTGATTGCACAACATAAACTTAAATGAGCAAATCACTACAAATTATAATAAAATACTAGCACATAGAGTTCCCAGTGCTAATCTGTTATTTAAAGCTTATTTACTGTAATGAACAATTATGATTTGTTAATGTAAATCATAAAATATGATCCTGTAAAGAATAAAGCTTCTCCAGCCACTGTTTTCTTTCATGTGCAGCAAAGAGAAAAATAGAAAAATGCAGTAAAACAAAATGTTAAATTCTGCACTGTAATCCATAGTTACTGGAGAGAGGGTTGACACTGTTACTAACCAAAATACAGCTACAGCAGTCAGAGTTTAAAAGCCAAATAACTACAATAACCATCACAGCATAACTAAATTAACACAATGCTGTTAAAGACTTAAATTAATCATGTGTTACATTAAAGGTTGAGAAGGACTTTTGTTCATTTGGTTTGCACTTTTCCCCACCCAGGGCGTCACACTACCCGGGAGGAGGCCCTGTCTCAATGGCTAAAGACAAAAGTCTTTATGCACACTTGATACCACAGATTACATAAATGACATGACTGGCTGCATTGCTGCATGATGGACTGTGGTGTCTATACTGGCTATTTTTAGCCTGTTACTCAGTAAATTTTCCAGTCTAGAGATGAAAAACAGGGTTTGCACATGTACACACTGCTGCTCCTGAAACACATAAAATGCATTCCTCGTGTTCACTTTCACTCTTTTGGAATTTCTCTTTAATTCATTGTGTATGTGAAGACCCCACTTGACACTAACGCTTTAAGTTTCCAGCTTGTTTAAAAAGGCCTGGAGAGGTTCTCCATCACGTCAGTTTTAGAGGAGCCAGTTGCAAAGGTGCAGGGATTTCCTCCTGAGCTGATGATACTGATGATGCCTCAGCAATAACCTGCACTTTCAGCACCAGTCAGTGTGACGCTTTTGTTTTGACTCACTGAGGCGGTTTCATCTATTTGTGCCTACAAGCAACAGGTACTGACGTCAGTTTACCCGATGCTGCAGGGAAAGTTGTTTTGATATTAGTCAATATCCAATAAAAAAGTTTCATCAAGGAGAAGATCAGGAACAAAATGAAACATGACCAAAATTACACTAGTGGAATGTCTTTCATAACCAGCAGCATCTAGAGATGCAAAATGGCTCAAAACGTCTATTTTCTCAGTAAATCCACATATTTTGGTTAAATGATGTCTTCAGTGTTCCTCTATATGTGAAGGTTTTCATCTAAAGGTCAGAGCATATCTTTTTTTCTCCCAAATGTCTAGGAACTTCACCACGTTTAACATGTGCTCTGTGATTTGAAAATCATTACATTATGTCTTTATTTATATTTAACACAGTATCCCAACTATTATAGAATTATTTTTTTCTATAATTTTTCTATAGGAACACCCTCAGGTATTTATGGTTGCCTAAATGCTCTTGTTAGACTTTTCTCAACAGAAACAATAAGAAGGGGGGGGCATCTTAGTTGTCACTGGGTTTTGTGACCTCATACTTTACAGCATTCCCTGTGGAGGTGCAGCTATAGATTAGTCATTCAGGAATTGCCAAGAGTGACCTTTAGAATAGACTGTATTGATGTTGGAACTTGTTGCAACAGTAGGCTTGAGTACAAGGAAGGATTCACAGTTAAGATTACAGGAAATGCTGACTGATGAAGAGAAAGTCTGATTCCTACTTTGTATCTTACATGCCTATTGATTATTAAAAATGTAGAGTTGATAAATACCCTTGTTACTACGAATACTGGCTGTGAGTACACAAACAGATGGGGATCTGTGTAATACCACAAATGAAAGTACTGCTGTATCTCTTTGATTTTCACAAAGACATTGAGTCAGAATATAAATTTTCAGTGGAAAACACAGTCAGCAGAAACTCAGAGCAAATCATTTTCATGACCCTCGTCATTTACAATCACACTTACAACTTATTTTTGAAAAATAACAGTTTTGTTCTTCCATTGCACATAAGCCGTATTTTATCTCAGTCCTGAGTAATCTGTTTTCAAGTGACCTACCTAGTTAACAAAAAAGTAAAAAAAACTCAAAATCCCTCCACAGAGATGGTTGTTTATTGCAAACTGTGATATCTATACAAATCAATAAATACAGTGCTTTGAAATCTGGTCCTTTAAAATTTGTGATCTGGGGCCCCGGTCTGGATGGGCCTGGGCCCCCTTTCCCTGGTGGGTCGCGGAGTATGGGGGTACCTACTGGGGTCAGCGGGGGAGCTGGCCCCAGGGAGGGGTCACCTGCCCCTCCCTTCCATCCCTCCCCATCTCCAGCTGCCTCCCTCTTCCCGCTCCATCACAACCACCCACACATGCAGGACCTTGGAGTAGGGGTATGTCACCAGGGTGCAGAGGAGGCCACCCCCCCCCCCCCCTGTCCCCTTCTGGCTGCCCCTGCCTCAATTTTATCCCACAACTTAGACATTCACATTACTCACACTCTCATTACACATACATATAGGATCTTGGGGGTGGGCACGATACACGGAATCCAAAGTACCATCAGGGTGTATACCCCACCCCTGGCGTCGTTGCCCACCTCTCAATGTTAAATACACGTAGACATTGAGGGCCAGCAGGAGGGACCATGCGCTTACCTGCTGCTCCTTGGCAGGTAGCTCCATGCCCTCCTGGGTTTTAAATGCACCTTAGAACACACATGCATCAACACTACAATGAGCGGGTGGAGGGAGGTTTGGAGTCTTCTCTCACCCCCATTCTCTGCGACCTGCTGGAGCGGGGGGGCTAGGACTAGGAGGAGGAGTTGGCCGTTCGACTGCGGTCTGGAGTGTGGGGCCTCCCTGCTGCTGCGGAGTCGGGGCGGTCTGCCTCTCCCCACCGCAGGGAAAAGGGTAACACCACCTGGGTCTGGGTGCAGTTCCCCCCTCCAGGGGCAAGGGTACCTAGACCCGGTTTGTAGAGTACGCTTGGGGAGTGTGATTGTGTGTACAGCGTCTCTTTATGTCTGTCTCCACGTTGGTTGAGTGTGGAGTAAGTGTATATGAGAGCATGAGGGTGGGAATGGATGTTTGTGTCTGTGTGTGCCTGTATGTCTGTGTCTATATGTCAGGTTGGGTGTCAGGCGCCACCTCTCTGGGGACATCTCAGGCCCTCCAAGGTTTGGAGGCCTATCTCCCCCTACCACCACTTCCCCTGCCAGTGGCGGACTCCCTCAGACGTCGGTGTGTTGGTGGTTCTTTGTGTCCGGGGATGGGCGTCCAGTTACACACCGGCTCACTCCTTGGCGGCCGCTTATCGGGGCCTGGAGCCTGGGGCTCGCTCGGGCCACTTCGGAGGTGGGGTGCCCCCGGCCTCTCGGCCTGGGGCTCGGTCACTCAGGCACGGCTGGCTGCCGGCGGAGCTCACGGGCGCGTCACTGCAACTCCCCCTGGCTTCTGCTCCGCGGCTGCTGAGTGAGCCCTCATCTGGGACTCTCCTCAGCTCTTTCCGGGACAGTGGCGCAGCTGCCCCTCTGTTGGTCTTCCTTGGTCTCTTGTGTTCTGGGGGCCTCTGGATGTCTGGAGTTTTGATCTCCTCCATACCTGCTTCATGCCCTGGAGGACGGGGCTGTGGCCCCCCCACACCCTCTAGCAGATTATTACATGAAGGAACCTTTTAAAAAACAAAAAACAAGCGCGTCCATGCTCACAGGTGTACACACGGGTGATCACACCCACAAACTACACCCTTTTTGGCTCCTACCTCAAAGCACACTGTGTTCTGTTGATCTTATGTGCTGCACAATAATGTTTAATATTTAGTATTTACTGTCATATTCCCATATATCATTGTGATGTTGTTTATTCTATTACTCTTGTTCTCTTCTGCTTGTTTTCTTTTTTCTTTCTCAGCAGGTGACCCAGGTGATTGATATATGCATTTTTTTTCTTTTTTTCTTCTTTTTTTTCTTTTTCTGCCCGTTCTGTTGGTTTTTGTCTTTTGCCCTTCTCCCCTGTCCCTCTTCTCAGCTGTTTCTCTTTCCCTCTTTCTTTCTCCCCTTCTTTCCCCCAGTCAAGTCTGTCCCATGTTCAGTAAGTGAAAATAAAATAAACAATGAAAGGGGAATCAAATGGACCATTATGGCAAGGCTGGGATGGTCAATTACAAAAAAAAAAAAAAAAAAAAAAAAAAAAAAAAATTTGTGATCCCCAGAGGATGAACCCTACTGACTTTGGTGATCTGTTGAGTTTGTATTCGATCTTCTGGTCCTATATCTATATTATTAATTCAAGAAATGATATAACACAACTACAACTTTATGAACTGACTCAGAATTTGATACAAGCATTCACAGTTTCCCTTGTTGATATTTTAATTATATTGATTAGCATGCATTTTTTCCTCTAGTGTTTCGCACATGGATAGTTTCACCAAGAAAAAAAACTGTAACAACTTTGATGTCATGGTCCTGGGTCGTTGACCCAGCGGTTTTAGTTTGTTATCATTTTCTAGTTCATTATGATGATTATTATTGTTTGAGTTCTATGTGTTATATTCAGTCTGCCTTTGAGTCTGCGTCTGTGTCTCTGTCTGTCTATGGTGTCACCCCGTCTGTTTGTGAAGCTGTCTGTTTAGTTCTGTGTCTTGTTTGGTTCCCCATGTTTGAGTTTCCTGCTTTATTGTGAAGGTCTCTGTCTGATGTGAGTGTGTTCAGTTTACATTTCCCCTGTCCCATCAGCTCTGATTCCTCCCAGCCATGTTGCCCTCCTGTCTCTCATCCCCTGATTACTGGTGTGTGTATTTAAGCCCTGTGTGTTCTCCTGCCTGTTGCTGGTTTGTCTGTGGTCCACGGTGTCCTGTCCCTCGTCTGTGGCTCTCTGCCTCTCACCCCATTCTGGTACCCTCTCAGGTTTGTCATTTAGCTTTCCCAGTTTAGGTCTTTAGTTTTGTCTTCCCTCTTGTCTGTTTTGCCATCTCCCCACTGTGTAAATAAAACATCACCAGCATTATCATCCACTGCCTGCGTTTTGGGTCCTTTCTCCCTTCATACCACACGGCTCGCCTCGGCAGTCGTGACATTTGATCTGCCAACTTTTTATATTTCGCCTTACTAAATCTTAGCTTGCATTCATACTAACTAATCGAGAATTGGGTAAACGTTGTCCCTTCATAACACTAATATACTACCATTATCATTGCAAGCATTATTATAAAACTATCACTGTAAGCAGCACTGCTAACATGCAAATCAAGTTGAACTTGTCACCTCAGCATGTGTGTACTAGATGTTAGCATGCTAGCAAGTGCAGCCTCGCATTACCAACAGCATGGCTGACAATTAATCATGTTTGGTCATTCTGCCAACTTCTAGAGAATTAGCATGAATAAGCAACCAAATCAAGTCACTGCAGCAGTGTGAATTATCACTGTGTGAGTAAAGGTTGTCTCACAGGACGCTCCCCTGTGCAGGATGTTTTTGAACTGTAGACACACCCCAAAAAGGCGTGTGAGACAACACTGTGTACAAACCAGCTACTTGAGAGGATGATGAAATAAAAGCTAATTCAGTTTTCACTTTTATACGTTTATTTACGATTGGAAAATTATTAATTTTCTTTTTTGCTTTTTTAAAGGATGCAACAGCAGTGCAGTGGTTGCAATTGCTGCTTCAGACCAAATGAGTTCTTGGTCTGAGGCAAGAACTCCTGTGTGGAGTTTGGATGTTCTCGCTCTGCCTGCATGCGTTCTCTCCAGGTGAATGGTGGTGATGTCTTTTGTTGGCCCAGAATGGCAGCCTGATGTAAGTCACTTCTTGCCATATCTCCTCTCCTTGTCTGCAACTGGTCACAGCAGATAGCTATCCTTACCACTGTCACCAAGCACTTGTTCTTAAGGGTCATCTGATTGTTGGGATTTCCTCTGGTTTCTCTGTATTATTGTAGGGTATTTACAATATAAAGTACCTTGAGGCCACTGTTGTTGTGATTGCAGATCTGCTGGGATTTGCCCACACAACCGTCTCCATGTTTAACAGAAAATGGTCAGAAAAAGAGAAAATATCAAATGAGCAGCAGTTTTCTGGGTGAAAAGGCTTTGTTGATGCCAGAGGTCAGAGGAGAATGGTCAGACTGCATTGTGCTGGTAGGAAGGTGGTAGTGACTCAAATAATGACAACCAAGGTATGCACAACAGCATCTCTGAACACACTGCTTATAAAGACTTGAAGCAGATGGGTCACAGCAGCAGAAGACCACACTGGCCACCACTCATATCAGCTAAGGCTGCAATCCACACTGGCAGACCAAATTTGGTCAACAGGAGGTTGGTATGGTAGTGTCAAATTTTGGCATGAACAATCCATCCACCAGTATCAGGCTACTGATGGCTGATGGGTACTTCTAGCAGGATAATACTAGTGTCATAAAACTCAGATCATCTCAAACTGGTTGTTGTACATGACGATGAGTTCACAGTCACCATATCGTAGATGTGATCGAACGGGATATTCACATTATTGATGTGCAGCAGACAAATCTGCAGCAACTTTGTGATGTTATCATGTAAACACGGAGCAAATTCTAAATTAAATAAAGTGACCAGTAAGAGTATTCATTGTCGTCCTATGGTTGTCACAACAATTTTTGTTAAATAAAAGAACAAAAGGTGTGAATGCAGTGTTGCTCAGTTCCATTTGAATGCATGTGTACATGTGAACGTGTGTGGAGCCATAGTGTAAATTGCTGATGGGTGTGTTCCTGGCTCCAGCTAAGAGGAATGTGAGGTGTGGTTGCCAGCGTTGCCCAACACAAAGTAGCTCGGCGTTCAGTGGGACCTCTATGGCAACCACAGGCTGTTTAACCAACACTCAGTCGTCTCTTCTTTACAGGAGACTCTAGGTTTATGTGTAGGTGTGCCACAGTGTTTTCACACTGCAGGAAAATAATCTGATCTCTTGGAAAGACTTTACTCACTGTTCCTCACAGGCTGAGATCAAAGCTTAGATTTATGTGTTCAGATTTTATAGTGACTACGCAACCATTTCTTGCCAACAGGACATCCCCATTCAAAAAATATGCTGTGCTTATTCTTCCTCTTCTTTGATGTTTCAGCTTTGCTGTGCAGCATGGTGTGTAGGGTTTTTCAAATTCAGCCTTGGAAAGAGAAACTTCCAGTATATTTAAACGAAGACTGTATATAAAAGATGGGTGTAGCCACTATGATGTCACCTGTTGGTTTCTGGAATCTGTGTTTTGAATGCTTTGTTTGAGTGTTTTGGCCACTGCCATCTGTTGTGTGTTTGTGTGTGTGTGTGTGGCTGTAGTTCAAGAGGCAGAGAAAATCCTCTGCTAATTGGAAGGTTAGTGGTTCCTTGGCTGCTCTATTCTGCATAACCTTGGGCAAGATACTAACCCCAAGTTGTTCTCTGATGTGTCAATTGGAGTATGAATGTGTGTGAAAGTTAGATGGAAAGCACTCAAGCATAGAAACAAGTGTTTGTGTGAAGGGGGGAATGAGGCATGTTGTATAAAGTGCCTTGAGTGCTCATGCAGAGTAGAAAACCACTATTTAGAAGCCAGTCCGTTTACTAATAGCATTTTTTGTCCAATATTTGAACAAAACTGTAACTGTACCAGCACCAACTTTCAACAACAAGGACATGTATACAGTGGTGAGGTGTGTGGTGGGATTACATCAGCTCTTCTTGTTTGCAGTGGTGATGCACAGATTGACAGATGAGGTCAGGCAGAAGTCTCTGTGGATTATGCTGTTTGCAGACGACATTGTGATGTGTAGTGAGAGTAGAAAGCAGGTGGAAGAGAGCCTGGAGAGGTGGAGGTATGCAGTGGAGAGAAGAGGAATGAATGTCTGTGAATGAGAGGGAGACAGGTCGAAAGGTGAACACACAAGGGGTAACGATAGTGGAGATAGATACCATCCAAAGCAACAGAGGTGAAGAAGAAGTGAAGGGGGACATGCAGTCTTGGTGTGACAGAAGAGTATGGTAGATGGAGGTGGGATAGGGTGAGATGGAGCAGATGATCTTCTGTGGTGATTCTTAAAGGAAGCATCCAAAAGAAGCTGATGATTTGGACGAAACACTGGAGCGATAACTAATCAGTGCTAGCAACACTGTGTAGCTAGCTGACAGATGCAATCCACAGGGATACATGTCAGATAATAAATACCAAAATTTCACTCATCAAACTAAAGACTTTTTGGGTGATCTGTGCCTCATAACAGCCTGTGTTGGTAGTGTAAATGGTAAATGGACTGGTTCTTTTCTTCTCTACTAGAGCACTCAAAGCGCTTTAAAAATATGTATTTGTAAATATGTATTTTGATATAACAGAAAATACATCAACCATACAGGTGTTATGAAGGGAATATTTAATTTTGTTTATTTTTATTTATTTATCTATTTATTGGGGGGGGGGGGGGGCGCAGTTGTACCAGGCCATAAAAATGCACTTCAGCATGGGGCCAGCCTAAAGTGGTCACGCTGTCTCTAAGGTTGTTTTTCCAACTGGTGTATTTACATCAATGCAGATTACCAACTATATTGCAGAGACTCCTCTTCTAATAGGACATCCCCATAAATCATTAATACAAGCATTGGGACAGTAGGAGGAGATTATAGTGACATAAAAGCTGCTGATGGAATGGGTCAACAAAAACACTATCCTTACATAGCATTGTTACCTATTGCAAAGTGATTTAAAACCATAAACCAGTGACCAGAACTAACTTCAATAGAGAAAACACCAGAAAGCTGGTTTAGAGGTAAAATAATATGCTGTAGCATGACATAAGGGACTGCACTTTGGCTTTGCGCTGGGCATTTCTTGTCAGGGAAAGGTAAGGATTTAAATGCTTTACAAATGCACATTAGACCACCTACCATAAAAAGAAGAAAACACAAATATTTTAGAAATCTGACAAAAACTTGTTTAAAACGAGAAATTATAATTGCTATTTGTCAGGCAAATAACAAACTGAATTCATGTTTTTCAACCCAAATCCTGACTTCTCTGAATCAGTGAAAAATTATTTGAGCATAAGACTCAATCACTAAAATCTTATTTCCTTTTTTTCAAACAGTGAATTGGAAAATGAATGAATGGCAGCAAAAATTATATTAAAGCATTAAAAATATTATCTCAGTTAAAGAGCTTGTACATACTGGTGGACACACAATTACAAAAATCATTCTGGTAATTACCAATACTGTTCATTTATAAACTTTACAGCTGACTGGATGGTGGTCTTATGATTTTGTTTAGCATTGTATGTAAGGAACTAAGATATATACATATATATGTCACTTAATGTCATCAGAGGGAGAAGGTGGTAACCACAATGTCCCCAGGGAAGGAAACATTCCTGAAATAGTTGCAAAAGCTGCCCATGGTGCATTGCATTTCCCAAAATGGTGTCAAAGACAGAGAGTGAGTTCGTTCTCATGCCTCTCAAAAATGTTCTCGTGGATTTCTGCCAGAGAATGTAACGTTTAACCAGCTCAAACCTTCGCTCCTCCCTTCCCGGGCGACTTTGCGTGAGTCAGCTGGGCTCATTACGCACGTTCCGGTGTGCGGCAGGTGTAACTCTGGCCACACCCACAAGGAAACTCCTGTCAGGCAGACTCAGCAGGCTGTCAGTCGGCATCAGAGCACCGCAGAAAGGAGGAGGAACAGGTAAGAAGCTCATAATTTTCCAGGAACACTTGTTGGAGTTTAATGGGAGCGCTTTGGTACAGCTTTTTTTGCTGACACTGATTTCGGGTGAGAAATGCGCTGCTTTCACTTAAGAGAGTTCACGGCTATTTTCCTCAAACTGGATCGCAGAAAAACTAGTCTTTTTTTAAGGATAGGGCTGAGGAACAGATAATCCAGCTGATGCAGGGAAGCACAGAGACTGCTTCAGGTCAAAACTGTGCGCAAAAATAGTTAAGCTAAACTTTTAAAGTTTAGCCTGCGGCAAATGGAGATGCAGGCTTTCATACATTCAGCCAAAGTACATAGTAACATTCCGAATGATTGATTTAGCATGTAGATCTTCAAATAATGAATCTTGAGACAGGCATTGTAAACGGAGAGAAGGTACCGTACAGTTTGATAATCCAATTTCCAATCCAATTTTATTTATAAAGCACTTTAAAATACCCAGCACAGGACCAAAGTGCTGTACAGAAAATAAGTTAAAAACAATAGAATAAAAGAAAACAGCACAAATGAATCAATATAACACATAATACATAAAAATTAAAATAGCCCTATATTAAAAAAGAAAACAAGATAAAACAGCACAGAATCAACTAAAAACAACTAAAATAAAAATAAATAAATAAAAACCAACATCTCATGTGGTGTCAAAGGCCAGGGTAAAGAGCTGCTTTTTCAGGAGTGACTTAAAAACGGGTAGGGAAGACTGTTAAGAATAGGCAATTAATATGGTAATTGAAGAACTATGAAGTAGGATTAAAGCTACTGTTGTTCCAGGAGCATTATGTAAGAGCTGTTCAGAGTTATCAGCATTAGTGTGATAATGTTACCAGAAATCAATAGTCCTCAACTTTTGTGGCCCGCCTTACTGCAGTCTGTGTTTGAGCTTGAGTACTTTTCATGGTGCTGGTATGCAGGTTGTAATACCTGTAGTGTATTAATACTGTGGAGAAACGTGTAAGTAATGCAGATACTTAAAAAAAAAAAAAAATTTCAATACAATATTAAATACTTTAAATTTGATTATAGAATGAAATATAAAGTGCAACATAGTGCAATTGTGTAGCATCGTATTATACAAAGTCAGCGTGGACTCAAAAGTGGTTACTACAGGCTTGTCCTTGCTTTGTATCATGTTAATGAAACAACCTAAAATTAGGCGCTGGGCTCATTCTCACTGTTGAGCTACATTACACATTTCAGTGTTGAAAAACTTGACTGACATGCAAAGAGCCTTGACCTCGGTCTTTTCCAACACCTTCAGGATGAACTGGAAAATCATGTGGAAACCTTTTAGGAGTCTGAGCTAGAGGAGCATTTAGTGTCTGTGGCTTTGGAATGACAGATTCAGTTTTCATGTGTATTGTGGGTGTGCTGTGTGCAGTTTGTGTCTACATACTTATGGCCAGAAAGTATAGTGTGAGGAGTTTATACTACCTTCCATGAAATCTCAATGTTGTAAAGTGGCATGAAAATATAAGTTTTACAGTTTCTTATCCACCATAATAGTGACTTTAAGCTACGTCTCTGCAAGATCAAACTCGTGTCAGGCATTGACAATAAAATTCCTTTTTCTTTTTTTAATACTGATGATATCTAACAGTTTTCATTTTCTCAAGAGTACTCTGCCCCCTGATAAGAGGCCAACAGAGATGAGATGTTATCTTTATTTCAGCTGGGTGGAGGGCGCTATGTGAACTTTTACTGACTCCACGTGGAGCTGCTGTGTTACTTAACACTTAATTAGTAATAGTCACAACAACAATAACAACACCTAACCAAACCATGCTGTTCTTAACTGGGTCTCTACCCCTGCATGCCTGTTTGGTTGAAGAATTAAGTTGGGCGACTGATTACAAGCTGTGATTGTTTGTGTGGGTGTGTTTATGTGTGTGTGTGTAATCACAGTAAAACACAGTCCTGGAGACACCAACAGTAGTGAGAACTATGGCAGTTTTAAGCCAGAAGATACAACAGGCTAGAGAGAGCAGTGGTTGTTAGGCTAGTTCTTCTGTGAAATAGTCGCCACAAATCGATATTATTTTATCACATTAACAATAATTAAAGGAATAAGTGAGTTCCTATAGCCATTGTGAGCTTATATCTTTGTATTTTTTTTCTAGTTTCTTTTGTTTTTAGCTTGCAGGCCAGCGAGCGTGTTGCTACGCAGCTACTTTTACAGCCTTGACAGCTAGCTTAAGAAGCAGGGATATTAGTTATACATGAGTTGCTTTAAAGGGTGACGTCAAGCACATACAATTAATTATTATATTTCTGAAAGTTCTGTTTTCTCACATATGTTGCAAAATGTAGAAAATGTCAGCCTCACAGAGATGTGCTAGCAGGCTAAAATGAAGTCAGCTTTACGCAGTTATGTGTTAAATATCGGTGTTGTTGTCCTGTGTTCAGAATGTAAAATGTGCTTTCTAAAGCTGGTTTTTCACAATTGTCTAAGGAAAATTGCAGTCATTCATGTGTAAATGTTTTCTTGGCTGAAGAATGCAGAAACTATTGCCAGCTGTTAGCATTACTGATTTTCTTGCTTAGCTAAAGTATCTTTGTATTAGTTCACTTTCCATGTCTTTATCTTTCATTCCATCTTTTTCTGTTCTGATCACCCTCATCTCCTACACAGCTGTGCTTTTTCGTTCACTGTTATCTAACATATTTTTTACTGTTACTCTCAATTTTGCACTATTTTACTCTTGACTCTTCAGTTTTTAGTGTGTGTGTGTATATATGTTTTTTTGTTTTTTATTTTTTTTATTTTACTTACACTGTGTAAATGATGACTTGGATTTTCTTGCATGCCAGAAGTTAAGCTTTTTAGTTTTGTTGTATTTAGTACTCTAGTATATGTTACATAATTTTTTGTACATGCTTAAAAAGCTGCCAAAGCTTTTAGCTTACACTATATATGTGTGTGCGTGTGCGTGTGCGTGTGTGTGTGTGTGTATATGTATATGTTCTGATATAATATATATATATATATATATATATATATGATGTGTGTATGACATTGATTCATTTAGTCTAGACACAATGTACATGACAATATGTACATGTTTTTAAAAAGGGTTGAACCAAGGCAATGACTGACCCAACACACCCCACAAGGCATTAGTCATTGCATATTGTGCAGCAGTATTTCTCTCTTTTTCTATGTCAAACTTTGACTTAATCCCTTTTCTCACTGAGAATGTTCCAACAATTCATCATACCTCTCTCTGTTTCAGTCACCCTTTCTCCCCTTTCACTCTCACCCAGTTCCTTTGGTTTCTTAATACCACTTTCTTATCTTTTGGATGTTTCAGTTTTTCCTTTTCATCAGTTTTTCAAACTCAACCATGTGTATGTATGGGACAAAAACATTTAGTTTAATCATGTGTAACAACTTCAACCTGTTTCTGTATCCAGCCTCTGTCCTTCGCACACCCATCCTCTCTCTCTTTAATGCGTTTTAATGGAACTACATTCTTTCACTTGACTCTAGCCCAGGCAGTTAACGAACCAGACCAACAAGAATACACAACTGATCTCTTTCACAGTTTTGCTCAGCACACACCCACCCTACACTCTCTCATTGCTCTCTCTCTCTTGCCTTGTCACTGTTTGTAATGGAGTAGAGATGGGTTAAAATGTTGTGTAAGTAAGTGTTAATGCAAGTCAAAGAATAACAGATTGTAAAAAAAAAAAAAAAAATCTCAAATTCTGTGTAAGATCTTTGCTGGATTTTTTTCCCTGTTTCTTAAGGGCATAAATTTCAGACACTGTTTATCTGTGGTAGATAATTTCTTTTCATAAGGAAGTGGAAGGATTGCCACTTCTCTTGTCCTATATTTGTCCAGTTTCCCCGAATGTTTTAAGGAAACACTGCACGCCATGCTGAGATACCACCTTTTGGTGTAAAAATAATATTTTTTCCCCCTTACACTGTATTATCTTTGCCATTTTTCCAGACATTCAGCTAAAGAAATGAGGACAAATAATGTGGCTAAAGATAGATTTCTGAATTGGTTCGTTGCTAAGTTGTCTGTTATGTATAGACACAACACTGGTTTATCCCTTGTGTTAAGTGCGTTTTTTATGCTTGAATGATTCATCGGTTAGTGTTGAGTGGCTTAACAAACAAAGAAACATTTATCCAAAAATGGTCAGGTACAATGACTGGAGTGAAATTGAGTGAAAAGGCAGCCAATGTTCAAATACAAAAGCTCAAAGATTGACTTTTTAAAAAGAAAGGCTCCTTGTAAGCAAAGAAAGAAATGAAGGATACTTTAAGACCTTTGCACAGGACTGTATGAGGAGACATTTTATTTAAATTATATTTAAATTCCTTGTAAATGCACATTTGGATATCTGTTACAGAGAAACTTATCTAGCCATTAGATTATGGTAACTTAATTGCTGTTGACGTGGCCTTCACAGTACCTTTAGCTACATGCCAGTAACACGTTACAGTTGCTTACTACCCACAACACTTGGCCTACATCACAAACAGGTTAGCCGCATTAATTAAAGGGAATGGCTTTAAGAGAAATGTATCCTGTATCTATGGTTTCAGTTTCTCTAGTCAACTCACTGCCAGTGCACAAACCTAACTTTGCCAACACCATCATCAGCCCTGCAACCCACTGCACTCTTGGTGTCACATTTTTGCTAGTTTAACATTAAAATTTATGTGATGAGCTGATAATAATTTGGAGCTTTTGCATTTACAGTATAGTGTAAAATGTCTTTTTTTGGCTTTCATAAATACAAAGTGCTGTTTGAGGGTTTAGACTTGGCTTTAGTTTAAAAATTACAATCAAGTAAAGCTTCATAGCAACATGGCTGAAACTCTGACAATTGTTTCTCATTAACTTTATTGGTAATGTTTATTTTGTTTTCTTCAAACTGAAAAAAGATATTATGGAAAGCATTTCTTAAACACTAACTAGGAAGTCTAATAAGGACGTCCAAGCAGTCTTAAAGAAGTAGCTCAAAGTGATGTTGAATTGACATCTGCAACATCAGTTTGACTTTCATTTTGGAGCATGCTGAACCTGATGTGCATTTACTGGACGAAAGTTTTCATCCCATCCTTGAAGTCTTGATCAAAAACTAAAATGATTTTTTTCAAGACATCAAATTAAAGAAAGAAAAAATGGTTTTGGGCAAATTATATAAAGATTAATAAGGATGTATATAATTTTCATCAGTGCTTTCTAATCCTGAACACATTAGCACTAAGGCTACATTCACATCACATGCTGATGTGGCCTGAATCGAGATTTTATAGCTCCAAATGACTGTGGGAACTAATAAATTACACATCAGAACTGGCTCACTTGGATACGTTTTCCTAGAATGTACTGCACAAGAGATTTACTAAAAACAAATGAAATTTTAAAAAAAAGAAAAAAAAGAATATCAGTAAGGCCTGTATTGTGAACAGTTTCCCAAGCCCATTTGGGACAGTCTCATAGACGATCCCAACTTTCACAAAGCTGGGTGTGTGCGAGAATAATTGAGATTATAGATGATGTCATTGTTTTTAAGAAATTGTTTCTCACCTGTAGATACAAGTCTTTGTGTGTGACTACTTCATTTGCCGAAACCTCCATTACCTTAACGTTTAGCTATGCCATTTAAGTAAGAATGATGACATCAGCATTCAGAAATTCACTTGATGTCAAATCTTTGGTGACAAGTTTTGACATTTTTATTAGAAAGGGCAGTTACAAATTTAAATTCAAGAATGTTTTAATCCATTTTTTTTCTTGAATTTTCAGGAAAAGGTTTATTTTATTTATTTTATTTTCTTAAGGTAATATTCCAATCAAACATCCACATACTCAGCATTTATAATCAGTATTTTTGATCTTCTAAAGAAAGTAATTATGCACTTTTTCAGTGTCATGTTTGTGCACAGGTAGGTGAATGCAATTAGGTGACGAAAAACACCAAAGTGTCTTGTCTTATTGAGGTGCATTCCCATAGCTGTTATGCTTTTTTGCTCACAGTGCTGTCTGTCAGATGATATTCAAAGTATGTCTGTGTTTGCTGTCATTCTTCCTAAAGCTTCACTTGTGTTTGCAGAAGTGATTGTACATGTTCAGCAGCCTGACGGAGACAATATGTCAAATACCTGAACCTTAAAAACCATTACGTTGTCTTTTTATGCAGCTTAGTAATCATTCATTCTCCACTTAATGAAATGCACTTGATTAAAACAGTCTGACCGCCTGTATAACAGCAGATGTTTTGGCAGTGTGATGGTCTGTAGCTTTCAACTAACCACAGTCCTTCCAGGAGTAGATGTTCCAACATCTACTCCTGAGACGATTATGACAGTACAATTAGAAAAAACCTGATCAAGTGTTTCTTATTTCGAAGAGTTTCCGGGAGAAAACTTCCTTTCTTTAAGAAAAACATGGCAGTATTGTTTAGATTCATGAAACGATGTCCTTCAGACAGAGAAGACTGGTGTGGAGATGTTTGGCCAAAACCAAACACAGCATATCAACACCGCAAACTACTGCCAGCTGTCACTCAGCTGGCCATGATCTGCTCTGTGTACCAAAGTATTTTGGAGTCAAGTGTGAGACCAGCTATCTGACATGTTGGCCCCAATTGGGTCATTCAACAAGAAAATGATCCTAAGCACAACAGCAAATCTACAACAGAATGGCTGAAAAAGAAAAGGTGATGTGACGATCCGGTCAAAGTCCAGAGCTCAACCTGACTGAAATGCTGTGGCAGGACTTTAAGCAAACTATGCACAACCTCAATGAACTGAAGCGATGATGTAAAGAAAACAACCATAATTCCTCCAGAAATGACGTGAGAGACTGGAAAGGTCATATAGAAAGCAGTTACTCTAAGTTATAGGTGCTAAATGTGGTTCTACAAACTGTTAAGTCATGGGTGTACTTAGTTTCAAAAAACTAGAATCTTCTTTTGGAAAGTTTGTGGAATGATAGCTCGGCTTCACAAAACAGTATAATTATTTATCTTCTATTGCCCCTAGGTTTACAACAAGCCACCTATTGTGTGCAACATTCATTCCTATTATAATCAAATGTCAAGCTGTCTGGTATGGGAAACACCCCATAGTGGCATCTGGTGCCCATCAATCATTAACACAATGGAAGAAAGAATTTTTTATAAACCCCTGAAAAAAAAAAGAAGAAAAAAGATCTCTGTGCAGTTAGTCACTGTGGTTTAAAGAAATGTTCATTAATGACATTTAGTGTTGTGCTAGCTGCCTTTCTATAGAACAGATTGTTTGGTGGCTCAATAAAAGACGTGGAGCTACTGTGCATGTGTGAGAGAGAAGAGAGACACTGGGAAAAAAACTTATTTACTATTTCCATGAAGTGAAAATAAAGATGTGCTTATGCATTACAAATTACTCACTCAATTCATCAGTTTCACAACTCTAAGCCTGCAGTTCCAGGATGATTCAGTGTAGAAATACATCAAAATGTTAAAATAATGTTGTTGTTGTTTTTTTTTTAAAAACAACAACAACATTATTTTAAAAATACGGCATCTTAACATAAGGCTTGTTCTAGCTCACAATCTTTTAATTATGCACACACAGGAGTCACATAAAAGCATGACTGAATGTGACATTATGCCACAAACTGCAAGTCAACAGTGAATCATGTGAAAGCAGCAGGAAGGAGATGGTATGTTAGGAATCAGGGCGTGAGTTTTGAAGGACAAGATGAACGTACACACACACGCAAACTATTTGGTACCATGTTGTGATCTCCTCGTTTTAGTAACACTATGTAATTCAAATATTACTTTTCTTATTGGAGCTGCGGGTGGACTAGCACTGTGTGCTGGTATCAGTCCTGCAGGTAGAAACTCCCCTTTCTTTGATATATCTCTCGCATGACTTCACACTAGTCTAAGGTCAAGATGGCTGACTTCCTAGAAAATCACTTTCTTTCACTGAGCTGTTTATAACGCAGATAAGTTTAACCTGTCTTTCATAATGCCATTATTGCAGACTGCAGCAGCACCACTTTAACACAAACTCGAGGACTTCCTGTTCTTTTGTACTCACTTGGGTTGCAGGTATATGTGTCAGTAGTCACCTGCTTCCAGTTTTCATGCTAGGTTAAACTAACAGCCTCTCAGCTGTACTAATAATATTTAACATACAGACAAGGGCCATACCAGTGCTGTGTTTTAATCAGGTGATACAGGGGAGAGTATCAACAAGCAGGGGCAGGGGACAAAGAAAACCATAATAAATGATGAAATGAATAAAGCGAACTGCTGTGTTGAATATACTGAAAACAGTAAAGCTAATAGTATTTGCACTCTTAGCTACAGTTCATAGACCTACTTTAAAAAAAAAAAGGTTTAATATCAAAATATACTTAAAGTAAAAATACTCTTCATGTGGAATGAACCCTTTCAGAATCTTATTGGATTGCAATTTTTTGAGGTATTAATGTGTACTAGCGAAAACCTATCATGGTATTCTTCTTTATTTTCATCGGTTACTGCATATAGAAAGACAGGAAAAACAGATGTTCATAAACACCAAACAAATACACATATTTCTTCTTTTTCTCCTTTTCAAGATACGTATTCATTGTAAAAGATAAAGTAATCAGTTACAGGTACTAATAGCCTCACTGTTTGAACACGTATTTACAACTCATTGTAGTTCCAATTTGGACATCACATTAAGTCGATTCCAGTTCTGTGTTCATGGGTCATCTGCAGATCTATGAATTTGCTTTCTAATGTTGTTGTTACCTTTTGTTATCATTACATTATATTAAAAATGTAGCTGTGTAATAGTGTATCTTTCAGCAGTCACATTTCTTTTGTCTGTTGCCACTGTGGCTGCTGTTTTAGCAAAAAATAAGTTTTAAAATCACTGACAGGGTAGTGATTTTAAGCTCTGTGGACACCATACAAACTGAATTGCTTTTAGAGATTATCAAAATAACTTACTATAATGCAATCCATTACACTATCCATTTGTAAATTCAATAAGAAGAAAAACTGCAGTACTGTATAATTTAGCTGAAGTGGGAAAGCTTCACATTCTGGTTCTAGAAACGTCGCTCTTTTTGCTGTTGATTTCCTTCCATTTCATCATCCTTTCCAAAGCTCACACTCGCCTCCATAACATAGTGCTCGGGCCAAATGGTTTCGGTTTGAAGGTCATGAGCGTGTTTTGGAACCCATTTTCTACATCTTGTAAATTCTTCCGCTAATGGACACCTGAGAGTTAATTATTCATCTACATCATTTAGAAACTGCTACAGAGCTTCTCCTCGAATGCATCTCAGTGCATTTTTGCATTTTATAGCTCCTTGTGTTTTGTTTTTGTTTTTTCACTGCAAGTTTTAATGAGTGTTGTTTTGCATTATGCAGTACCTCCAGGCTTCAATTTAGCATCTGGGAAAGTTGGCTTGACTCCAAGACTGTGGTCACCCAGTGCTTATTACTCATTAAGCCTCATCGGAGGGCCGAGTGGGCGCAGGCTGGGTGGGTGCTGGGTGGGAGTTGCAGTGCTTGGTGCATGTTGTTGTTGTGGATGCTCTAGTTTTGAAACTAAACTTGGAGATGAGAAAGTGAAGTGAGTTTAAAAAAGAAAGTGTTGATCATTTGCATATCCTTCTACTCTGTCAACAAGTGCAATATTTTTCCTACACATCATGGCTCTAGAGTAAAAAATTATTGTACTGAACGTGGTGTTAGCTTCTTATTAATTGGCATGTTTATTATTGTTTTCAGGGTAAAACTGATTTTGCTTTGCTTAAACTATTCAAGGGCAGTAAAACTGAAGCTTTGAAGCAAAAAGGAAGTAATATATTTCAGCAAATCAGCTTAAAAGCATCAGATTAGTCTCCCAGAGGCTAGATTATGTTAACAATGGCAGCATTTTTGACAAATTTCTAAATGACCAATTTGTCCAACTTCATCAAGGTTAATTTTTTTTTTAAATGCACCCCACTGACTGTTAGTTGGAAGAGACTACTGTGTGGTTAGCCTTAGGCATGTATGCCAAATAGAATACACATTTATCCAACCTTCATACCAAATTCATGCCAAATGGAAAGTCTTTGTTGTTGGGGTTTTTTCTCACACATAGGCAGGCCACTAAAGTATGTTTGGAACTAAAGAATGCCTCCAGCCTCCACTTTACTACTCAATAATCATCTCACTCTTATTTTCAAACATCAGTCGTTGCTAACCTGTTAGCTCTGGCCCATTTCAGCCAGGTCACCCTTGTGGTGGATGTCAACATCATTCAGCTCAATCTCCAACGCCCATTGTTGTGAACTGCAGGTGGCAACAGTAGTCTTTGTTCTGCTCTGGAGATCTGCTGCAAGCTGCAGGGACCACTCTAACCAGAACCTTCGGCAGGTGGGGAGCTGGTTCATGTGCCACTAAACCGAGCTCGCAGAAGCTGCAGAGCAAAACGAGCTGCCATCACCAGCTGCTGAAATCTGTCAAGAAGTGGGGGAGATGGCTGGCGTTTCCTCTGTTATTTATTCTCATTAAATGTATATAGTGTTAGTTTGTAACTCATTTAAGCAAGCGTAGGTGTACCGCACGTTCATGTACACACGTACCACCCCGCAACCACCACAAATAGAATCTGATTCTAGAAACACTGACAGGGGATGGAAAACAGTCTTTATGACATAAAGACTGGAAATTATAACATATCCAACACACTATTCCAACTGGGCTAGGCTGACTCTATTTGTTGTTTAAAGAGTCAACCCTAAATTCTGATAGGGCATGAGCATTACGTTACATGTTGCTGTGTTGCAAAGCTCTAATTTCATTATGGTCATACGTTGTCATTGCCTTTTTTTGCCACCACCTTGTTAGTATCTGGTTAAGGATGGGCAGCAAAAACTATTCAGATGAGAAGGTGTTGAGTGTGTAACACCTGGAAGTACTGGTAATTCTTATGTTATAGTAAAAATAATTTTTAAATAAAATGGAAAGATGTGTGAAATAATTTTCTTTTACTTAAAGCCTTGAAGCGTTTTGCTCACTACACTAAGTGCTGTTTTATTGGGTAGTCACTCTTAAGACAAACTATGGAACAGTTCTCACTGTAGTATTTGCATCGTACAATGGTTTACACTTTTTGAATTGTGAGGCTTTATGTTTTTCAACGATGCATAATTTGGGTCAGGCATATTCCTTTGCCTGTATTTGGACTGGTCAGTATTGAGAGATTCAGGCTATCCAAGTAGTTTTAAGTACTACTCTTAAATAAATGACTTTACATGCATCACATAGCCAAACGTTACTAGATGGCCTAGCTGAGTTATTGCATAAAGTCACTAATGAAGTCATATGTCTATGCATAATTAACTTCTACAAGTGCTTCATCAGGGGCGTCTCACTTTTCTCTGAGCCTCTGAAGGATTGCTGTGAGACTGCCCATCAGAATCTCTTCTTGAATCACATATTGTCCATTAGCTGTTATTTTTATCTTATTGTTGCAAGACATTTTTTTAAGCATTTTGTCTGTATTTTGTTGGACCGTTCACATAGAATCAAACATCTGTGTAAATCTGTGGTAAAATGTAATCATTCACCTATAATGTGTCTGTCTGCAGACCAAAACTCATGACTGCGCAAATAAACATGCAGACACATTCGAGGACCCACCCTGTGTAGTGCAAACAGAACCGTGTTTTACATCTGTCGCCCGTGTGGGTCTTGGATTGTGTCCAGTTCTTTAGAAGTTATACGGTATAATGTTATTTTCAACTAATTGTGCTTTCAGTCGTGGAAAGTCCCATTATTTGTAAAATCTAAATATATTTATTATTTTTAGCTTTCAAACTAAAGGCTGGTACTTTCACTTCTTCTAATCGGGGACACTCCCAATAGGACACAAGGTTGTGTTTTATGTTCTTGTCTCCCTGAGTGTGTAATTTCCCACTGCATGTTTGGTTTCCTTTAGGTCTACCTGCTGTGTCTTTGTGTTGCTCTACCTGTTTTTCTCCCTGACTGTCGGACAGACGACAGCTCACAGAGGTTTTATTTCTTTTGGATGAGTCTTTGGGAGGAGCTCATCATAAGTAGGTTGCACACCCAGCCCTGCACACCTGTGCATGTGTATGCATTGCGATGCGGTTGGGTGGTGGTGAGAGTGGTATTGTGCCAAACCCTAAAATAACCCAGAGTAATACCTGTATGCAGTAAAAACATACCATTAATCAGTCTGGTGTAGGTCGTGCATTAGGGTAAAAAAGGAAGTTACTGGAAGATGGTGGATTATTTTCCGTAATGGCACTTTATCTGCCACAGTTTTTCCATACATGTTGTGGTAATCTTTAATTAAGTGTTCCCTAGTTTAAGCTGTCATCTGCATTAAGATGCCAAATACATTTTATTTTCACATCATCACTTGACAAATGTATAAAGTTTTCCTTTTCCCTCAGTTTAGAAAGTGCTTCCTGAACATCACCTTGTAAACTGTGTGTGTGAGCACTTTTCAAGAAATGGGGGGGCATAGTGGTTTTGTTGTGTTTGACATGGTTAACGTCAGGGTGACAAGAGATCTGATTAGTTAATTGTTAACTACAGAGGGACAGGCCCACCTATGCTTCAATTAAAAGGGGAAGTGACAGGAAGAGGGCAAATACAGGAGAGGTGGTATTTTGTTTATTCACCTCATTGGGTACAGACAAACTGGTTCTGCTGTTTTATACTGCTGGTGTTTTTACAGAGAGAGAGGAAGAGGCGACTTTTGTTGTGATTTGGCACTATTTAAATAAAATTGAATTGAATTGAAAGAACTGCATGTCCAGTAAGGTTTAGCTGTGATTAATTAATCAACTACAATCCTCAGTACTGGGTTGGTTTCGAACTTGAATTTCTAAATAAGTTCCGAAAGTTTCCAAAGAGACTAAACACTCTGTTTGGTCAAAGTTATGTTGACCTCCTTGTCCTCCGCTGTGTATTTTCTGCATTTCTGCTCCTCCATTGTTTGATCCCAGTTGTTCCAGTTCGCAGTCCAGCTGAGTAGAAATAGAGTTCAAAAATGCAGTAGAAATGTCTGTTGTGGTGTAGATCAGTACCCATTGTAGGCGTTTCCCCTAGAAATCAGGTTGGCAGAAGTGTTAAATTCAGCACAACTGAAACACGTATGTTTTTTGTAGTTTTTAATACATAATGGATGACAGTCGGGAATTTAACTTTCTATTTTCACTGTGTATAGTAAAAACAATGTTTTTGACAGAGCGTGGGAAGTAACAGGTTCTATCTGGTGGACTTACATTAAACATAATAGGCCATTTAATGTGCTAGCAGCCAGCAGGAAAGATCCAGAAACGAGAATTTCACCACTTAGCTTCTTCATTTTCAGATGCAGTGTTAGGTTTCTGAAAACATCTTCACAGTTTTGTTTTGACAGAACTACAATTTTAGAATAGAATAGAATAATCCTTTAATTGTCCTACAAGGGGAAATTTGGTAAATTTTATTAACAATTTGGTAAATTGTATTAACAATTATAAGACAAGCCTTAAACTTAAAGACATAAATGTAGTTTTATCTGACGGAGGTCTTTATTTTGA
Organism: Rhamphochromis longiceps; assembly: GCF_057381845.1. Classification (NCBI taxonomy): domain Eukaryota; kingdom Metazoa; phylum Chordata; class Actinopteri; order Cichliformes; family Cichlidae; genus Rhamphochromis; species Rhamphochromis longiceps. The sequence goes on from NC_140563.1 coordinate 33,435,988, forward strand.
AAAATTAGAATGACATTTTTAGCATTAGGAGTTAACCAGACTATATTTAAAGAAAAAACACATGACTTGGCAATTTTGTAAATTAACATAATCGTTACACTGTTAATGAACTTCGTCACTAAAAGTTGTTTCCATAATGAAACATTCCTCGTCAGTAAATGTTACTGCAAGGCGTCGCCTGCTGTTCACTCCCAGTTTAAAGCTTCTGGTGGCTCAAAGTGCATCAGTGCACAAGGTGACATACCAGAGCTGTGAGTCATGAATAAGGCGTGCTGGGTAGGAGAGGTTTCCTTGTGTACAGACATAGTTGCTTGCTGAGCAACAAATATCTGCAGTTATCGTGACAGTGCATGCCCATAGACCTCTGACCCTTTTATCTGATAAAATGCCTCACTTACAGATTTTAAGATTTTTTTTTCCTAAAAAGAAAATTGTAAAAAAAACAAAAAGAAAATTCATTCTGAATAAGCAACTATTCACCATGATATTCAATATTAAGAGAGCTAGTGTCAATGACAAAGGTGATGATGCGTGATTCATAACTTCCTGTGGGTGGTAGAGTGTCTCACCTGATTACATAACACAATATTATTGGTTTAAACAATGAGATCTTAAAAAAATATCTTAGAAGCGATCTGAAAAGAGGGAAAGTAACACTCTTATCAGGAAAATCTTACTTTCACTAATGACAGCGTTTCATATGCTCCTGGAGCAGGGACAACTCTTGACTAGGTTGAAGGTTTTATGATTTCAACTCTACACTGGACTGCAGGTTAGTTGAATTCGAGCTAACTCATTTATGAGTAAAAGTGTTCTGGATTTTTTTTTTTATAACAGAATCGGCCAAGACTAAATCAGAGTCAGAGTAAAGCTTCAGCAGGCTTATAGCCTATTTTAGCTCATATAGGTTTGGTTTAATAGCACATTTGTGTTTACAATTTATGGTTTAATGTCCTAAAGTCAATTTCCTCCAGCAGCTGTTTTCAGGAAACAAGCTTTTAAAAGCAATCGAGTGCAGGAAGGGGTCAAGGGGGCCATGTGTGAAGTGGCTGCTTGTATTTTTTGTAAACTTAATCACATGACTACAAACACAAAGGGAGACTGACAACATGGAGAAGCAAAACGATCAGAAAGACATAGAAAGTGACCTTAAGCAAAATCAGCACAGAGGGCTTTGAAATGACTACAAAGGGATGCAAAAAGCAAAAGAAGCATGACCGACAACCTTAAAGAGACAAAATAAGAAATGCCACCTGATACACAGAGACGTACAACGGGAGTGAATTTGGAGCTGGCATTGATGAAGTGTAAAAATTCATGTTTTCCTGAGGAGTGATATAAGGTAAGCAGACTGTTCCTTTAGATCCACCTCTATGATAAAATCTACACACATTTACACAAGGAACAGAAACGCATTAAGTGGCTTTGCCCTGACATTAGCCAGTTTTATTACTGTCTCTGAAGGATGAACCTGGACTTTATAATTTCAGTCCAACTGCAAAATCTGGCAAGGTCTGGACTTTTAATCTTGCTGCTTAAATCTTATTGTGTGCATATGATTAAAGAGTCTTGAAAAAGGAGGGGGAGGCCTTCAGAGGTATTGGGAAGAAGGCCTCACCTTCCTCATACCTGCATACTTATAAAGGTGTGTCTATTTAACCTGCTACAGTCATTAGACCCCACCTAGACACACCCTGGGGACTCCCCCTGACTTTGAGGGGTCAGGGCAGGAACTGGTATTTGTGACATGGGTTCTTGTACTCTTTAGGATATCTAAATAATACCTTTAAAAACTGATCTGCATATGAAATACAAGGTCTGAAATGCCTAACCCATGATACTAAAACTTGCATTGTCTTACAAATTGGACCAAACGTGTATTACAATTTAAATACTGGTTTAGCTGAAGTTTTGTAACAAAGTTTTAAGTCTAGAGCTTTTTCCTCCCTCTGTATCGCCCTCAAACACACACACATAAGAGGCTGAGTGAGCTAATCAATCAAGCCCACAATCCGTGACAAACCTTGGCTGGAGATTAACTGACCAGCTCACATTCTCTCTCCACCAGTCTCTCTAACACTCTCTCATCCTCTCTGTCTCAGAGGTTGTAGTTAGGGTCATCTCCATGTACACAGTAGTGCAGCCCACCCACTAACACATACACATGCAAACACAGAACCCCCCTGTGGTCTGAGCTCAGTCAGGAAATGAGTTTTGAGCCCGTCTGTCATCATGAGCACTTCTCTCTCTCCACGTCCTGCAGTGAGTACTTATGAAATGTTTCACAGCTGAAAGCTAAAGTGTGAGATAATTAAGAGAGTTCAGTTTTACAAGTTTGGTAGCAGCTCGTTTGAAGCTGTTTGTTGAAATGTAAGGCTTGATCAATGAAGAATTTACCTTACTGAATCTTTTGCAGTGATAAATATTTGATGAGATACCTCAGAGTGAGACATTTCAGAAAATGTTTTTTTTTTTTAGCTACAAAAAACATTTCACAAGTGACAGTTGTGTATGTTTGCTCACTTGGTCAGTTACCAAGGGGTGCCCGCAAAGGAAGCAATTTGCTTTTACGCTTTGCTCGCTGTTTCTTGCAAGCAGACATTTTGGGCTTTGGTTGCTTACGTAACCCTCTAACCTTTTTAGTACCTTGTCATATGTCAATCAGCTGTCTCTTTAATTCACATTAAAAGTCTCTGTGATTGCTTGTTTCTGAGTTGAGAAAGATTTACTTGGACCTGCCCACTTTATGTTGCCAGTGGATCTATCTCCTTGAGGTTGTAAATGACATTAATTTTCAGTGGTCTTTTTTTCACTACGTTGCTGCCCTGTTAGTATTGAAAGGGAAAATAAATTGTGATTGTCAAATTAGCTATTTAGCTAGCCTAGAAATAGCTTTTAAATTCAGTATTATAAAGCCTCAGCTAAAACTAAGCTTTTATTTATTTTGCTTTATTCAGGACGGTGGCGCAGTGGTTAGCAAACTAAACAAGGTTCTTAGTTCAGTCCTACCATTGTCTGTCTCTATGTGTTAGCCCTGCAACAAACTGGTGACCTGTTCACAGTGTACCTTTCCTATCAACGAAGAATGAGTGAAATTGCTTTCCAGCAGTGAAATTGTAGCTTGTAACACTTTGCAAATGTAACGTTAGCTGCAAATGGCTAACGTAGCCTAGCCTCACGACGCCCCAAAACACTTCTCTTAAGGTCTTCTCACTTCTGTTGTCGGGTGAAATCGGAGACAGAGTTGCATAAAAAAATCAAATTGTGATTAGTTTGGTTGCTAGTAGATTGTCTCCTGCAGTGTTTGTGGACGATGTCAATTACATTCTGAGCAGTAGTGAAATTTCAAGTTTGATAAAAACTGGAAAAGGAGTTTGAAACTTTTGTCTTCAAAGTAAAAGTTGTGCCTTACTGCTGCAGCCAGTGTGTTGTAAAAGTGGCAAATTTTACTTTCATTTCATTTCAGCTTTGTTTGTTTTGCACTTTTTACAATTTTAAATTGCTTGGCCAATATTTGGTGAGTGTTTGTAGACAAGTTGATGTCCTCTGTGCAAACTAGAGGCAACTTGAGCAACATGTTAGTGACCAAATTAATTGCAAGGTTGTTTTAGATCGAGTATTGTGCATATCTTTGTGATCATTCCCACCTAGGGATTGCCAAAAACCTCACGTAACCACTTCTCATTTGGTTCAGGAATACAAATTTTTCTCTAGTGATTTTTGGTTGCTAGCAGGTTATCCAGTGGTCTCAAGGCCTTAGCCATCATATTTTTAAAATGTAGTTATGTATTAACACCATTTGTGTTTTTACTCAAATATGTATTTAAACATTTCTTTAAGACCATAGACAGTGTGAGGTTATATTATTCTTACAGTTGCAGCATTTATATATGACTAATTTGTTTCGCCAATTAGGTTTTGTCGGGAAGCATAATTGGAAAAACAAATTAGCAGTATATAAACATAATTTCTAGGAGTAAGGGTTGTACAGTAATGAGGAGAGAATTATAGCGTCCCACATTCATCAGCCATTATATTTTACTTTCTAATTACTTTTTCTGAAAAGAATAGGACTTTGTTGGGTCCACTGAATGTCACACACCATTTAAATACTGTAAACCAAGAATGGTTTTCCTATTTCTGTCGTCTTTTAACAACTAAAAATGTCTCTCTGCTCTCCCAAGCTCCTGTCAGCGCATATAATCTTTCTCGGAGGGATTAAAATACAATGGACTTGTTTTGATTGCTTTTAATCAGACAACACAGACTTGGTGTCATGAACAACCAGCCCACTCATGTTATGAATGCATCCACTCGTATGGCGAGGAACGGAATTAATTGCCGCTGTCCATCTGTAGTTTTTATATATGTATGAAGATTGATTTTCTCATTTAAGTTAAAAATGTACATATGAGTCACTGAGGTTCACTGCTTCAGCTCAGTCTGACAATGGCTCTCTGTGGTGGGTTTTGAAGCTGGTGGGTGGGTGAGAGTCTACTCAACAGGCAAAGTTGTGTTGTTACCAACACCTCCATTATATGTCTCTCCTTCAGAACAACATTGAATATTTCTGAGTTTATGTTACAGAGCACTTTGACATTTAAAGACTGAAACCAACTTAGACAATTTTAAGAGGTTCTGCACTTTTGCTATTACAAATAGCTTATTTGTTTCACTTTAAATGTTTTTGTACCAGCTCAGCTTTTCCACTGGGGAATTTTCAAGTTTGTGTTGCTGATATACTGCCAATCATTTTTCTGTAGGTTTGTAGGGTAATCCATCAAGGTGAAGACAAAAAGAGAGTCGTGTAGCTGACATGCTGACACACAGAGATGTGACCTCTCCTCCAGGACAGGACAGGAGCTCTACAGAGCATGTCATCTGACAATTTGCTTTATCATATGTACTTATTTGGAGGTCTGCTAGTCAGCGCAACAGCTCAGTTGAGGCAAGGGCTAATTTTTATTTTATGCAGTATTTAGAACTGGAACTATTAGACTTTCTATTTAAGCCACCTTATTACTATCTAGATCTGAGACTGTTGACAAGACCAAATAAAATTTTAGCTATATAATGAAAAGTTGTAACCTTAAATTACTTGCCTGGTTGTGTCTTTTTTGCTCTAAATAGGAACATATTTAACAAAATGAGCATTATGTCACAATAAAGAACACTTGAAACGAGCATTTGAAGCCATAATCTCATCAAGAAAGCATTTACTGCGACCATTAATAAAGTGAGAAGTGGGCCCTTTTCTCATAGACTCCAGTATAATCAGATTTCTATTTGCAACCAGAGGATTCATCCCCTGGTGGCCATTAGAAAGAATGCACTTCTGAAATGTCTGGTGTTCATCTTTTATATGGAGTTGATAATTTTATCTTCATCTTTTGTTTTCAGTTATGTTGAGTCAAATTATCTAAAGCAGCACAATGGGGTATTTATTTTTTAGCGCTTTGATCTTTTTATTCTGTCTGATTTTATTTGATCATCTGCTTACATGCTCTGTGTTACAGATGGAAAACAGTTGCGTGCTGGTATATCCGGTCTTTGCTTCAAAAGTGCATAACTTTGAAGTCAAAATTGAATTTAGAGGTTCAGCGTTCACTGCGGAGGGTAGGATTTGATAAATTTCAGCCTTCCTCTCTCCCATTGCTCCTCTTCATTCCACACAAATGAAAATGAGCTCATGTGGTTAAAAAAAATCACAGGAGCGTGCCTTGCTAATTGGGTGTTGTTCTAATTTCAGTTCACAATGTCATTTTGTCTTCCAGGCAGAACCGTTTGTCCTTCAGTTAATCTCAATTTCTACTCTAAATGCCCACTTTAGTTGCAGAATGTCTTTCTCTGTAATAGCAGCTATTAGCATTCAGACTCAAAGTGGTATTTGGTTGCTGCAAAAGCCGTAGTTTGTTAAGGATACAGCAGATTTACTGTGTGACATTTGCTGAGATGAAAGATGATTAAATGCTCTGCTTCTCTCTACAGTCTCCAAACTTCCAGCGGAACAAAGAGGAGTTTCCTGCTTCGTTGGAGAAACTCCGGCAGCTAATAGAAGAAGAAGTTCACATCCTAGAATCATCCATTGTTGATCAGGTAAATGGCAAAACAAGAGAAAACCTGCCTCCAATTAATGTAAAGTAATGTAAAGTAAAACTTGTATAGAAGAATATAAATATAAAAATGAAAAGGTTTCTGTTATAAAATATAAGCAATAAAACAATAATATATGAATTATACAAGGGTAAAACAAGGGTTAACGTTATAATATAACAAAAATTACAATGCAAGTATAAGATATGATGAAATGCACAACTCATCTTTCATGAGTGAAGTCATTATAAATTTGTCTGAAGGTCAGTAGAACAGCAGCTGTAGGATCTGAAACATAAAACCACCACTGAAAAAAGCCCTGTTAGATCGTTATCACCTGTATTATTGAGGCATCAAGTATTTTATGCTTGATGTTGGCTGGAGTTGGCAGTTTCGATTTTAACGTAATGTCTGTTAAACATGAGTCTTTGCTAGAGGGTATGGGGCTAATTGCACAACACTGCCTTAACTGCATTCCTCCCAACAGTCTGTATGGGGGTTTGTTTTTCTTATTTCCACTCTCTTTATGCCATTGGCTTGATTCTTCCCTTCATTTCTCTGTGGGAATCTGGGCCCGCTTCTCTCTGTCTGCCTCTCCTCCTCCCTTCCTTTCCCTCTTTGTGGATGTCTCCTGAGGCCATGTTCAGACAGGCAGCTCAAATCCGATTTATTCCCCTACTCTGAGGCCTTAATTGCAGAAAGTAAAATAATAAAAAAAGAACAATCGAGATAAACCCGCTTTTGAAAAGCTAGTCAGTTGGTTTTAATGTCACACTCTGAAGTTTTTTATGATCATAGTTTCATAAATGCAGATGTGCTACCAGCCAGTCCTACCGGGAATTTCGAAGATCTTAACTTTTTATCACCTCCACCCTGTGCTCTTACATAAAACTGATTGATGAAGTGTATTACCCAATGACATGACATGGTAGAGAGCACTGTTAGAGATTACCACATATATGATATTCATAGTCAAAAAGTAACACAAGTTAGTTTAATTTTCTGTTCAGCTGAAGAACTCTGATTCAGAAATTTAGTCACTTTCACTGTGGACAGTGAGGACTAAAGATCATATCTGGGAAAAACAAATCAGATTTGGCTGCTGAGTGAACATAGTGCCAGTTTGTCTCTCAGACTGAGTCACATGGACACATAGACACACAGACGAAGGGGAGGATGAGGGTGATCGTCATGTTCTGCCAGGATGACTCAGTCGGTCTGTTGTCTTTCAGCCTACAGCCGCTCACTGAAGGACTCTGTCACCTTGACAAGTTCAGACTCACAACCAGAACTTTATATTCCAACTTGTTATGTACTCATAGGGTCTCAGTCCATTTCTTTTCACCTCCTCTCGTCTGTCTGTATTTCTCATGCCTGGTGATTCATCCTTCTTCTGTTTGACAAAGTGAGACTTCTGAGAGCTGTTGCGTAGTACTCTGCAGACTAAATATATAGGATGACTTATAAGGTGGCTTATCTGTGCTTTGTCTTTTTTAATTGTCAGCAGTTTCTCTGAGATTCAGTTGTTAAGAATTTTTCTTACCTCACCTTATACTAAATAAAACAGTTCATACGCTGGGTGTGTGGATCCGAGACAATAACTGAATAAAAATAGTCACAAATGGACCAGGATATGTCAGTACCAACTTCATTACCTTGACTGCTTTTTCTGTCTGTATGATCTGTCCATTGTGTGGTGCCAGCATCAACTGGTGGAAAGATTATGTCCTAGTGGACTTCCGCCTAATTAAATGGTAAACAGGTTTTCACTGTAATCTAACAAAACTAAGACTCTGTTGTCTACTGTAGTAGCTCTGGGCATCACCACTATGGTGCCTTGAATGAAATGCTCATTGTAAGGTATCAGCAGGTTATACTGCTTGGTTCCCAGAGTTGAATTAAGCCTAGTCTTAGACTAAAAGAAAATGTTAATCTCGGAGTAGGCTTAATTAGTGGCTGGGAAACTGAGCTGTAGTTTAGCAGCCTTGTTAGCATGTTAGCGTTAGGGTAAAATTATAGCTAAAGGGTAATGGGGTTATTAGCTTTTTAAAGCTGTTTGGCTACAAACCAAAGTAAAAGTACTTTTGGCTGCTCCCTCATTTCCCAAGGGGAAGGGGGGGAGGGGGGGGGGGCATAATGGTTGGATTTGCAAGTTTAATTTGGCAGGAATTTTTTTTTTTTGCTAGATCCTCTTCCTCATACAACCATCCAAGTTTGGGACTAACAATGGAGTACACTTATTTATGCTGCCCGAGGCTGGCTTTGAGACTGTCAATTATATCAGCATTCTTTGATTTCATTGTGTATATAGTTTGATTTGAATATCACCATGAAATATATTGTTCAGTAAAGGTTGAGACATTTTGTTCAATATTACAACTTCCTGATTGTCCCAGATGAAAAGTTATTTATCACTACTACATAATCTTTATCAATCTGATTAACATGGTGGGTTTCACAACACACCATGTTTTTGACATGTTTTCCTCTGTTCGCATTAAAGTTGTGTTGACTAGTATGAAATTGTTGCATATTATCTTTTGTTCCCAGAGTTTACATCATACAAATAGATTCTGAGGAAATTTTGCAAATATTATTCCTAGATTGAGCAGAAACTGGAGGTTTTCCTGTCTTTTTTTTTTTTTTTTTGTGATATTGCTGGTGGCCATCGAGAAAAATTTACTAGCACTAGTGAGTGGCACCTGAAAGCTCTAATGACTGTTCCATCTCAGGGTTTGGTGTGTGAGGCCACAACAGGAAAAGAGGGACTGCTGGGATTTGCTGTTCTGAGCCAAGAATTGACCTTTCACCTCCAGCAGCTGCAGAGACGGACAGAGCAAGAGCTCAGCAACATACGAACACAGTGAGTCAAAATAGTTTTTGTGGTTTGGTATTAGGAGTTGTGAAAGTGTTTCCTTTCAAAGAGCATATTTTTAGTTTCTTGTTTCTTGGACTTGAGAAGAATGGATAGTTGATGAAGTTTGAGTTTTCTTGTATCTTCAAGCACCTTGTAACTTCAAGAACACTGCTGAGCAACACCATTATCTGTTTTTTGTTCATAACCTTTCTGAACAATGTTAGTATGTTCAGTCCAAGACACTGGCTTAAGTTCTTGAATCAGGATTTTCTTCTGCAATCTGGGTTATGTCTTAAATCACTCCGGAAATATTTTCAATAGATGGTATTTGTTGCATCATATGATCAAAGTACTTCTAGTTTATTGTCCTGATGGTAGTGAGAATTTCTTCTTCTTCCACACTGGTGACTTTGGCTGTCCAAAGTATCACCGGTCTCCCTGCACCTCTAATCTCCTACAGGAAGCATTAGTTAATGTTCATGCAATAACACTGTGTAGGTTTATATGACAGTACGTAGAGTGATTACATTCTTGTCAGAACTTTTCTCATTTTCTGAAATGAAACACTGGTTCTCATCATCTTGGCACTGGAGGTATTTATATCATGGTAGTTTACTTCTACAAATGATGCTTCTTCTAACGTCTTAAAAGAAGAAACTAACCTGTCAAAGCCTGTATCTTTACGTTATCATAAAGATAAAACATTAGCAACCTATTTAAGAAGTAAGGCTCTACACCCCTACACACGGGGCTGTAGACTGACTGCTGGCCTGAACACTGGCTTATCCTGATTACCCTCCTACATATTAATGCATGATAAAGATTTCAACAGTCATCTTGACAGGCCAGTTTTCTCGAGAGTAGCTTGTTTTTTTATTTCTGTTGAAACTGTATCACGCTATGACAGGTTAGTTGTTGACAGATTTTCTCTCTGGTTCATTTCTGCAGTAAGGACATCTGGAGATGATGAGTTTTTTTTCATTGTTTTGTTTTGTTTGCTTAGTGAAAACAAAAAAAGTCCTTTTGCACGTTAAACCCTTTAGAGTGACATACTTAAACAAACTGAAAACACCCACTTTCAAACCTAATATTCTAAAAAAATGAATCTGCTAACATTAAAGTCAGTGTTTACTGAAGGATTGGTGCAGGAAATTATATGACAGAATAGATCAAATTCACAATTTATTCTTTACATGTTGACTAGTATCAGTAATCTTAGAGTTTAGGTTCCCACCAATTTCTTTGATTGAAATCTACTGCTATGTGGTACTTCACCACATGAGTGTGATTGTCATCTTCAGTGAAGCATGAATAGACTTAGAAAAACTGTTTGGAGCAGCATCTGCAACCCGTCCCTCTACATCTCAGGCAGACAAATAACAAGCACATCCACGTTATGTAACAGTTGGCCAGATCAACAGAAGTATGGATGTATGCTGATTGCAGTAAGTAGAGCTGGGCGATAGAACGATAACGATATGTATCGCGATATAACTTTTACTCGATAGAGAAATTAAGCTATCGCGATAGACCTCGCCGCTCTTGTCCTCTTTAAAAAAAAAAAAAAAAAAAAAGGTCAGCCAATCTAAATTAAGTAGCGCAGAGCCGAACCAATCACAGCCGCAGCGTCACGTCGCGTGACTTGTTACATACAGCACAAGTGCCAAGCCGCACGTGGGTTTGTTTGGGAAGCAGCCAGCGGGTAATGGGGCCAGCGCATAATGGAGGAAATGAGTGTGCCGACTAGAAAAATCAACCGAGCGTGACCGAAGAGAAAACAGATGATGGTTCCAATGCCGGAGAGATTGTCGAACGGAAGAGCCATAGAAGTTCCGTAGTGTGAAGGTATTTCGGCTATTTCAAGTCTGACAAAAAATAGAGTAGCGTGCACTGTAAATTGTGCCGAAAGCAAGTCTGGAAATACAATAAACTGGTGCATGCGTCACACTGTGCGCCACGTTATTGTTTCGGTGAAATGAATTTCTACAATACTGTTACTGTTAATTCTACTCTCTGCAGTGTTTAAATGCTTACATATACACAGTTACTGTCCCTCCACACATACGACTCGGTTCTGCTTCTATGCCCCAGCTTTGTTTACTTTTTCCCACCGAGGCTTCTAGACTTCTGATTGGCCAACATTTCTGCACGGTTAGGAATCTAGCGCCACCTGCTGCTTTGGCATGTTCATAGCAGCGTTTTCCTTCATTTCTGCCTTTATGTGTGGACGGGATTATTTTTTAAAACGAAAACGGAAAATCTCCGTTTTCAAAAATACCCGTGTACGCGTGGACTTAGCCTCAGTCTCTGACTGGAAGCGCTAATTCGTCATTCGGCTTTTGTCAGACTAAAGTAACTGTTAAAACTGTTTGAAAAGCTCAGCTATACAACAAGGAGAGATTGAGAATTTCCTTTTAGTTCTCAGTTTATTTGATATTGACAAAAGTTAGTCAGTTTTGTCTGTTCTTCTGTAAAACAAACTAAGATTTATTTTTAGAATTAATATTTTGTTTCTAAGTGGAATTGACAATTTAGTCTGTTTCGTTTGTTCTGTTTTGAAACTTAAACGCTTTAGCGGCTGCCTTTTGTGTAGTTTGCAATATTTGCCTTTATTTATCTGAAAAAGTCTCATGTTCCTTAAGTACATCTACCCTGTTGAACTTATTATGGGAAATAAATATTTAAATAAAAACAAGCTGCTGATTATTTCACATTTTACTTGTGAGCAACAGCACATTTAAATCTTACAAATATAGTTATTTGGCTTATATCGTGATAGATATCGTTATCGCCTGAAATGAAAAAAACATATCGTGATATGAAAAAATCTCATATCGCCCAGCTCTAGCAGTAAGATATGTGCATGCTGGATCCTCAACCCCTTGCTATATGGAGTTTTCTCCTGATAGCTCACTTCACTGTGAACAAAATAGTTGAATAGCTGGATCTGTCCAAACCTGAAGATCTGTAAGGCAAGATCTGTAAAACAGAGACTTTAAGAATAAGAATAAGAATTTTATCAGATTAAATAGGGTGAAGTCAAAAATGTTTACACCAGTAAACCAAAAAGGAAATTCATTGTATGAGCTTTATTCTGACTGTGCTGAAGTTAGCAGGTAAAACAGCTGAATTATATTTATATATATATATGAAAAAAAGACCACAATGCTGATGTTATTTGTTTTATGTTACGTTATGCATGAAAAAGTAAAATAAGTTGCTCCATGTCATTGGGTTTCTCTGTACGTTGTAAGGTAGGAGATAATTGCTGCTGTGAATTGGCACTACATTAAGAAAATGTCATTTAAGTGAGCTTGTGAACTGTTAGCAAATCACAGTAAATCAGATGGTAACAGGTCTTGGTCACCGCCCTGTTCTGTCTTCCTCTCTGTACTCCTGCCATCAACCCGTCTTTTGGCAGACAAGACGAGCTGAAACACATCTTAGGATTGAAGGTGTGGCAGCATACACACACCCACCCACACAGACACACACACACACATTATTGTGAGCATATTCCCGGAAACCTCCTAATTTCTCAACCCTGTTGGTCCTCAGTGCCAACGCTGATCGTCTCTTGTCACAGCTTGGATCAAAAGCTTTATGAGCAGAGATGAATAATTTCCCAGTGAAACAGTTACATGTTTTCATCATGTTGCCCTGCCCAGTGGTACCAACTTATTGTATCCACTTAGCTTACTGGAAGAAGACGTCATCCTACATTAAATTTATTGGGGTTTTCTTTGGCTCTAAAGGAGGCTTACCTAATAATGTTGGAGCCAATGCTGGGTTTGGTTTTGAGCAAGGTGAATCTAAGACTCAACATTCTACCTGAGTAGTGCTTAACAAACAGTTTTCATAACAAGCACACAGCAAAACTTTGAACTTTTTTAGCTTAGCTTCTTTGTTAAATAAACTCCTCCAACATAAGTTTCTCTGTCCTCTGACAAGACAACTGAGCTGCTGTTTTGAGAGTAAAACCTTAATCCTAACTGATCACTAACCCTGGTTTCAGTTGTCCTTCACACACGCTGTTCCTAACCTGAAATAATGAACAGTACTATACGCAGTGTGACTGTCCTATAAGGCAGCTAACTTGCAAAGAAAATGCAAAGAAAATATAAATGTATTTAGAATTATTTTTTTTAGAAATTTGTCAGCATGAAGAATTCTCTATACGTTCAGTTTTTCTAAAACAAGGATAACAAGGATAAAAAGTTCCAATATTCTTTGGATTGTTGGACTGGAGAGAAAAGGCCAACTTCTGTCCAAGTTTTCTTTTTTTATTGAACAGTTTCCTAGACCCCGACTGATGCTTGAAATAAAAAAAAAAGATAAAAAAAATTTAAAAAAAAAAATTTAAAAAATTATTTTGAGACCAATAGTCCAGACGTGCTGTTTTTATTTATTTATGTTTATTCAGTGTTAAAAAACAATAGAAAAACAATACAAAACAAAGAAACAAAAAACAAACTGAGAACATCTTTTTTCCCTATAATTAATTTGTACAATGGATAAATTTACTGTCACTTTAACTTACAAACCGCTTACAAAAATAACAATTACACAAGTATTTCAAGTTTTATTATATCTGCATTATAAACACAACATCACAATTTGAAATATTGTAGCTATCATCAGTATTGCTGTGTTGGTGCTAAATGTATCTGTGGAAGAAAGCCTTTTTTCTGTTATTAGACAACTTAATTCTGACTTAATAGTGGGAAAATTGTTAACTAATTAACACATTGTATGTAAATGCACAAATGATATAAATGTTTTAAGTGTAAATTATCTTTGCACCAATCAGAAATCTCACATCTTGAAACTTGAACAAAGAATATGGGATGTCGCATTTATGAGAAGAGAGCGCTGGAGCTGTTTGAGTGTGTTTTTTAAGTATCTCAAAACAAACCTCAGCTCCTGATCGGTCTCATTTAAAAATAACAAGATGGACTTTTTATTTTAAAGATGTGCAGCAGTGCATTATGGAACAAAAACTCTCATAAAATCTGTACAAAAACTCACAGACTTGGAGGAAAAAATAAAGTGTGATTGTGATGGATTATATGTGTTGCTTTGAGCTGTATTTTCCCATAGACAGACTGAAACTTAGTCTTCAGTCTGGTTACGCAAGGAGAAATCAGCTTTTTGCCAAGACCACCAGGCAGACTGGCAGTTTGGAAACTACCCAGCTGAACTCTGTCAACTCCTCTTCCCGTCTTCATGTTCTTCTTCTGTTCATTCAGTTTCTACTTCATAGCTTCCAAAATCTTCTGGTGTTGCCCATAAAATTGACCAAGAAGGCAAGCTCTGATGCTTCTCTGATTTATCCTATTAAATCAAATTTCCTTTCCTTTCCTGGTTACTGGTTTTTAGTTTGAACATGGGGATTAATAGTTCACTGTCTTCAGGAATTTCACTTCCTTGTTAACAAGCCTAATCTCATGGATATTTGCATCGACAGTATGATGATAGCTAATGCTAGCTCTTACAAAACAAGAAAATACTGGATTTCCCCCTCACTGAAACTGAAGCAAAAATGTCTTAAATGTGCTGTACCACAGTGTTTATTATGTTATTTGTCAAATATTTCCACTTCAAAAACATACAAAGTTTAGAGTTGAATGTTTTAACATGGAGGTCTGTGGGCGCTGGACAGCTTTTGGAGCCATTGAAAGAACCGCAGCATTCATGAGTTGACTTAGTTTTTTTTAATACCCAGAAGATGCAACTTTGACTAGTAATGAAATTATATATATAAAAAAATCTATGATCTGTTTCTGCACATGTACAAAGGTTTTACCTTTTTTGAAAGTTCACATGACGTTGGACAGATGTATTTCAAAAAGAAGTATGTTTCATAGATGAACTGTGTGGGTTTTTTTTTTAAACTGCTCTACCAGCATTCAGGCTTCATACCAGCAGCTATGTTTTGCTAAATTTAACCAGTCATGATTCCTAAATCTAATAAAACATGAAAATGAAACTTTGTTTCCACTAAAATGTAAAAATGAATGACAGCCACCTTCTCTTCTCTTTGTCACGCTTTCAGCCTGAAAGCACTACAGCTTTTGTGCATGAGCTTAAATTTTTGTGAATCTTTTATATTTGGCTGTGAGACTGAGGTATGATAATAGGAAGTTGCACAAGTACAGTGCAAAGTCCACCTGCCCTTTTTTGAAACTTAAAAGTGGACCTTTTTTCCCCCGGGTTTCTTCTTAAATATCCAGGTCTGATCCTTTTAAAATTTGTATTTATTAGTTTCTCTCTTACATACGCAAAATCAGGCCTTTCTTTTTGTATTCCATCTCTTTTATTTCTCTTTTTTTTTCTTTAACCGTTCTTGATTTCTCTTTCTTTCTTGCCTTTCACTTTTTTTTCTTTCATGGCTTTCTTCCCATCTTTCAGCATATCAAGGATGTTTGATTAAACAAGACTCAACAAGATTTCTTCTCTCCTCTCCTTTCTTTGTCGGAATCTGTTTCTGTCATGCCCTTCTCCTTCTTATTATGCTGTCAAAGCCTTTTTTAGCTCATTATTGCACTCCTCTCACCCTTTTCTTTTATTTCACCCTCAACTCCTCTTTCTTTGTGTGTGTGTAATATTTGTGACACATTTCTTCTTATAACAGCACAGAACCCAGTGTTGTGAATCCCTTTCTTTGTAATATATCAGTCCAGCAAAGCCTCCATAAGATATTTACTTTAGTGGTGATAATGACGGTCTTAGCTGCTCTTCAAATCTGTTAAGAGAACTGTTGCTGTGGGTAATTATCTGGCGATCCAGTGACATAGTCAGAGTGTTGAATCTGTAACTTGTGAATGCACCTGCAAACAGCTTTAGCTTCGGCTCTAAATGTATGATTTCAGCAGAGATTGGAGTAAAAGTGGAGCCTGGCATTAACATGCATGATCATTTACATAAAGCTGTATAGCGTCACCTTTGTCCATGATGGAAATGTGTTCTGGAACAGATTTTATACATGAGAATAAATTCTATACGCCACAGTGTATAGATTCTGTGTAAACCAGACACAAGGAAAATTATATATGTGACAAGCTGCAAGCAGTGAGATACATTAATATAAAAAATAAAAACAAATAAAATGACACCCACACGTTTTTCACCTGCAATTATGGAGTAAAATGTGTTTGTCACATACATTCACATAATTATGGAACCCTATTCACGCTTTTCTGTACATAAGCCCCTAATTAGAGCACACTGACAGCTGGCTGTGTGTGTGTGTGTGTGTGTGTGTGTGTGCGCGTGCGTGCGTGCGTGCGTGCGTGTGTTTCACACAAAGCAGGATTTGACACATTGTTGCCATGTGGTGCGATGTGCGTCTGTTTACATGTTCACGTGAATGTGCATTCTCTCTCTCTCTCTCTCTCTCTCACTCACTCACTCACTCACTCACTCACTCACTCACTCACACACACACACACACACACACACACACACACACACAGACAGGCTCATTGGTAATTAATGTCTTTTCACCGGGATGGGTGATGTTCCTCATCGCAGTGTTTTAATGAAGTCTTTTGATTGGTTAAGATCAGGTTTGATTGACAGGTGACTGATGAGTTAATTTGCATGAACTTCAGAATTAATTTTTCCCTCACGATGTTAATTTCTTCTAAACAATGAACTGAAAAATGTAGATTTCTGAAGAAGTTGGAAAAAAATTATTGGAACTTCATCCACAGTCCAGCAGGGCAGAGCGCTGTCCCTGATTTCAGCCGAAATGACACTAAATTAGAGATGGCACGATACCACTTTTTTATGTCCGATACCGATACCGATATCATAAATTTGGATATCTGCCGATACCGATATGTATCCGATATAGTGTTTTTTAACCAACAAAACTGTTTTTTAAAATATCTTGCTGCATTTTGCAAGTCTGCAAGTTCATACTCAAGTTTAAAACAACAACTACACTAAAGCTATTCTGTTATACCTGTATACAAAAAAAATATTTCATAGTTCAGCAATACTGATCAATCTAATAAACTTAGACCTACACCATCCTCCCTATTCTGGTATTTTAAAGAGTACTTAGTGTAAATATTAAGCAACCTAACTAATAGGGTTCCAACTCCCAGCAACAACAAAATTAAATAAATAAAAAATAGGGAACCACCCCTCACGCGCCACCTCATGATGCTTAATCGACATAATCAACCTTAATTTGATGCAGTGTGAAAAAAAAATGCACAGAAATCAATTATTTTTCAAGAAATATTAAATAGATTCAACATCTTTCTTCAACAAAATTGCAGACTGCACAGATGGTACCTTCCCAAAGTAAAAAGTACTATAGCTTACTAGGGTATATATATTAGACTTAATAGTTACTATATACAGTAATTGACTTCTATTCATTTTACATCAAATTAAAACTTTGGGTGTCAGATAATTATTTATTAAAAGCTCGACATTTTAAATGAGAATAAGAAAGAAAAGTATGTCTTTGTGCCCCCTTTTCCCAGTTAATGCCCTATCGGCCCCCCTGGCTAAACTTTGCTAGATCCGCCCCTGCACAGTTACCAGCCGTCAGCTACGTAGAAAAAGATCCTGGTGTAGAAAGAAATATTAAATAAATTCTAACAACAGCTGATCAAGCTTAAACGTGCTGCTGTTGTTCAGCCGCTGGTTTGCTCTTTCTGGCGCAAAGTGGACCAAAAACAAACGAGAGACAGACTCGCGACAGAAAAGCCGATCAGCTGATTTAAGCAGTTTCACGATTGAAGTAGCAGCCGGAGAGCGAGAGGCAGTCGCTCGTTAAGCTTAACGTGGGAATGCTTTACAAACATTCAGAGATGGACTTACACACTTGCTTTACTTCTCTCGGGATAACTTTGTCGGAGATGAAATGCCAGGTTGCTAGCGAAGCTCCACATGCTATCCAGACCACCGACAGGTCCCGCATGCCACAGCTGCTCTATCACGTGATGCATACGTTCTGAGGTGAGTTACGGCGTGTTGCAAGTTTTGTGAGGTGCTTTCGTGATATTTAATGGATCGGATTACATTTTTTATTTTTCTCCGATATCCGATCCAGTAATTTAGGTCAGTATCGGACCGATACCGATACGTAATATCGGATTGGTCCATCTCTACACTAAACTGTTGTTGGTTCTTAACTTTTAAAAAAGTTACACAGAGAAAATGGGAGAAACATGAGGCTCATGTGAAATTCACTCAGTTCCCACAAAAACCCCACAAAAACAAATACTAGCACATGCAATCTGTCTTCATCTCTCCGATGTCCAGGCACCTTTAGAAAAGTCAAACAAAATTCAGAATACTCGACTAAAGGTTTGTCCACCAAAGCTGAGGATTGCATCTGGAATTTTTATTTATATTGCCTCAGCTGTGTTATATGGGTAAAAGAGAACAAGTTTAAAAACCACAGGAAAACAAAACTTGACATATGACTGTGTAACCTGATAGCACGTTGCTTAATGTACATACTTCATGGTTGTTGGAGCACTTGAAGACCTTGGTTCTGATCTGTTAAGACTTTGCTATATATATGTTGTGAATTTTTGAAAAACATTAAATTCATATGTATTTTAGAGCATGCAGTTTCTTCATAAAGTTTCCTGCTTTAAAGTAGATGACATAATCCAGCATAAATGTCTTTGAAACATGATGATCACATGATCGTCTGATGATGGTGGAGGAGAGCTCTGTCTTAACACGTTGCTCCAAAATCTCCAAAAAATTGTTCAGCTGGGTTGAGCTTTGTGACTGTGGAGGCCTCGTCATTTTCCACCAGGACAGAAATATTCAAACATTGGTATAACAGAGCTCTCCTCACATTTTGGGGTGCAGTTCAGGTTTTTCTTTCTTAAACTGAGACATTTGCACAACTTCCAAACAACATCCTTTCTCTTTCTTCCAGCCACTCGAAGTGAATGTAAATCAAAGATTATAGTCCTCTTTGAGCTTTACCTCCGCTTTCTGTCCGTCTCACAACAGCTCTCATGACACACAGCCGAGTCAGTGGGCCCTCTTGAAAACCTCATTAACACAATGTTAATATATTTCCCAGAGTGCCTTTGTGTTTTTTGTTTTGGTTTTTTGTATCGTTCCTGTTAATTTGTCTTTCTCTACATGTCGATTCTTCAGTTAGTTCATCAAAGGCTTCTCAGATGAGCCTCCTCTTCGTCCTCGCAAACAAAACACTTCTTGGCCTGTCATCACCTGCTCTTCTGACACTCGTGCAGAGGTTTAGTGCCTCCCAGTGGACGCATGCTTAATGACAGTGCATGTACAGTACCTTGAAGAGGCAGTGCATCTTATTATGTAGCTATACAGGGCCTTTATTATTCCCCCTGTTTGTCCTCGGGGCTAAGTAAGTAGCCATAGGCACTAGTACCACTATCTTTTTGCTTTCTCTAATCAAATTCTGCTGCTGTGACTGTACCAGCTCATAACAGATAACAGTAGTTAATATCATAATGTAGCTGTGCAAGAGACAACAGCACCTACAGTCCATGTTAATGTGAGTCAGAGTGTGGTTTTTGAGTATTTGCCTGCTGTTGACTTAACCCGGGAGCAACAATCACTAAATCTGCATCAGCTGTTCAGCTCTGTGTGTAACTAGGAAAATGCTGTGTTTGTTCAAGGGAAGGACAGTTTCAAGTTAAATGGGACCCCACAGGTTAGTCAGCAACACTTGATGTGGTTACAAAATAGCTGTCAAGGCTTTATTATGTGGAGTGTTTTGAGGAAAATAGTGAAAAGAGAAAAGCACAGGACTGGAGGGTTGAGTGTTTGAAGTATCACAAGTTATTCAGTCATTTAAAGTTCTTGAGCTGTGATGCTGTACCTGTCGGCCGTGTTTTCTCAGGCGAATCTCTCAGCTGCTATAAAACAAACAGAGAGGATTAAAGTTTGCACTGCCTCGTCCTTCTCACTGAGTTCAGAAGCAGCTCAGGAACAAAGAACAGCAGAGCTTAAGCTTCAATTGCATGCTTTCCTCCCCAGAAATATTTGACTCTCATCCATGTTTTTACTAGTTTTGCATTGAAGTTTGTTCATTGTTTGTGCATTTTCTTCTAAGCATGTTAGCTTCATTTCTGTCCACGTCTTCCCATTTGTGATTGAACCAGATTTTGTCCAAATGTATGCATATAGCTCGTCTTTGTCTGAATTTCTACGAACATTATTGCTAAGGATTGTCTTATTGCATTGGAGTCACACTGGGTTAAATATGTACACTTGGGTTTTAAGGGGTATTTATTATTTTCTTCTTTTTTTTGGGTTGTATGGAAGCCCCAAACGCAATTTCATTGTTCTTGACAATGACAATAAATAAATAAATACTAAATACTAAATACTATTTCTGCCCGTGTCCCTTTAGTAAAAATCAGCATGTTACTGTGCTATTTTTTTAAGTAATTCATAGTGAAAATGTTCTTATGAGAAATCACAATATATGCTATCTGCCACAGTTTGAGTTCTAGTTTTTCCAGCTCAGACGGGAGTTTGACATTCAATTTGCAAACTAAATTTTTCTTTTTGTGTCGTTAGACTCTTTCAGATTGAAGGCCGCCAGCAGCTGCTGACCACTGAGCTGTCTGATCTTCAGAAGAGGAAGAAACAGGCGGAACAAGAGCTGAAGAGAAACTCCTGCCTTCAGACATCCACAGTAAGTGAGCACAGCAGGAGTCTGTGTCTTGTAGAGGTCTGATTGTTTTCCAGCTCCACTGTGTTATTCTTGGGCTGTACTAGAGTAGCTTTGCATGAATCACAGGTTAAAATATTACTTTTTAAACTTATACTGGGCCTTATTACATCTCCACTGTCTGAAACAAGCAAATTTAGCTCTTTCCTCTCCCTTTAAGCCAACTTTCTTCTGATTAACTGAACATTGCAAACACGAGAAGTGGGTGGGATCCTCTCTTAGATGGTGCTGATCCCAAGGTCATGAATCAACGTCTGTGTTCGGGCATGCAGCGTTTTGAAACAAGACTGATGATGAAAGTGGCTCAGAAGTTAACACACACAAGGCCAGAGATAAAACCAACAAACTGTGCCAGTGTTGAGGAATCCGAATATTGAAGCAAATAAGTCATAAATCTCACTGTCTTTACTCAGAGCTGCTCCTTCTGAGCCTTATGTTAAAAACATTTTCCATTCCTTTGCATCGTAGCTTCAGTTGTCTGCTTGTCGGGAGCTTCAGGCCTCGATCACTGAGCATTTGGTCCAGTCTGAGAGGCTGGTGTTCCAGGAGGAGGCACTGAGCACGCTCCATAATTTACTGACCCAAGACTTGCAAAGGTACCAGGAAGAGATAGAGAAACTGACCCATTTCACACAGAAAATACTCGGAAAACCCCACAGGTACCCAGCAACACAAATGATTATTTAGTGTACGTACCTGACAAAGTAGTAAAGATCAGGTGGTTTTCTTACATTAATGTCTTTTAAGATTCACCTTTTTTTTTTCTCTTTCAGGGCAGACAGAGAGGAAACCTTTACCAACAGGCAGAGCGAAACCAGCATGCAGGGAAAGAACGAGACAGAAAACAACATGGTATGGTTAACTAGCATTTAAACTTCCCTCACAGCATCCACAACGCTGTTATCAGCTCTGACTCTTCTCTGTAGGGTGTTTTTAGAGTCTTATTATTTACATTTTGTTAGTTGGTGGTTTTTTAGGCTCACTGGGGACAGGGAGGTTTTTAAAGAAGGTCTGAGGTGGTTTTTGGGAGACCACACCAGCTCATGGTTTACGTACATTTCAGGCTCAGGTGACCCTCTGATGTATTTGCTAACAGGTCATATGTTATTGGTAGTCTGAAATCACAGGGAATCACAGTTCCCACCCAGTTCACATTGCCAGCAGTTATTTCACCCATTGTGGCTGAAAGTGTCCAAATATGATTCACTTTCTAGGCTTCTGGTCACAGATTTAAACACAACTGTAACAGTTTTATTAGAATCCTGATTTGATTTTTTTTAAACATTTATTTTTTTACTTAATTACTTACACACCGACAAAAACCAATGCAATGGCATTCTGGGGGGAAAAAAGGTGATTTTTAGCCTGGATTAATTCACGTGACTTTAAATCCTATTGCTTCAAGTACATTTAGACAGTTACTAGTATTATGTAAGTTTTTATAGCCACGGTAAGCTAGACTTCATAAGTTGATGTGTCAGAATGGTATAGTGTAATGTTGACACTATAAGCATGATATAATGTTTTTATAAGGTGTATAGGTGCATAAATGGGTTATTTTTGCCAGTTGGTATCTGGTTGCTAAGCAACACGACAAGGTCATAATATCTATAGATATGAACCTTCAGGGGCCTAAGATGTACCTGTGTACCAAGTTTGGTTGCTCAGTTGCTGATTGTATAGGAGGGGTTGGTGGACAAAGAAACAAATATGTAGACGTGCATTATGGTAAATTTTATGTTTTATTCTGAATTATTTTACACAAGAACTTATCATTCCTAAAAGAAGGCTGACGCGTGAAGTCTCACATTGTGTGCTACACCTGGGAGAAAAAGCTCAAATTGTTTTATTTAAATAGTCTTTGATGACTGAAAATTCTGTATTCTGGTATCATTAAAAATTCTGTTTCTCACCTTAGGTAGTTTATTATAATACTTTTCTAGCATTATAATGTAAAAATCATCCATCACTTTTAGTTGAAATGGGTGCGTTGATAAAGGCTAATAGTGCAATGAACAAAAAATTAAAACAGAAAAAACACAAAGAGATACAGCTTGGTGCAGGTAGAACGGCATCACAGTGTCTCGGTTATTGTGTGTGTGTGTGTGTGTGTGTGTGTGTGTGTGTGTGTGTGTGTGTGTGCGTGTGTGTGTGTGCGTGCGTGCGTGCGTGTGCGTGTCTGGCACTGGTCCAGCTGTTGTCAGTCTTTCTCAGACAGAGTAGAGACAGAGGAAACATCTGCCTGCTCATCTGGCTCTGTCTGTCACACACACACACACACACACACACACACACACACACACACACTCTCTCTCTCTGTTAGCATCTTTCCCTAAAAAACAAGCCATAATAAACTGACACAGTTGTGACAGGAAACGATGAGGGAAGAAACCTGGTTTGGAGTCTTATTATAACAAGAAACCTGTCAAAGTGTCACCACAGTTTAACTCATGAAGCTTAAACACAAACTGGAGACAGGCCGGCTGCCAACATGCTGCTACTCCCGCACAGAAATACAACATGAATCACGCTGCAGTCTGTACAGATTTCACTGAAGAAATACAAGATATTTTTTTCAAACATCAGTATGTTATTATTCTGTGCCGTAGCACAAGTCTCAAGGACAGGTGCATTGCAGGAAATAAAAAGGAACCAGAAATCAGTCTGTCACCTAAGAATAAGTATATGATCCACTAGGGTCTGCTAGGTGACACTT
Organism: Rhamphochromis longiceps; assembly: GCF_057381845.1. Classification (NCBI taxonomy): domain Eukaryota; kingdom Metazoa; phylum Chordata; class Actinopteri; order Cichliformes; family Cichlidae; genus Rhamphochromis; species Rhamphochromis longiceps. The sequence continues at coordinate 33,459,361 of NC_140563.1, forward strand.
TAGTGATCAAGAAGAAATGGTTCAAGTAAAAGTTTATGTTTACACACTAGCTGCAAATAATGCGTTAAAACCTGGGGGGTAAGCAACACTTGCTGACACTTAAAAGCAGGTTTACATTTACTGCAAATTAGATTTAATTATTGTTTATATTTGCATTTTTTGACACCCTTGTTTTTTTTAAACACCCAGGCAGCAGGATACCATCATTTGTCACCTTCCAAACTGCAAAGACGATTTCTTTTTCTTTTCTTTTTTTTGTTTAAAAAATTAAACTTCTTTAGAGTTGGAAAAAGAAGTATTTTAGTTCAGAGCTTAGGCCACCAGAGTATCGAATATTACCTTTTTCACAAGGTGTCTGTGGGCATTGGTGTCTTGGTGCAGCAGGAGGCGGTCTGTGGGGAGACAGAATGACTGTTTTGTTAGCCAGGGGACTTCTCTCTTTGTCTGGCTTTACTTTTGCTTTCGCTCATTGGTTAGCTTTAGGAAAGCAGCATGATTGGTGTTTACAGTCACAATTTACAGTAAACCTACTTGTTGAAAGATGATGCTAAACAGTGCCCAGTGTATTTAAATGTGAAGAAGCACCTGCATGTGATGGACTGACATTTCTGAAATCCTCCCAAAGAACACGGGGCACATGCCAAGGACATTTAGCAAAACAGCAATGTTTAGGTTTTTCAGGAGTTAGAATGGACTGGAAACCTGGTAGTTCAGTTTCAAACCTATACATCCATTTTCTGCAACTTATTCTGGTTCACTGGACAGAGACCAGACCTCGCTTCTGGGTGACATTGAAGCGTTTCTAAGCCGTATTTTGAGGTGTCCTGGATCTGTCCGGGCTTGAAAGATATTCCCGAAACACCTCACCTAAGAGGTAACCTGATGGGATCTTTTTGAAATCTTGCGCCTCACATTAGGCCCATTCTAATGTATTAGTATTAATACTAATATCATTAGTATTAATACTAATACACAGCTCTACACTGCTTCCTCCATTGATTTTAAATTTGAATGTAGCTCATATTTAGCAGTTCGATCAACCAGTCGATGCTGTATTGTAGCATGAATTAGAAAAAACACATGGCCCTTCACTTATTTGTGCACTCTTGGTGTTAATGATTGAACTTTGCTTATTGCAGTCTGTCCCGACTTCATCCCAACTCCTTAAGCTAGTTTACATTTTCAAAGCTGCTCATTTGCTAATTAAAACACTTTAAACTTTATAATTGGGACTCTACAGTCATTTCTCATTCTGGTTGGTTAGAGAGGCTCCATTCCTTCCGCTTTATGAAACTACGGTTATTTGTGCCAAATTGTGATCTGCAGTTTAACAGAAATATGCTCCTGTCACCTTCTGACTGAGTTTGGTTTCTGACAGCTGAAGTCCCTAGTAATGTGGCTTTAAAAGGAAATAGGTCAGCTTGTTGTAACACTGATTTTTACAGCTGACAGATGTCACAGAATTTGGCTTGTGGCATTTTATTTATTTATTTATTTTTTAACCCTGATGCCCAAAATAATTTGCTAATACAGTGGGAAGTGAACGACTCTGCAGTTTCTGTTTTGTGCTGGAGGTCTCAGTGGACCGGCAGGGCAGTGGGGATTGAAACGGCTGGCGTCTTCAGAACCTTTTTATCAGATTAGCTGTAGTTAATCTGTCAGAAAATGGATTTGAATAATTACACATAATTTTGATTAGATATAAATCTAATAGATTTAGCATAAATAAGGTTTTATAGATACAGTGATCCATCTGGGATTTATGATTTTTATATTAGACCACTTTTCACTGTGGGAATCACTATGTCCACGTGTGTATTTTCTCTGCTATATGAGATACCAGTAGTTGTGTCACATAAAGCTGCAGGTGCAGATATAAAGGAGGTTTCAGCTTTTAAAAGTCCCCGCAAAGACAGATGCTAAAAGCATTAATGTGTATAAATTATAGTCCAAGTCCTGTCAGACTGCGCAGACACGATTTGTTTGTGGAGCAGCTGGATGGAGCCAAAGGTGTCCCCCTTCCATCAAACTGCACTCAAAGAGAGAAAACCCCTCTGAGTGATTATAAAAAACACACAAACTACAAAATAAAAACTAAAAAGTCTGTAAAAACTGGACACAGGTGCAATTAGTCATCAGTCGAGGGCATCTGGGGTGTGAAACAGATAAAAGCTCTGCAGCAGTTTAACCTCGCGGGAAAATCTTGTGGAAACACATGTTGTGAAGTTCAATCTAGGATGAAATGATTGTATTTGCTATACAATACTATACCTTGGTTCCATTATATTATAACTTTTTGTCCATGCAAACATTATTTTGAAGTCTACTCATTGAAATCTATTCTGCATTTTACCTCCATGCTGGCTTTTAGTACATTTTCCCTACAGTGTAGAATTCAGCTAAATAATACAAATTCAAAACATGTAAATAAATCCGGCGATCATATGTCTGAGCTCCTGTTTGCTATTCCCACGTTAAAGAAAGAGACATCCAGGATTAGTTCGACCAGATTCCAGCCTGGTTTGTAACAAATCTTGCTGTTGAAAGGATAATTGTCGGCTAAACAAAGAGCAAAAACAGGCAGGCCTTGAGGACAGGGCGAAGGGTTGGTTGATTAATCTCTTTTATTTGCAGCCATGGAGATGGGAGGAGTGTGGGGGGAGGGACAACAACAACAACAACAACAACAACAACAACAACAGAGGAACATATTGCTAAGCAGATTGCCTCGGGCCAAACGTGGCTTGACGTTTTGCTCTCTGCGAGACACGTACATGTTCAACACAGCACTGCAGCCACTAATTGGTTATTTATTTATTTATCTTATTTCTTCTAACGTTCTTGTTTTTTCTCTGTATGCTTAACTTGCTTTGGAGAAAGTGGAGGGGATTGAGGAAAGTTATGAGCCTTGACAAACACTGAGGGTAAAAGTCACATTTGTGCTGAAAAAGGTGAGAAGTGGAATTATATACAGTACAGTGAAAAATTTCATATTAAGATATAACCCATAAAAGAACAAAGAAAAGTACTTACATTAAAAAAAATCAACCAATAAAGATGAAACAACCAATATACTGTAAGCCAAAAATGTAAAAGAGGTTAGAAAACCAGCAAAGCCACTCAAAAAAACTGTATTACATAAAAATGAAGCAGATTTGTAATAAGAAGAAGAGAAGACGCGTTAGAGCAGAAACTAGAGATGACATTCTGCTTTACTTATAAAAAGAAACTACCAATACCAGTTAGAAAATTAGAAAACTATTTAAACTACAAAACAACCTGAAGAAATCAAAACCCAACAACCTAAAAAATGCTACACAACATCCACAAAATGCTGGGAAACAATCAAAACCCAGGATCAGCAGTAACCCATGGCTTGGGATGACCACAAGAAGCTAAAGAGCAAAAGTGGCCAACTTAAAAAACAAAAATACCCGAATAAAACTACAAAAATGAGTAAACAACCTTAAAAATCTAAAACCCTAGAAAACAACCAAATGAAGCCTTAAAAGATCATCAAACGAAAACAGAAGACAATCCAAAGATTTCAACTAAATATGGAACCTAGAACCATGAAAATATAGAATACTGTTTAAACAACCCAAAGAAACTAAAATGCATTACAAAGCTGTTAGAAAACAACACTGAAATCAAAAAGTAAAAGCCAAACAAAAAGAGGGTAAAAACACAACTTAAAAAGGGCAAAAGAATCCAGTAAAGAAAATGGAAGAAGGTAGAAAAGCACCACAAACACAAAGTAGAAGAGAAGCTTTAAAGTGTTCTCTCTTTTCATCCAAACCACTTGTTTTGCCCCAGTTTTCGATGTCACTGTTGATCTTCATCTCCGTCCTCGTCCTCGAAGCTGTCAGGCGCCGGCAGAAATAATGAAGTGTTTGAAATGCTCTAGGCTTAAAGGATGAAGCAGGTTTGGCCCTTACAGTTGATCAAATTTATTGTTTCTAACTTGAATAGTTGTTGTATGTTCTATTGTCTGGCGTGCAGATGGCCACAAGCTGAATCTCTGTGTGATCTCTGAGCAAACAGGCCTGTCTATCACACAAATCCATGTAGACTCTCACAAACATTTCCAGCCCCAGATTAGATTGTTCTTCTTATAACACCTTGGAGAAAGTTAAAGGATTCCACCCCACAAGTTTAGACAGTAGATTATGTAATAGGCCAGAGGAGCACTTGTTATATAATGTCCTGCCTTTGTGTTTCCAGTCTAAGACATTGATCCCAGAGAAATTTCTCATGTAGTTTCAGCTTTGCTTCCAAAATAAATTTAACTGAAATTGCATGTTTCAAACTAGAAGTGATGCTTTCAGAGCAGAGACACAGGACTCGTTTAGGAGTCCTGTGTTGTCTAATAGTCCAGTGGATGCTTTGGATCTGTGTGGATTGTATTGTACCCTCCATGAGTGGAGCGGGATCTGATGAGTTTGGAGCCCAGGTCATCACCTTGGGCTCTTTGTAGAGCTGTTCACATGTGTTTCCTGCAGTGTGAGAATTGCCCTGCTGGAGAAGAAGTTATTAGTCTGCAGCAGTATCTGGGTGATACATGCCAAAGAAACATCCGGATCTCCCCCCCCCCCCCCCCCCCCCCCCCCCAAAAAAAAAAAGAAAAAAAAAAGAGAAAACCCCCCAAAACAAAAAAACACTGAATTGAGATGATCAATGGTTTTAATGTTGTGGCTGATCAGTGTAGGTTCGAGGACTTGAACCCATTCAGTGTTAACCTGAAGCCATTTATTATGAGCCATCGACAGATGGCTGCTCCTCCCTGAGCCTGGTTTTACAAGAGGTTTCTTCCTGTGAAAAGGGATTTTTCCTTCCCACTCTCGCCAAGTGCTTGCTCATAGGGTCTCTTTGATTGCTGGGGTTTTCTCTACATTATTGTACGGTCTTTACCTTACAATGTAAAGCACCTTAAGGGCACTACTATTGTGATTTGGTGCTACATAAATGAAACTGTTTATCCATTCAAAGTCATCCACTTACTGAAAATAAACTACAAAAGCCCTCCTACTGTAATCAGGGTCTCTCATTGTCACAAAAGCACAGCACCTGCTTTTTGATGATACACTTGAGCAGAAAAGCTCCTGTGTCCGCTGAACTTTGAATTCTGGAGAAAAGCCCCGATCACTTCTGCTGCATCAAGCCTCATCGGCAAGGTATTCACTGTATTTCCCAGAGTGCATTGCTGCCTTATATCTGGGTCAGATAGTGCACAGCTCTGCGCCATATGTCTGTACTGTAGTGAGGCCACAGGGAATGGAGGACCCGTGTGTATGTATGTATGTGTGTGTGTGTGTCCGGGACTTTAGGGAATTTGTGGTTTTCCTGAATGAAGCTCTGTCTGCCTGTCTTTGTTTTTCCTCTGTCTTCTAACATGAGCAGAATTCAGCTTCCAGCTCCCGTGTTGATTTTACATACTGTAGGTTTTACATGTAGGTGCCAGCTTATCACAAAAATTTATGACCCAAATAAACCTCAGGTTCAGCTGCAATAATTTATTTTTTTTCCCACTGTTACAACCGACTGAAAACCCGTCCACTGGTAAAGAGTGTGCCAGGGACAGCTGGATGTGTGTGCAGCTTCATGGTTTTCCATATTGAAATGAACCAAATAGATTTGGTTGGGTAATCTAAAGTAAAAGCAGTGCATTGTGCCTTTGTGAGGGACCAGCTCATTAAGCACTCATATGGGTTGATGCCCCTGGGAAACAACCTTTGATGCCTAAAATTTGTTCAGTATCTGCCAAAAATATACAGACGTATTCCGCACAATGTGCAATAAATATAATAGCCTTTTTTCTACTGCAAATAAAACGGCTTGTTTCAGACAGCAGATGAACTGAGGGTCTTGATCAAAGCTCAGTATGAGATAAAGAATATTATGAACTGTGAACCAAAGCTGTGAAACTGGAACTTGCATTACAAGGTCTACTTTAAGTTGCAGTTTACGCACGTTTGGGATTTCTTCTGCTGTGTTTTATATTTTATGCTGAAATTATATTCAAATACTTTCTTAACTCACTATATATTCTTAGCAAAACGACCCCAACAGTTTTAAACATTTAAAATTAATATGGAGCATGGAAGTAAATTATGAGTATATCTAAAAGATTCAAATGTATTTATTGAACAGATGTGTCCTGTGATGCCCTCAATTGGGCTCATAAAAAGTTGTGCTCTGGATTATTGCCATCACCATAGTAATGTTATATACAGGACATAAAGACACAAGCACAGCAATGCATACACGTTCTCACATTCACTGCATTCACTGTCTTCTCACACCGCAAGTCCACACTGAGCACGTTCACCTCACAGGGCAAAAATAATAACATTAAAAATCATCAGCTCAGAGCTAATCCCTCCACGGCCTGTAAACATTTTAATACCACAGTGATTAGCAGTGATCCTAAACCCTAGACAGACACCCACCCATCCAGCCTCCCTCCTTCTCAGGCCAGGGCTTCTCTCCCACCGCAGCTTCAGCTCACAGTCCTCGGGGGAGGCGGGCAGGCGAGTCCCTGGATTAAGGCCACTCGGTGCTTTGGACCCTTGAACCTTGAAAGTTAAACCCCTGGATGCTTGCCACTTCATTTCTCTAAGTGGCACCATCCTTCTTGTTATGATTGTTAATTAAAGTTGGATTTATTCAAGTGGCTTTTTGGCATAAAAGGAAAAATCCTGACATTTTCTGTTCTTCTCTCTTTTTTTTTTTTAAAGCAAGAGCTGAGCAGATTTTTGAATTTAAGTCCCTGTTGCTGTCCCTTTGTTTATTTACCTATCTACCGTTACATTTCTGTGTGAGAAAGTCAGATGTTGTGATATGAGGTGGGGGTGTAGGGTAGGGCTTTTTTTGTTGTTGTTGTTCAGATGAACGAGCAGATGTTGCAGTTTCTCAAGAGGGATTTATGTCAGGATAGGAACACACTTTCCCACACACGCACACACACACTGACACACAAACATACGTTCACACACGCTGGGATTCATGTCATTATGTATGCATTTCATCAGTCAACAACATCGATGCACTGTAAAGACATGGGCCAGAGAGAGAAAAACACATTATTAAAATAATGCTTTAAAAATAAACTTAAAGTGATGGTATGTATTTGATGCTAACCATTCTTTGGAGGGTTTTTCTCCTACTTCTTGTAACCACTTTCTAGACTAAGTAACTTTGTTACAGCTGCTTATATGAACATAGCATTAAAGTCTCAAAAATGATGCTTTAAACCTGCATTCTTTCCAGTGACTGGCAGGGGGCAAAAGGGAATAAATCTGATTATATACAAGTCTATGACAAAATGAGTCTACTGTTCCCCTGACATATGACCTTGATAAACACTTTCCTACTGAGTTCATAGTTACAGTCAGTAGCTTCAAGCCCCATTTAACACAACATAATTTTCATTTTGTAAAATGTGGACCCATAAATCGAGTAAACATCATCCAAGCAGGTTATATTTATCTTTATTGCCCTACATGTCAAGCAACAAGTGCCCACTTGTTCTCAGTCAGAGCCACACCCCTCGCTTGAACTAGTGATGGTTTACATGGTCTAACCTGTGTTAAATTTATATTGCCAGTCATTTAAGCCACCATCAACTGGGTGTTCAGACACTTCTGTAACAGTTTTTTTAGGGATCTGTTATTGTGTTCACCTCTTTCAGCACACACCCGAGTCGTCTTCCGTACAATCACCACTTAGTCCTCAGCAGACTACCACCAAAGAAGAGTCACAGCAATCCAAGAGAGCCAGTTATAAGAGACCAGTAGGCCTGACTCGCAATTCAGTGCAACGAGCTGGCAGCATCAAAGACCTGATTACTAGGTTCTCAGGTCCGGATCACCAGGTCTCACCTTCCGGTTCTCCACAGAGCCCTATTATGGGAGCTGAACGAGTCCAAAAGTCGGCTTCGATGGAGGCTCTGGAATCTTCAAAGTCAAGTCCATCCACACCGATCAGTGCCAGTCAAGATGGAAGTTCTATTCCCAGCATCAATGTGACTCCACCCTTCAAGGAAACCATTCAGAATGGAGTTGGACCAGTTCAGAAAGGTTCCAGAACTACTCAGATAACATCAAGAATCAATTTTCCACCAGGGGACGGTGCTGAGTCCAGAAGCCAAACAAACACTGGTAGAGACTCAGTGGCTGACTCTGGAATGGGATCGGTAAGAGACCGAAACAAAAAATATACTCCTGACCGGCAGTTTTGATGTCCTTGCATGAACAAAAAGCTCTGCAGCTACACTGCGTGAAGATGGCATGACTGCATGGCATTGCAGGTTTACTTAAACGCATTTCTTGCATGAAAAAATCTGCATCCTCAAACTGCATGACGAACTCGAACGCATGAAAACAGCAACGTTTTAAGCATACTAATCAAAATGGCCTAAAACTCACTGATGGATCTAACAAACTTTGTCTTCAATTGTCTTCCTTTTTTGTGCATGAAAACCTATTAAAACCCATTAAATGTTTACATTCAGTTTGCTTGCACTTCTCTTGAATTCATATTTTCACTTTTGCCCAAATTTACCTTTTAGCTAGGTGCTTTTGATCATGTGTATTTGGAAATGGGAAGGCTTTCAGGTAAATAGCAGTAAATCTAAATGAACCCCTGGGCAAGTGTTTAAGCCAACGCCAACCATAGAAATCAAAGAACAAGTATGTTCTTTAAAGTAATTTCAACATATAATAACGTAGTAATTAACAATTTATTTGATAGAATTGTGTTTCAGGCTGTATGTTGTTAAGTACAGTAAACTCCATCTTTGATACCAAACAGCAGACAGAGGGAACACACAATGAGCTGCTGAGCATAGTGAAGTCTTTCTTTAGTTGGAGGCAAAGCAGAGTTTTAAAAAAAAGGATTCAAAACCTAAAGCTGTTTGGGAACATTATAATAATATATCAGCACTGTGTTCTTTTTGCCCTCTAGTGCTCAGAAAACCATAAGTCTCCCTTTAAAGAAATGTCAGTTAGAACCGGGATGAAATAGCAGAAAAGATAGTATCTTGGTGTTAATTGCATAAAATTAATACAGTGAGCCAAGTTTGTTTCTATTTATGCACATTTTTTCCCAGAAGTCAAATCAGTTTGCTATAGTGTCTTTCAGAATGATACATTTTGCCATCTCCTCTGTCATTTTACCTTCCCATGCCATATATTTATTTTCTCTCTGCTGTCAATTGGTGACAACACCATCACATGCTCTGTTAATTCATCCTTCATCCGTCAGTTCTTTATGTTTTCTAACTGGGTGCATTCGTGTTTATATGCTGACTGATTTCGCCCCCTCCGACAGATTCATCTAGGTTTTTCATTCCTCATTTTTCACCTTCTGTCCCTCCAGGAGTCAGAACTGGATTCACACAAGCAGCTGGACAGCCCATCAGAGGAGGAACCCTCCACGCCCAAAGCAACGATAATCAGCCAGAACCCGAAATATCAGCTGTACCTCAACAACGATCTGAAGACCAACGGGTTCAGTGGCAGAGATGCAGATGGTCAAGGAAGCGGCGGAGGATCAATCGGGGAGAATGGCCCCAGGATGTCCCGATGGGAGACCACCCGGATTGGGGCGAACCATTACAAAGGGTCCCTGGAGTGTTTGGCCTCACGAGATTGGGACACTATGGCTGACAGGGTGGGTGATTCAGACCATGTGTTCTGTCTGTATATATGCGTATGATTCAAGATCGCTTTTAGAAAAATTAGATGGCGCCTTACTTCCAGAGTAAAAGCATCAGTTATTAAACAGTGCCCTCTCCTGGAAGAGCTCAGCTTTTAGATTCTTAATTCCAGTTCACAGCAGACATGATCATTTCACTGAGAAAAATGAAAACAGGCACTTCTAGAAAACATTTAAAGTTTGGTGTTTGAGTCATTTAGAGCCAAAGTAATTCAAAAAGGTAACATTTACATTATTACATATTATTTATATCCAAATATCTTACAGAAAACTAGTTTTATAATCCGTTAGTAGATTCCGATCATGTCAAGATTCCTCATTGAATGTTTCAAACTGAATTGCTTTAAATTTAAATAAGTGCACATTTAAGCGAGTGAGGTTCACACAGTATTGCCGTTTTTAATATTTGATCCTTTATGTAGCATTAATAAAATAAATCTTTTCCTTTGCAGCCATTGACACGTGCCCAGTCCTGGATGAATCTCAAAAAACAGGTCTAATACCGGCTGTTCTGTTTATCACAGAATTCAATGAAGGCAGCCTTGCATGTCCTCTCTGCACCAAATCAAATCTAATCACCTCGTTTGTCTGACTCGAAAAGCAAAAATATCAAAAAGAGAGGCTCAATGCAAAGCTAACCCTCTCTTTTTGATGTGAAATGATACCATTGTTTATCGTATGCATAATAATTAAGGACACAATGATTTGTAATTTTACAGCCTGGAATATTACCATCCTGTTAAAGTACTGTAGGTACTGTGGCATTAATGGATGTTTTTGTAGCATCTGTTACTGGTATGAATGTGAATACCAGTATAGAAAACTTGTTTCAGTCTTCACGTTTGTTATTTTAACAGGATTGCTGCACACGTCTAATAAACGCAGCTGCTTTACAGCACACGCCCACCTTTGTTCATTTTATGTTGATGTGAGGAAGGCAATCGTGGCTGTATCTGCACTTCTGAATTCACATTTTGCTCTGAGATCCTTGAGCTTTATTTGTCTTCTTTAAGTCTCTACATTTTTGACTTTTTTTTTTTTACAGATGGGTGTCGTTGACAGCCCCCCCAGAGTGTTTAACAGTCCATACTCCCAAGCCACCTCTTTGGAGTACAACCCCCCTTATCGAATGTCTGAAAAGGTTTGTAAGTTGACCCCTCTTTAATTTTGAAACCACTTCATTTATACAGTGTCTTGAAATGTACTAAAGTTACATTTCTTTCCTAAAATACAGCAGATTCACAGCATGTGTACTTGGCAAAAAGCTTTTAAAGAGTGCCAATAAACCAAATGTTTCTTTTAAACTGTTGCAGGAAATAGTTTGCATTGGTTTCTGCATAATTAATGTTTTGACCAGGATGTGGAGTCACAGCAGGCTACTGACCCTCCTCTGTTCACCTCCCCTCTTTTCTCCATGTTCAGGGTAAACTATCTCCTGCCACCTCTGAGATGAACCTGTACACCTATAACAGTCGCAGCACGAGTCCGGTGGGCATACAGACGCCGACCCTCATTTCCCTCCGCCCCCGTTTCTCCACCTACGACACTCTGAGGAGGAGGACGGAGGTCAACAACATGGTACATGTTTACTGACACACACACGTGTAGCACATACTCTGACTTCCACACTTTGTAATGGGTTTCTGTACATTTTTCTTGCTACAGGTGGTGCCCACACACTACAGCATGCGCTCTTCCACTCTGGGAGCACCCAATAAAAAAGACTACATAGCAGAACTGACCAAACAGCTGGACACCATACAGAGAGTAAGCCCCGTTTCACTTCTTGTGGATTCAGTCGCCTGGGAAAAAAAAAAGGAGTATAGATTCAAATTAAAACAAATTAACATTAAACAAATGTCTGAGAAATGCAGACTTATAGCATGGGTACCTGACCAAAAAACTCTCAAAGAGTGCCAGTTAGGCTCATTTAACTTTTATTTATCCTGTTATGGGCCCTTTGCGCAGCCCTTTATCCACTGTTTGAAGCAAGCCACTTTCCCTCCCTTCCTTTCCCCCTTAAGTGGCTTTTTTCCTGATTGGCTGCCCCTCTTAAACAGAAGGTTTGAGGAGTAGGTGGGAGTCCATGAATCCTCTCTTCATGATGTCACAAATCTGTTGACTACTGTTCAGCATGAGTCTGATTTGGACCAGATTCACCAGATTTATCAGATTAATGAATCGGAGACCACCAAACAGGACACAAAACAATCCACTGTGTGAGGAACATTTAGCTCCTGGCGGTTTGTAGAAAACTAGATTTTTGATGTGGTGTGTTGTCTCTTCCAGCGCAACCAGTTCCTGGAGGCAGAGAGTGTGGAGATGGAGAAGGAGAGGAACCAGATCAGGTCGGGCATGTGTGGTTTTTCTGTAGTTGTACTCGAAGTCAGCACACTGTTAGCTAACCGGGGGCCGTGTACTTGTGACTTTAAAATTAAGCTTTTAGCCTCATGTTATTTCTTTCTTTTCTTTTTTTTTTTTTAAGTATATTAAGTCTATTTCAATTTGTTCTTGTCTAAACTGTCTGTGAAGGTTTGAGATGCGCGGCCTGCTGGTGAACAACGAGGACCTGCTGAGAACAAACACACAGCTGAACAATGAGCTGAAGCGGCTGAGGGAGCAGATGATAGAAATGGAGAGAGAGAATCAGTCCATGGGGGAGCGGTTCAGAGAGATGGAGGTGTGACTTTTTTTTTTTTTTTAAAGATAAAAGGATGCATAGAAGTGATTTGTAGTAGTATAAATGTTTGGATGGGTGACACTTGTGTTGTGCTACGCAGATTGAGGTGAAGCAAGCCAGAGAGGTGATGGTGGAGGCCAACACTCAGGAGTATGCCTTCAACTTCCTTGAGCAGTCGCTCAAAAATCGGATCCAGGATGCTGAGGTATGCAAAGTTAGACGGAAGCAGCTAAAATAATTTTTTTTTAAAAAGATCACATTAAAACCTGAGGAGGAACTCGCACCAAAATAATCTAGATAGATAAAAAGAAACTGGATTATGGGGTGTACCATATCTTTAAAGTGATTCCCACTCATCCAGATATCCAAAGATGTCATTTACAATTTCTTTGTATTTTTTTAACCAATTTTTTTTTTAACTTTCTCTAACTATGGTCACAGAGCAGGGAAGGGGGACTCGGGGTACACCCCTGTGTTACTCTTTAGTATAACACAGCACACAGAATGCCAAGAATCCTTAATGACATTCACTGATAATCCAGTTTAGCCAGTATCCAGCTTGGTTTTATTTGTCAGTGAGGGACTAGATCATCTATGTTACTGCACATTCAGACCAGTAAGAGACACATTTTCTCTTTTACAAAGAAGCTGAACTTTATGCATGTTTTTTGTTTTCAGGAAAATCTGGACAAGCAGACGCAACATGCTCAGACTCTGGCTGAGAAGTTGTGGCTGGCAGAGAGGCAGCTGGAAGACGTGGAGAGTGACAAAGAAAGCAAAGACAAGAAGCTGTCTGACCTCAGCAACACCATCCTCAGGCTGGAGACAGAGGTACGGACATAGTAGACACTGAGGCGATGAGCAGCCATCACCTCAGAATTAGATTTATTTAGAAATTCTCTGAAAAGAACCACATAAATTGTCATCACTGAAAAACCTGACAACCCAAAGCAGTGATTCCAAAGCATAAACTGCACCCCCTGGTGCAGCATCATTTACAGTAACATAAAGTATGTGCAGAAAAGGCTTTTAATTTTCTTTTCCTTTTTAAATGGAGTTGAAATTGCCATCAGATTTTTCAATCAAATTAAAAAAGCAGTACAAAGCATATTATTCTTCATTTCTCCAGCACTATGAGAGCAGTAAAATCTTTCTTCTGCCTCCATGTGGAAAAGGACTCTTAAATTAAAGCGAAAACATTTAAATGTGTTAACCAATTAGATCTTTAAGAAATGTTTGTAGCGAGAATGTGTTTTTTTTTCTATTACTACAAATACAAACTGTATTAAACTGTAATAAGTTTATATCCATTTCCAGCTGGGTGAGGCCATGGCAGCATCCACTCAGGCTAACGCAGAGATGAACCTGCAGCAAAAGCTGCGTGAGGATGCCCAGATGAGGTTGGACGAGCTGGAGGAGTCCCTGCTGGAGAAGGAACAGGAAGTGCAGAAACTGCAGACCCTCGTGACCAAACTGCAGGGAGAGGTATGTTGTAGCGTTTGAGCTTCAGCTGTACTTTGAGACATAGTGGCCTAATAGAGAATAACAGCTGTGGAAACCTTTGGAGTACCCACAGCCTCACGACCTGTGTGTTTTCTGTATGTGCGTGTAGGTCTCTGGTAAGCTGTTCGATAGAGAGCGTTCGCTGGAGGAGGAGATTCAGCTGAGAGAGAGGCTTCAGCTGCAATGTAAGCAGGCAGAAAGGACTGTGGACGACCTCACCATGGAGCTGCACAGCACGAACCAAACCAGAGACGACCTGGCCAAACAGCTCAAACTGGCTCAGGTACAGTAAATAGTCTGAGGCGAGGCAAGAGGGTTACACTGCATCTTTACACCAGATACTTTATTGAATGTGATCAAAGAAACAGTCAGACAGAAACATTTCTAGGTTTTTGTATAAGATGATATTCACAACCTCTGCAAAACCATAGAGACCACCTAGCTGCCATGGATTGTCATGCTCACAAATTTAAGTTTGAAAAATTCAGCCTTCAGCATCATAAAGGAATAATCTTGATTTCAGCTTTGATTTACCATCCATGTCCAAAACATTTGGTCATTGGAGGGAAATTGACTTGAATTTGGGGCGACAGCTTTTAGCCATTGCTACTGTGCCTCCTTATTAACGTTCGCCTGTGCCATGCTCTTTGGCGGGATGTTGTGGATCCTTGCAAGAGAAATGTGGCCTACACAACTCTAGTTTTCAGAAACTCATTTAGCTGAAGGTTTCTGTCTAATTTCAGATTTGGAAAAAAAATCCCAACTCATATTCAGAGAATGTCACCCCCTGCTGTTGCTGTTTTTAGATTGGCGCTGTCATAGACAGCTATCGGTGTGGGCCAGATGACAGCCCACATTAGCCTCATTGACTCTTTATCTAATCATCATGTCTTGCCCTTCACCTTAATTTGCTGAATGAGTCAATAAACATTCATCATTTCAAGGGTAGAAAGCTAATTACCTGCTCAACAGCAGCACACTTTTCTTCAAGCTGTCAAACTGCTTCACATAAAATTTTTTATTTTCAACACTGAAAGAGGAAGAAATGTGAGGGGAAATTTGATATTTTTCCCCTAATACCCTTACTTTGCATGTGGTGCCCACATTTAAAGCTTCAATAAAAACAGCTGCTAATCGTAGTGATTGTAGTTAATAATCAACATGAAGAAAAGCAGCAGATTAATACACATTTGGTTTGTCTAACTGATTCCAGATAAACTACCATATGCGTGTTTTATATACAGCATGTCAGGCTTTTACACACACATGTTAAGTTTACATCCATTGTTGGTTTTAGTCCTTTCTTGTGTTTTTGCTATCACCAAATTCCTGAACATTTCACCATATTTGGATCATGTGACATCCAAAGTGTCTTTGTGTGCATGACCTAATGAGTCAAACAGAGATGTCCACTTGAGTTAATCATTCATGCAAACCATCAGAGTTTGGGGTTAATGGGGTATTAATTATGCAAATCCCGTTTAGCAATCAGCATGCTACAGTGATTCCATAATCCTGTATATACGTCACGTCACCATTTCTGAAGATGCTTAATCTGTTCCGTTTTCAAAAATAACCCGAGTGTCAGACATTTTAAAGAGTGACCTCACAGGCTGTTTGAGAGGGATTCAGATCAGAAGTTTACTTATTTTTAAACTTTCAGGAGAAGCTAATCGACCTAGAGAGCGATCTGGAGGAGCTGCATGACAGCGAGCAGAGATGGGCCGCCAAGCAAAAGAGAGCCATCGATCAGGTAGATGCGCTGGGAACAGGAAGCGTATCAACTGAAAACTATTCGTATAGAACTGATTTGATTGGTTACTGACACTCTTTTTGTGTTTTGACCTCCAGACCGAGCAGCTGCAGCTGAAGCTGATTCAGGAGAAAGATTTGAACGAGCAGCTGGAAGTTGAGAAAGTGTCAATGGAAAGACAGGTAATCTGTGTGGGCTTATTTCTAGTCTTTTTATGCATGTGATAAGTGTTTGGGCCTTAAATTCAGAAGCCAATATTATATTATATGCATTTCAATAGAATATATTTACTTTTTCTGTGCACCATTCTCATTTGCCATTTTGTGAAAATTAAGCAGAACATTTCATAGATAAAACAAAAACTTGCCATCACTTTGTGGACAAAAAGACGAATCAGATCTTATTAGTGTCATTTCTAAAAGAAACACTTATAACTGCCATGGTTTCCTTGTATTTAGACATTTTTATACACAAAATAATGTAAATAAAAGGAGACTTTTTTCTGTGTTTTGAGTACTAATAAAGTGTGTTTGTGTAGCTGCGTCAGCTTCGTCTGGAGGTGGAGGAACTGCGGAGCAACAGAGTACAGGAGGATGTCATCTCTAAGACGGAGATCAGAGTCAAGGAACTGGAGAACTCACTGAGGGTTGAGGAGAGGTCAGTTAAAGATCTTCTCTGTGACCGAGGACAGCCTGCAGACTTTGCAGGAGTACCTGCACGTGTTAAATGGCTTTTTGCTGTTACACTACAAGTGTGTGTTTCTGCGCAGGAACAAAGCAACTCTGACAAACACCAACAGTAAGCTGGAGAGGAAGATCAACGAGCTGAGTGATCAGATGGAGGAGGAGCACCGGATAGCTACTGAACAGAAAGACCTGGTAATACAGCCACACATTTGTACAAACCTATAAAACAGCATTTCTGTCTCAGACACCCCCAAGTGGAAAGTGTGCGTTAGCTGAAATATCCAAAGCTTCAATACTACTAATTCTTAAATCACCGATTATTATTATTATTATTATTATTATTATTATTATTATTATTATTATTATCATCATCATCATCATCATCAGCAGTAATTTCCATCCTTCTACTACTTTATTTTTACTAACCTTATATTGTATTTTAAGTTAACTTCAACTAGTTTTTGCTCTCTGGGATCCACCCACTATTTGGATGTATATTTGATTTCCTTTTATGAACATTTTTTTTTTTAAGATAATCATAGAAACAAACTTCCCCCGCACTCTTTTTCCTTTTCTAATGGGACGTATTTGTATGGTGAATTGTTGACTGATTGACCCACATAATGGATTAACAAACTGTGCAAAAGTGGCAAATGTTTTTATGTCGTGTACACTAACCAGATGATCTGATAATCTGTGATCTGTTCTCCAGATGACCCAGAGGATCCGCTCTCTGAAGCGCCAGCTGAATGAGGCCGAGGAGGAGGCAAGCAGGAAGGAGGCACAGTACCGGCACACCCAGAGAGAGCTGGCTGAGGAGAGGGAGACAACCAGCCGCCTACAGAAGCAGCTGCTTGACCAACACCTGCAGACCAAGTATGAACTGTACTGCATGCATGCAGATGGACTGTTGATAGCTCATAATGCATAACAGCTACTTGACACTTGTATTTTCTTTCATGATTTCTCACCTTGCAGATTTCGTTTTTTTAACCTCCTTACATAAGTTTATGTACCCTCTCATAATTTTGATGGCAAACTAATAAAGCTTCATCTGTATCCCTCAGGCGTAAGGAGACCATGACAATCCGTCAGACTCTGGATAACCTGAGGTTGGACCTGAGTGACGATGACGATGATCTGACACTGGAACATAGTACAAATGTCACCAAAGTCTAAAAACCCCCTCACTCTAAATTCCCTCAGCGGGAACAGTGTATAACCAAATGAAAAGATTTCTTTTTCCTTCCAGGTTTTATTGTTTGTTTGTTTTTAAACAGGAAATGTCTACAGGATAGTCACTTTTTAATACCATCAGGAAAATTACATTTCTGAAAATCTGAAAGGACAAAACAATCCTGCATGTAAATGCACCACAAGTCCTGTACTTTACTGTGTTAGTGCTGTTGTGCTAAAAGCTGAAATGCATTTTTTTCCCTTTACATGCTCTCCGTGTGTACTAAAGTGTGATTCTCTGCCCACATTTTAAATGTTAATTCAAAGGGTAGTAACTCTTGTTTGTCTTACCTGGGAGTGGCCCAGTGAAAACCATTCCTCAAGAGTCTCCTATAAAGCTTGTGGAGTTGATCGCCCTCTTCTGTTGATCAGGAAGAAATTCAACCGTGTAAAGTGAACGACAGAATCACCTGGTGGACTTTCTGCCTCCCTGTTCTCCTTAAAGCCACAATCTGCTCGTTTGCCAAAGAAAATAAACCTACAGGAGTTTGCTGCAGAGACATGTTGACACTTATACTGCAAAAGATGTAACTGCTGTGACACCACCCACCTATCATTCAGAGCAGTCACACCCTTAAACAAACTTGCTTTAAATTTTAATAAGTTATGCAAGTTGCAAGTTATGCAAAAAAAAGTTTTAAACTCATTTCTGAGGGAAAGCCAGTCCCAAATGGCCATTTGAGGAAATATTATTGTTTAGAGTACTGACATAATAGGGATTTGATTAAGGTGTAGTTTTGAATCCATTTGTTCCACCCAACTACTCAAGTCTTTTAGAATGGGCTTTAAACCAGTAAATGTTCTGAATTATCCAGGTGCACAAATGTTCTAAAGACTTCTGGTGATGATGGGAAAGAGGACTTTTTCAGTTCAGATCTCAGAACGCAAATAATGATTCAAAGAATCAGAGCTCTCCAATCTCTCAGCTTTTGTATTATTTGATGGCTCTTTAATGGCAGTTCTTTCCTAAAGAGGGTTTTTTCTACATTCATACATGCAGTATTTGGATTTTGACATATTAGAAGAAATAGCAAGATAAATCTGGTACATGTGAGGGATCTTTAAGTAACTGTGTAATTCAAATCAAAGCCCATTAAGCAATTATTTATATGAAGTGTGTGTGTGTGTGTGTGTGTGTGTGTGTGTGTGTGTGTTTGAGATTTTTTTATTTTTTTTTAATAATTTCTTAGTGGGGAAAAGTTTTTATTTTATAGGAAAAAAAATAATACAGGAGGACTTCAGAGTTGAGTTTTGGGTATTTTGGGGGGTTTGCTGCTGTACAGATATGACCTATTGTACCTGTACATGAGATAAGCTTCAAGGCTAAGATTTATTTCAAAAAGAGGACAAAACGAATGAGGCGTTTACTCTGGTCATTTTTAAACATGTAAAAATGTGTCGTATTGAGGAGGGAACAAAGATTACGTATGCAGAAATGAGTTGGATTCACAAAAGAAAATCCTTTATTTCCTAGGATTACCTCAACTACTTTCTAATTTATATAAAAAGTCAAGATTCTGTTATGAGACAGGAAATCAGAACTTTAACCCGATGTTTCTTTTGCACACTAGCTGAAAAATTACAACATTCTGATCTCGTAACTTACCTTTGTAATTTTATAGTAATGCATTTTTTTTCTTTTGTGAATGCAATCTTCATTCATGTATGTATTCTGATTTTAGTTTAATATTCTGCATAATTTTATTTGGAGGATAGTTGTTTTGTTTTTTAAGAAAACCAAGCATTCAGACAAAAACAAACTAGATTGTTGAATTAAAATCAAGAGTGGAATATTAAGCATATTTGACAGTCATTCTCAGATATCGGTAATATGCAAAAAGTAGTTTGAAGGATGTCTGTTAGAAATATATTAAAAGCTAATATTCACACAGTTTTAATTCCCTGCTATGTTTACATTTTTTAATGTTTTTAGCTTGTTTGGAAAGAGGAGTTTAAATCACAAGTTTTGTCTAGGTTGCTGTATCTCAGCTATAATAACTACACTACTGCATTTTTTTCCCCTCGTAGCAAAAGAAAAAGAGGGTATCTACAGAAATGTAAAAAGAAACTAAATATGCTGACTTATTTTTGTAACTATACTTCACATGGTTCCACTATTCTTGGGTATTTATTTTTCCACATTTTCTCTTTTGGTGAGAAGTTTCTTACTATAAGATAAAATAAATTCTTCTACACTGTGAATTTGAGTTATTTTTTTTGCGCTGTTTTTGAGAAGTAAATGACTTTATGGCCTTTTCTGGGAGGAAGTTACTAAAAATATAACCAACTGCACAATAACAGAGCTCAGGATTAAATTTGATGTAACGTTGTTCTGCATTAGTCAATGAAATACAAAAAACTATACTTTTGTCAACATGCTTTTCAAATATAAAATACATAGAAAAAAACAAAAACCTATTAGCCTGCTACTAACCAACATTTTATTTTCATGTAGCTGACTTCAAATGTGCTTTGTCACATTTTCTAGTTTGTGTAGGTAATAAGTAAAGTGGCCAATGTTTTTAAACAGTTAAATATTAATTACACATTTATTAGCACTGAATTACAAGAGCTAATGTAATGTTGAAAAAAACAAAAAAAACCCCATGAATGGTAGGTTCTGCCATTGCATGATTTACCATTATGAAGCTAGACATTTCTATGCTTATAAGTGACGAAAGAAAGAAAAAAGTAGTCTTTACTTCAAGGAAATATAAACAAGTTCACCAAACTGGGGACTTCCAGCTTCTCCCCCTGAAAGAAGCTCAGTGATATCTATGAGGACGTGATTCACAAAGCATTAACAAACTCCTATTTGTATCAATTAACCTAGCATGACTACTAATCAAAGACAAAAACATCAGAAAGTTATTATAGTACTAAGTTCATTTTTAATCAGCTCTCAAGTTGCAAAGTCAATCTATAACAAACGCTTCGGCTAGATAAAATGCAAACAACTGACAAAGATACTCATCAATACATACACGTTCAGTTCCGGCTTATTACACTCTCAAAACCTTTTTGCTTTTTTTTTTTGTTTGTTCCTTTTTACATTTTATAACTGTTACAAACAAAACTAGCATCGTGTCAAAGGCAACACAAGTAAAATCATGACAAAAGAAAATGATTCACAAAAAAAAAATTCTCAAAGTTTTGGTCAAATGTTCAGGCAGGTTTGGTTATTTCACCATAAAATCTTGATTTTGGTCTGATAGTCAACACCACGGCAGGGCATTCCTGTCCAGAAGATTCAATGACTGGACTGACTTTGGGTTTTGTTTTGTTTGTTGTTGTGAGGAACAAGGTTTTCCTGAAATGGAAGCAGCATTGAGTATTGCATAAGAATAACACAACTATTTTCCTAAGTCAAAGAGTTATCACATTATATTTTTTGCTTTTTGTGATTACTACTGACTCAGAACAGGACCTACTTTGCGCCACAGTCACATAGGGGTTGCATTTAAAACTAACTTTGTGACAAATATATTGTCTGTTTATGAGAACACAATACAGGAAATTGTGTAATTGTTCTTTTTGTATGCTTTTCTTCACTCATGTAGGCAATTTGCCAAAAAAGACAATGCACAACAGACAAGGTTAAAGATCACTGGGCGCATTATGGTCTTTAGATATAACAATATGTGACACAGCACACGAAACAGCCAAGCAATCAGGAACAGCAAGACTTTCCATTATTTCACGTTTGCTATCTTAACTTGACTGTCTGCAACTATCTCTGAAAACTATGTTGGGGGAAAAAGTCATTTACTGAACAATTTCTGATGAATAAGCAGCAAGTAAACAATGCTTTGCTGAAACTTTGCTGAAAATCCTCGTCCAGCAGACCCCTGCTCATTTTAGCCCCACACACTTTGGGTATGTAACCTAACCCAGGGAGTGAATGAAATGTGCCACCTTAATGATGCTGACAGCTTTTCTGTACCTGGCCTGTGGTGACACTGCTCTGCCGAGTGTGGTGAGAACAGTTTCTTGTGAACCTAGTGGAGTTTTTGAATTCAGGTTAATGATTTCCGAAAGAGTATATATCCATCAAAGTCATACAAACTACATGAAAAGATTGATACATGAAATATATTTTCAAACATCAACTTGGAGGAACATTTTAAACTTTAGCTGGATTATGCTGCATCACACACTGTTATAATTTATCAAGCTTTGGAGCACTTCTGAAAGGTTTTTTTTTCATGGGGAAAGAGATTTGTTTAAAAAAAACAAAAGGCAGAAAATGTAAACTTAGTAGAATAAGTACAGTCAAGACAGTCACATTCCCACAGGCAAAATTCAGAGAAGTGTATATAATAGGCCAATCACGTCTGCTTCCACAAGATAAAAATGCATATATGTAAGTTTAATTCGTGAGCAATTTATCAAGGAAACTAAAATATTAACATAAATGTGCAATGATAAATGTATTTGCAACTTCCTCCTCCAGACAGAAACACCACACCGTGGTTGGTATCAGATACCTTTATAATGCATTTTAGCTGACTATAAGACGCAGTGGCCATCTGTATCAAGTCGCAGCTGACATGTCGGGAAAAAAAAAGAAAAGAAGCAAAACAAAAGCAAACAAAGCCAAAAAAACAAAACAAAAAAAACCAAACAAACAAAAAAAAAAAAAAACTGGATAAAACCAACAAATGTTTTGCAGCTCCTGCATCAGAAACACTGAACAGGTCAATCCGTTCTCATACTGTCAAACATGCTGACAGTGCAACAAACACACAGGCATCGATACACACATTGAAAACTGAACGAACGAGTACAAACCGCAGGCATCAGAGAGAATTCACACACAGGAGATCCAAAAATAAAAGCTCTTAGAGGTACTTAGATTGATTTGTTGTTTTGATAAATCTGACATACACAAAAAACCCCAAAACATCTGACTTCTGTTCTCTTTTGCCTCTGATTTATAATCTATAATCAATAATGCATTAAAATATTCAGTAGCTCACAAACTTTACAGAGGATCAGACAGAAGAGTTATTATAACAGGCACAACATGACCGCAAACAGTGTAAACTTTCAAAGTGAATTTAAAAACAACACTTAAGACACGATAGGTTCATAGAGAAAATGACGGTCAAAAACAGCAAGAGATGGACGGAAGATTTAAAAAAAAGAAAAAAAGAAAAGGGAGGGGGTGGGACTGAAATGAAGACACGATGAGTAATATTGGAAGAAGGGTTCAGGTAAAAACCGACAATTTGTCCTAGAAGATTGTCACAATTAAAGGCATTGGTTGAGGAAAATTCTTGCCCATTTGGAGATGTGTTCAGATCTCAGATACAAAGACTTTTAGTGTTAATCTGTTTGACCCGAGCTGCGATTGCGATTGTAAAGTTAATCAATATTGAAGCAATTTCCCTAACTTTATTAGTCCTAATAAGTTGCATGTCATCTAGTTAAAGTAGTTAAGCAACTGCATGTCATGTTTTGCCTCATAATTCATTTTCATCAATTTCTTTCAACGAAAACTTGACATGACTATGTTAAAAACTGACACTCACAGAGAACTCACAATTATGCAGCATGGTACGGAGCTTTTTAGCCTCTTTCAGCTTTAGTTTTGGTTTTACGGCACATTTACTACCCGGTTTGGTCTTGCTGCTCTGGCCAGCCCAAACAATTTCACCAAACGGCAGACAGGCAAAAAACAAAGACACAAACATTAAACAGCCACAAATCCAGTTTAATTTATGGAGGAGACTCAACCAGAGCTGAGAGGAAGGTGAACAATGGAGTAAAGAATTACAACTCCTGTCTACATGCGCTAGGTGTGTAATCTGGCTACTGACTGCTAACATGCAAGGACTGCCACTCGATCTTCTCCCCTCTAGTGGCTGATAGACTTCTGCTAAAACATCACTCGCTTTATGAATAAAAGGTGGGCCAGAGTAAACTAATAACCACACATTTACTTAGTTCGTTTTACTGAGGTTTCTCTTCCAACTATACTTTTAGACATAAGTGGCTTGTACATTATAACTATTTTACCCATACAAACAACGTCTGCATAATTTACAACCAAAATAAAAGATAACACCTGTAGAAAACATACACAATGCTGCAAACCAGCCTACAGAAAGACAGAATTTTCTGCCAAGTAACTGGGAGACAGAGTCAACGCGTCATACTATCAGCAAATTATTGTTGAACATCTAAAAATCAAATATACTGTAAGTAGCACTTCAATATGGCAATGAAATCTGTTGTTGGAAAATTAATATGTTTAGCTGTCAAGAAAACTAAAGTAACAAATATTTATTTGAAAAAAATGTTATTTAACACACTGTCAGATTCAATTTGTGGTTAAAATTTTAAGCTATAGTACTTGTTTCTTTGCTTGATATAGTGTTATGTGTATGTATTTATTGTAACTTCTGCTGCCCTGTTGGCCAGGTCTCTCATGAAAGAGGTTTTAATCTTAATGAGATGTTTACCTAAATGAATAAAGGAAAATGATAATAAATATACTGCTTCCTAATGACCCATTTGTTAAGCCCTGGTCTTTGATTTGCTTTGAATGACAGCCTACAGTAAACCCAGCACGCTACAGCTATACTCCCCCACAAGTTGGAACAGCTTTGAACTTTCTCAGCTGGTTCACTGATGCACAAAAATCAACATTTATCAGCAGCCAATCAAATCTTTTTTTCCTCAATATTCTTTGATCACATAAGGTGTTATTTGATTTATGGAAAACTGTGAGCTGCACTTTAAACACACACACACACACACACACACACACACAAAAAAAACCAAACCCCAAAAAGAAATCACTGACTCAAAGATGAAATTGACATTTTAATATAGTGGATTTTGTAATTAGCATCTAAATACATGCCACTGTTGTCGTGTTTCAGGTGCAAAAACATAGGCTTTTCCTGTCCTCAGTGAGTTAAAAGGTTGTGATCAAGTAAAAAAAAACAAAAAAAAAAAAAACTAAGCCAAAAAATAAAAAATAAATGCAAAACTGTAGAGGCTTCAAAAATACTTCACTTTTTACACGCTTTTGTTGGATTACATTTATACATTTCCTGATTAATCTAAACTTAATAACACAGTGACAACATGTTTTTGCCCAATAAAAAAAAAAGTTTTGGAAGAAAACCCAACTACTGAGTGCTTCTACCACAGGCTGAGACATCCAGTCATCCTTCAGCATACCATGAATCAATGAACTAAAGAACAGAGCCATTGCAATGCTGGAAAAGCTTCAGGGCAAGTCACTGTTGGTTCTTAAGTGGCCAAGCCAAAATTTTAATCCATCAGAACATCTTTTGAGAGGCACAAAGAAGACACTTCCCATCCAATCTGATGACGTTTGAAGATGCAGATTAGCTCGGATGAATTGGATAAACCACCCAAATCCAGGTTGAAGAGATTTAACCAAGACAACTCAAAGCTGAAATGAGTAAAACCAAAGTTTCTGGATTTTTTGTTTTTATGCTTTGAGCACAAAAATACTAAAACAATGAAAAAGTAAATCAATATAAAAGCAGCTACTTAAATTTAATTAAATTAGATGACGTAACACAGGAACGTGGGATGTAAAGAACAGAACAAAAACAGGACAACAGAAATAACTACATATGTCTCACATGTACTGTAAAATAAATAACTGGTCAACATATAATCTAACATTAGTCATGGACAGAATTGGAGCCCAGAGCCATATTGGAGTTTCTCTGATTATCTGATGTAAAGATGTGAAAAAGTCTAATCAAAAATCAGCTGCACTGAAGATCTCATGTCACCTGATAAAGCTAATTCTGCATTTTACTCCCATTCTATGCTGTTATTATTATTTTTGTGATTAGAAAGGATTTATTCAGAGAGCTTGGATGTTGATTTGTTGCTGCAGACAACTTTATTTTGAGCTTTTTAAGTAAATGGTAGAAAGTTACAATGACAATGTGCCTCCCGAACATCTAATAGCACAGCTGGACCGTCTCCAACAAGGTCTGCCTGACTACAGTGGAATAATGCTTCAAAGGTCAAGGCAGTAGGTCACTTTGGAACAACACATCTATGCTGATAAACACTATTAAAATGATCAATATGCAATTGATTTTTTCCTTTATTGCACATGTGTCATGCTATACCCATACAAGTCCTATAATAAAGATGGCATTCTTTCCAAAGGCCAACAATAGGCTGAGATTTCAGTTTCTGTAGAAGTAAAGAAAACGGCCCTCTGTCTGCATGTCTGTCAACATTTTGCTACCAAGTTTATCAGGTCAGTTGCTCATTTCGGGTCACACTGTCTAAAACGTTAAGTTTATTTTGTATATTCTGGTCAATCTGTATGTCAGAAAGGAGGATTATCCAGGATATGCTCACTATGGCTTACTTTGGCTCCACTACATCTGGTTTCACAATGCCAAAATCACTCATTTTGAGGCTTCAAAACAAGTAGCTATGCCCATCTTTTATAGTGTTGATGGCATCAGCCATCTGAAAAAACTGTCTCTTAATTAATACTTTGGAAATGGAAACAAACATATAAAATCTAGCCAAAAAACTTTTCTAATGATATTAGGAATCCTTAGCAGACTAGGATATATCTAAACTTATCAAATGCTAATATTTGATATGAGAAGGTGGAAAATGCCAGTATTTGTGGTCTTCTACTTCAGTGAAAACCTCAAGTTTGCCATGTAAAACCAGGTGATGTGGCTTAACAAAAAATAATAATAAACCCCCGCCCACCCCACAAAAAAAAACAACTTTAAAATGAAAAACGTTGAAGTTGGTAGGACACTGAAAAAACAAACAAACAAACAAAAAAACCCTGACAATGTAGGAGTGTTTAAATAGATTTTTTCTGATTGTGGTCAGAAAGTGAACGTTAAGAATCACCAACAGTAGGAACATGATACATCATCTGCTTGGATGGTGCTCACTACCAAGCTAGCAGACGGCATCATTTTTAAAATATTATTGATGTCACATGCTGTTTGGTTGTTTTTGTGTGGTAAATTTGTGTCTTCATTGTAAAAGAATGAAATATAATATATGGTCACAAACAATTGAGGTCAAATGCTATACCCTTTATTAAGTGTGCAACTTTCTATAATCTATATAAGACAATACTACCTGTAAACAAAATTAGTGACAATGGAAAAAAGTACATGTTTCTGATACCATACTGCATGAGAGGGTACTATCAGATGTTACCTAGAGAAAGAAACAAAAGAAGCCAGCAGTGGGTGATTTTATTTTATGTTATGCTGCACTATAAATTTTTTATTTTATTAACAAAAAGAAAAAGCATTTTGCATTTTTTAGCAAATGTCTGCCATGTCTAAACCTGACAAAAAAATGTAAAAATCAAAAAGTTACTAAATGTGGCTCATATGGGTACAGCATAGGACACTTTGTGAAACGGGGAGAAAAAAACAATTATAAATAACAGAGGAATTAAACCATATCAGTCACACAATTTCTCACTGTGATCCAGGAGCAAACACTTTAGGAGAGGACCAATACTGATTAAAAACAAAGTTAAGTCCCCCTCATTTTGCGGCCATAAATAGATAGATCAACATATAAAGAGTCCAAATTAAACTTTTAAATGCGTCTTTTTGATTGTTTAGGTCTGTTAAATCATTCAAAGCACTTGCGAGCAGTTAAATTGGGAGCGTGCAGAGCCTATTCCCAGGGTGCATGTTTTTAACTAGGCACATTATGCGTCTGACAGTGATGAAACTGTCCCCTCCTGTTTTAATTTCCTTCTAAAGGCAGACCAACAGAGACTGTATTACCGTAAGAGTCCATTAGAGGGGGATAGAGTTCTTTCATTGTCAGAATGACATTAGGGAGGACAAGTAAGCATAAAGGGAGGAAAAGAACCAAAATAGGAGAACATGGCTAAATGTTAGCTTTAAAGAGCACAGGGGTGATGAAACAATGAAGAGACATGCTATCAAAAATGACAAGGATAAAGTAAACAGAGGAAGGAATGTGGTGAGAAGAAGGACAGACGACAGAGCAGCACTGACTGGTTGTTGTCCTGTATCGCCTCTTCATCTAACATGCACATTTCTTAGCATTCGGCTGTGCATCACCAAGCTTTGTGGCCCCGTTCCCATTGGCAGGCTCGGCAGGGGGTTTGTCGACGCACTGCTCCATCCTCTTCATGACCAGGTCCAACAGCGTTAGAACCGCCTTGTCCACATCTGCTCCTGTCGCTGCACTCGTCTCAAAGTACGGGATCCTGCAAAGAACAAATCTGCAACTTAAACCAATGTTTTTCCAAATGCACCTCACTTGTTCACCTTCCTTTGTATTTGTGTTATTTTCAACCATCATGAATTTAAAAAAAGATTTTTTTTAAACTGGTCGAAAGGCTGAGGAAGATTTTGAAGTATAACCTGTGGACTATGCATTTTGCATTGAGTAAATTAATGAGCTAAAATAATGTGAATACTGAGTATATCCAGCATGTATTCAGTGATAAGTTCTTGTACTTGTAACCATATGGTAAAAAAGTGCAGGTGTGAAGACCGAAACAACTTTAAAGGCCCATCAATCTGCTAACTGTCTGAAACAGGACCAATCCAGAGAGACAGTGTCGTTCAGAACCATCTGATCAACAGAACTTTACAGGAATAAATTCTACGCTGGACAACAGAACTGCAGAAAGACTAGTTTGCAATTCTAGATATCTGCTAACTGTGATATGCATTAAAAAACGTGAAGTGTGTGCTTTACATATGATAATGTTTGGCTTATTGTCAGTTTATTATGGGCATCTGCGGGAGAGGTCATGTGTTACTGTATTCCTAAGTATGTTTAACAACTTCAGGTGGTTAACCAAAGCTGGAAAACACTTGAAGGCTTGAAGTGGTTAGTTTAACCATCTATACCAGCACATTTAGGATCTGCAATTTTTGCTATACTTGCATCAACAAAGCTTTTTAGGTTTACTCGTTTATGTCAGAACTTACTTATATTACTTCCGTGAGCAAAACTTTGTGGGTTTTTACCTCATCTAACAGGAAGTCGTCTGTTGTTACAGAAAAACCGTGTACCATCTATTCATAAACATGCAATGTTGATGATCACAATAATCCTAACAATGATATTCTATAAAAGAAAACTATCAATGCTAACAAAATAAAGTATTTATATCAATCATACATGATGTACAAAAGTGAGTGTTGTTTTCGGCCAAAGCCCCACATGTTTCTGAGCCACATTAATGTTATTTTAATGCAATAGAGCAGAACAGAGGTGTAAAACAGGTGGTTATTACAAGATATATATGAGATATGGAGTTATGTAACATCAAAAATCACTATTACGTATTTGCTTTTCTTATTCTCTATCACGTCATATTTACACAATGTGTTCTAAAGCCTGTCAAATATTAATGTGGATCAGAGATCTGAAGCACATCGGAACATTACAGTATGTTAATTTAAATGTCAGATTTTAATTGTGCAAATTGTTTCTTGCCTGCACGTGGCTGAGAGATGCACACCTTCCTTTTACTTTTATAAATACCTGCAGCCATACCAGTAACGTAGGACAAAGTGTTTACGGTATTAGTAACTTGAGGACATGTGGAGGGGTAAGGATCCAACTGTACAAGGTCAAGCATGGAAACAGTGTCAATTGAAATTTAAGTTAATGCAGTTTTTCTCCTAGATAAATAAACATCAACAGTATTTAGTGTGTGCATATAGACTTAAGTATAAGTGCAAGATATAGTTTTAATTGTAAATACCTTAAGTGTCCATTGATATGAAAACAGCTGCTTAGTTTCTACAAGACGCTAAGGAAACAACTTTTGTTTTTTAATTAAAGCCATCATGTTTTTAGGGTAATACCGAGGCCAGAAGCTCTTTTGTGAAAGTCAGACGAGAAGTTGCCACCGTGTGCTCTCAGATAAACAGTAACAAAAAATAAATAAATAAATAAAATATCACTGTTCAACACCTGAAGTGGTCTTAATATCTACTAATACATACGGTTAATGTACATGACAAATAAACTTGCCCGTATTTTTCGGCCAGCTCCTTGGCCTGTCTCTCCTGAACCTCCCGCTGGTCGGCCAGATCCGCCTTGTTCCCTACCAAAACAATATCTGGGTTCTCACAGTAAGCATTCGCCTGTAGCTGGCCTGAAAATGAATACAGATTAAAAAGTAAATAAAGAAAAACTGATGTATCAGAGGAACTTCAAACAAACAGAAATGTTTTGTTATACTGCTATTTCATGCTTTCACAATACATTAGTCATCAGCCTTTTACATATTTTAACAGTGAGCTGAACATTGTTGGACTGAAATGTTTTGATAGCAGATTCTAGTAAACATACTCATCCAGTTTCTGACGTTGAGAAAGCTCTGCTGGCTGGTGAGATCGAACATCAGCAGGAACCCCATAGCATCCCTGAAGAAGGCCGTGGTCAAGCTGCGGAACCTGAAACACAAACAGTTTTAAAGAGTACAGATATGACAATGTGTATTTTTTAAAGGGTTTCTAAAAATGTCTTAATTGTATTATACTGCACAATATCCCGAATGTGAAAGCCACCCAATCACATTAACTGCTAGCCTTATGAACAGACGAGGCTAGAATTGATGTGTCCACAGATGCAGTTCTTTTAACAGCCACAAGAAGGTGCTGCAGTAAAAAAATAGACAATCCTACAATAACTACGTAAACCCAAAACAAGTGTGAAACCTGAATTGATTAATTTAAAAATGTTTGGGCACATCATGTTTTTAATTGAGAGCAAATGCCTGAAAGCAGTCACAGAGCAACACTGTATTGTTCTGTTTTGTTGATTTGTAGCCTTCTTTTAGGCCAGCTGATAAATATCAAATACTCACATTGTGTCAGCTGTGTTCTGGGTCTTTACCAACTCCTTTTAGTGTTTGGCATTGTATCAGTGTATAGCAACATTTCAGATCTTTGGCCACAAATCAAACTATTCATTTTTCATACCAGGCTGTAAACATGCCTTCAGTTTAATGATGAGCTGGGCATTTTAACTTGTCCGTTTGAACTTAGGGCTATTAGAAATGCAGTTTGTTGCACTTCCATGCTTCATTTTCCAGCACAGGATGTCACATTTGCCCAAATTAAACTCTCAGAATAGATATTTTACTAATGTCTGTCAAAAGATTTAAAAAAAAAAAAAATAGACCTTTGCTGCTCTACATCTGGAGATTGCTGGCTGTCACCAGGTGAAACTGGTCACAAAGACAGTGCTGCACTGAAAACCTTGCACACTGCTAGGAGATTGCCTTAGTCACCCGTAATTTGCACGGAGGACACCAATGCTTCCATTTTCCACTGCAAGCTGTAGTGTTTGTTTGTTTTTGTTTTTTTTAAATCAGAAGCCCCATTTCATACCAAACAAACATTTTGAAAAGGTGCAACTTTTACTTTGAAGGGTAAAAACTTACAACCGGTTGGGGAATACACATTTTTCTTCCCTGGTAATGGATGGTTGCCACATGGTCCTGGATTGTTCTCTGGGGGTCTAAACATGACATTCTAACATTTTGCAATATCAGTGTTTAAGCTGAAAATCTGTAGTCGCCAACCATTTCCAAAAATCTGTTATTCCGATGAATAATTCTATGAAACCTTCTTGCACAAAACAGAAACATTGATTTCAATTTGATCAATATCAGCTTATAACTTTGTTATAAGTAAAATATATGAGCTGTAATTTCACCTGTGTTCAAGCACTAAATACAGAAAAACAATAGATGTGTGCCATGTCCGTTTCTACCCGCACAAGTTAGTAATGGGGCTCCCCCAGCTGAAGTGCATATTCTGAGACATGCTTGTGCTTCTGGGTGTGACAACAGCGAGTGTATAAACATTACTTATGAGCAATATTTAAGATGCAAACAATCGGAATGAAGCAGCAGATATCAGAGGTGTCTCCACCGCAGCCTGCTTACAGGTGGAATAATGACTTTAACCGCTTGAATAAATGATCATGCGGAATCTGTTGCACTGGGCAGAATAAATGCAATTAAAATTATGTAACTAACACCGACTCATCCTGCGGTGAGTCATCGGGCTTTTATAAACAGATTCAACAGATCGAGGTCGGGACCAATTAAAGACCACACATGCATGACTGACACATGCAGCCATAAATACTGGTCTGTTGATTCTCCATCTAGATTTCTGAAATAAACTTTACTACTCTACAATTATAAACTTTTTTAAAACGTTTTTCATTGTACCATTTATCTGTTTTGATATCGTCCCTGGTGATTTCATTTTGGCATTATTGCATTTTCTTTTGGTGAGCTTCAACCAATCAGTAATGACTGACCAATCAATTGGAAGTCAATTCCTCGGGTCAATTGTGCAATGACAGCTAAAACTGTAGTTTGTTGCACCTCAAGTCTACACACCATCTAACCCCAGTGGGATATCCACAGTTGTAAAACTGGCCCTAAAGGTCAGCTGTATGACTGCATCGGTTTCATCAATGCTTGTTACTACTGCTTCATGATTAAAGATTGTAACACAAAAAACATACCCAGAGTAATAGGCAGAGGACTTTAAGACAAAAACTTTAAGCACTGGTGCTTTAACACATATTTAAAGCCTTGATGCCATCCATCAGCCCCACCCGGCATTTATGACCTGTAGAATCACGGAGAGTCTTAAGCCCACAATCCACGATGCCATCAGTGATGTGTGAACCGACTAACTGTTAGGAAAAAGATTTTGTCCTAATGGGATAAGTGGCCTACCTTTCCTGTCCAGCTGTGTCCCAGAGCTGAAGGTGAACCTTGAAGGTTTTACCCGTGGTCGTCCCATTGGGGTTAGACGCTGTGTAGACCTGAGGAGAAAGAAATCGCACAATTTTAAATGAGATGACCGTTTATGAAAGAAAAGTCATTTATACCTGGTGTATATTACAAGACTTGCAATTAAAAACAAACAAACAAACAAACAAAAACAATGACATTTAAATCAGTCGACCCAAAACTGACCATTACAACTGTCAACCTTCCTCAACCTTGAAAAATAAGTATCTCTATAAGGTGATTGGTGCACCTTTGTTTTGGGCTAGGAAAACAGCCATAGAGTAAGATTGTTCACTTGATAACAGTAAACTTCGTCCTCGTGATACTGTGTAGAGTTAGATTAGTCAAAGTTACTAATCTACAGTGGTGTGAAAAAGTCTTTGCCCCCTTCCTGACTTCTTGTTTTTTTATTACTATTTTGCAAAACTGATATTCTCCTTCAGGATGTTTGGTAGACATCAGAATTCATGGTTCCATTTACTGCAGCAAGTCTTCTAGGACCTGAGGCAGCAAAATGCCCCCATCACACTACCACCACCATATTTTACTGTCTTACTGACTTTCCACAGAGTATTTTTCCAAAGGTTTTGGGGATCATCAGGATGTTTTCTGGCAAATCTGAGAAGAGCCTTTATTTTTTGGATGTTGTCCTGGGGTCTTTTATGACCTTTTGGATGAGTTGTCACTGCTGTCTTGGAGTAATTTTGGTTGGCCCCACTGCTGCAAAGGTGTGCTACCGTTTCATGTTTTCGCGATTTGTGGATAACGGCTCTCACTGCGGTTTGCTGGAGTCCCACAGCTTTAGAAATGGCTTTAACCTTTTCCAGACTGAGAGATCTCAGTTACTTTGTTGTTCATTTGTTCCTGAATTTCTTTGAAACGCAGCGTGACATCTGTCTTTTGAGGATCTTGAGGATTTTGATGGTCCACTTTGTCAGGCAGGTCACGTTTAAGGAATTTATTGATTGAGAACAAGTGTGGCAGTAATCAGGCCTGGGTGTGGCTAGAGAAATTAAACTCAGCTTTCCAAAGATGTGATACACCACAGTTAGTTTAGGATACAAAATACATAATATAAATACAATGAAATAAAAAAACAGTTTAACTTTGGGATCTTTTCATTTGTATTTGAAGAACTATTCACCACCTTACATACCCCGCCTCCATTTATTCACCTCACCCCTGCTTCAGTGAATATTTCATCAGGTATGATGAAAACTCATGTGGACAGTGATCCTGACTGGGTAATGATGAAAACTTGTTTGCAGCAGCTGGCTGGTTATGTTCCTGTCACCACAGGAAGCTTCAGGCATCATTCACACCTCTGATTCTCCCTAATGTGACACACTGTCACATTTTCTGACACCCTTTTTAGACTGAGTTTATACAGATCATGTTTGAAACAGGTATATTTGACTTTATGGTGTTCTTTCATTTTTCAAGGTGATAACTGACCTTCAGCTCAGATGGGGTGACATGAAAAGACATGCACTCTGATCGAGGAAGTCTATTTGGATAACAGACACGTCAAAGTTTCTGTTTACTTTACACTGTGGAAAGTTATCAAGGTACTATTTATTGAACCTACTTCTTATAAAGTCGTGAGCTAAACACCAGAAACATAGTGCTGTACCTTTGTTTAACAGCATAGTGTTGCTTTGCAGTCATAGCGACTAGCTTGCTCCAATAGATGCATTGAAATGAAAGAATGATGACCGCTTTGTTGTGTGTGTGTGTGTTTCTTTTAATTACATGGCTTAAATCCATCTAGACATAGTCAAGAACATGTAGTGCCAGATTCAGTTGTAGTTCTCATTCAACTTGTCACATGCTGACGCATGAGCAGCACATTTTAGCTCACTAGGTATCCCATTGGCACGATTTTACAACATGCCCTAACCCTAACCATTCAGAGGATGGATAAGAATGGCCAGACTGCTCCAAGTTCACTGGAAGACAACAGTAACTCAAATAATAACTAGTTACAAACAAAGTACACAGAAGAGCATCTCTGAGCACTCAATACAAGTCATATTTGCCTGGTGGGATGAATCTCAATTTCTGCTGTGACGTTTCATTTTTCATATCATCTCACACCAGACATACCCCTGTGTGGTAGCCATACCACACAAGGGTCAACCTTATGTCTTTGGGCTGAAAGATGTGCCATTATACTACCCCAAAGCCAAATTCCTCCTTACATCAACAGTTTCTAGTCTTCATTTGTTTGTTTAATTTAAGGCCTATGAAAGATGCGCTGAACCGTGGCTACTATGGTTACAAGTCAGATTTCTGAGATAATAATCGAGCACTAAAACAGTCGGTAATGTGAGTTTCATAATGACTAGTACCCTGCTAGTTTTGTAATGCATATTAGAGGCCAGAAGAATCAAAAAGATGTGGGTCATAATGAGCCGTTTCCTCTTGGTATGAGCACCGAAGCACAGTTTACCAGAAGTGTTCACTTAATTGTCTGTCTAGGAGTCACGAAACTTTCATTTACAAACTCTGGTTAAATGTCCCATGGGATGAACAAACTGATCCACATTCAGCTTTCAGACCTCATGAGAACTCTGAGGAAGTACAGCTGCGAACTCAAGCTGTGATCACACATTTGTCTGCTTCTGTGTAATAATCAGATAGAACGGTTTGAAAACAAGGTGTGACCTTTAAACACATGCGTGCACACACACACACACACACACACACACACACACACACACACACACACACACACACACACACACAAGGTGATGAAACAATCAATCCTATGAGTCATCCGGAGAGGTGGGATTAAAGCAGCATTGTCTGTATTTCAGACCTGCAAAGGCAGCAGGGCACCAAAGTGACCAAACCAAGCTTCGCCCACTCTCCGATTCAGATAAGAGCATTCACAGTGAGATATTTGCACGTATTCATTTCGATGGTCAAGTATAGAAACTTTTATCAAGTCTCAGGTGAAGTTTAAAGTGGAACTCTACACAGAATCAAGTATGAAACTCTCAAAGATTATAAAAGGATTTTAATACAACAAATTTCTGGAATATAGCATGAGCGATTGGTCCTGCAGCATTAAAAGAGAAACAACAACAACAACAACAACACAGGAATTAAAAAAAAAAAAAAAAAAAAAAAAGTCTTCTGCCTCTAGAGCAACAAGAAGCTCTGCAACCTGTCATTCATCATTTACCCAAAACAACATCTCCTTCACTGTCAGTCCAAACATGGCAATAAATTGCTTCTGTCTCATCAGCCATCTTTCAAGCCTAAAACAATTTTTAAAAGACTGTCAACTTGTCAAGACATGTCACCGTCATATTTCTTGGGGTCCATGAGTGTCAGCTCAGGAGAAAAGCATCTTATTTAGAACTGTCACCACGTTCTGTCACTATAACGTTACTGGTTCTGTCAGTGTGTGTGGTGTAAGGATCAACTTGTACGAAGTACTTTAAGCGCAGAAGTAAACTAGCTCTTAACATTAGCAGAAAGTGATCACAGAGGGCTTTTTTCTAACAACAGTTTTACAAGGCAGCTATTAAGTGGATTAAAATAATATAATTTTGCAAATTAGATTGGGGAATCAGGTGGTCCGGAAAATAAACGGATAGTCCGCAGACATGTTAGCAGCTCTCTGAGGCTGTAGTTGAACATAGTGATGATTTAAACTAAACACCAGCCTTAATGATTGCTAATGCTAATGATGCTAATGATTAACAGCTGTTTACAATGAACCTCCTCACTTAAGGGTTTAACTATACTAATTATGTGCTGATAAATAACAGTATTCAAACAAAAGTAAAACTTGCTGATCATACCGTGTTTGCAATATTACAATATGTTAATTGTGATATGTCTTATTAAGCAAATATTGCTATTCTTAGTGCCATATCTATGAAAGACCTTAAAGAAGATCTGTTACGCTTTGCATAATTTTCTGTTCAAACTAATCCTTTGCTATACAGCCTCAGAAGTTTTATTTTCTGTATGAAACAAACTGTTTAAGCCATTTTTCCCTAACTTTAAGCCAGCTTTTTTTCTTATTGGCTGCCAGAACAGGAAGTAGGTTGGGCATCTATGCTTACAACCAGAGAGTGTTCCAGTCACTGTTAAGGATCCTTAGACCCAGCCTATTCATTATGTCCTCTGTGGTGGACAAAAAACTGAAAGATACTTTTTTTCTGGGTTCGCATTATTTAGAAGTTTGCTCACGTTTAACTGCAGATCATTGGTTACCCACTGGTTTGAGAAGTCAAACTGTGAATCTGTTTTTAAGCTGTGCATTTTTGCATTCTTGTTGTTTTGAAGACCAGAGCAAGGACTATCTGACTGTGAAAAACCCTCACACCACAAACTCAAAGAAGGGCTGTTTGTCAATCACGAGGTAGGCCAATGCTAAAGCACACCAATTATAACCCCAGGTTTTCAGTCTAAATGATCATTATATTATGTTCAATAAGACCCGAAATCGATTGATCGATTAACACCATAAACTTAACACCATATACAACCAGACTTATTTGTTCAACCAGATGACTCATCTGGTGGTTATCAGAAGGAATGCAGGTTTTAAAGCACACTGGCTACATTTTTCATGTCTGCCTGAATGAACTTCTATTAGAAACCACGACTGCAACTTGGCACATGGTAGAGTAAAAAGAAAAAGAAAAAAAAACCTATATGATAACATAACCATCCCTACCCAGTTAGCTCCTGAACCTTTGTCTGCTGACAGCTGATAATCTCTCATAGTGCCCTTTGTTATCTGGCAGCATATGTTTTATAGCTATCAGATGAGTGCATCACCCAAACACCCTGCCCAGCGCATCCTAGAAAGTCCCCAAGCCACCTGAGCCTCCAGCACTTGATCCAGCCCTCACATAACTATCAAAAAGGAAGCTTAGGTTTAAAAGTAAAGAGGACATGTCCCCAAACTTGGGCTCAATCTTTGGAAACTAACAAGCACAAGTAAGCCCCCACTCTGAGAGCTAAATGCTTTCTTTGGAAAGCCTTCATTTATAAATACCACAGCAATTATGTTAGACGCTAACTAGTTAACGACCATCTTTTCACGGGTAATTTATTCCGGGTCATTTATTCCCGGCTGAATCTGACCCAAGTTTGTTTTCCTTGCATAAGTTAAAATAACATGACTGTAGAGTGACTCAGCTCAGCAGCCACTGTGGGAGAAAAGCAGCAGAAAACCTGGGCTTGATCTGACCCGCTGTTTGTGCTTTGATAACTAAAAGCTCTGGACAAATCAAACTGTAACTATGGTAACCAAAGTGGCTGCTAACTTGAGATGAAGATGAATTAAATGTTGTGTAAAACTACACAATCAAAAAGAAACTTCTACAAGCTACACACAGGGCGCACATTTGTTCGTAGGAATAATAAAAGGTAAGAACTCACCACTCTCTTTTCCCTGAAGTCGATGCCGACTGTGGTGATGAACTTGGGGTTGAACTTGTTGTCTGTATATCTGTACAGGAACGTGGTCTTCCCCACGCCGGAGTCCCCCAGGGCAAGGAGCTTTATAAGGAAGTCATAATCCCCATCAGTCATAGTGATGACCGCAATAAACCTGCAGAAAACAGAGTCACACAATCACGCACAGACCCACACACCAAATCCCAAGGTTTCAGCTTCCATGGGTATTCAGTTTGTCTGTGATAAAAACCAAGCCAGAAAAAAGGAAATAAGCGAGAAACAAGGAAGCCAACAAATAAGCTGAGGAACAGAACAAGGAGATGGCAACACAACCACACACACACATGCAAACACCAACTGTCATGTTGAATTATGGTGGTGGGGATCATGGGACTGTCCAGACCAGAATATGGCTTTCTGGGAAAATAGTAACTGTGTGAGAACATAGCTAAGTGGGAAAATATTTAAGAAAAGAAGAAATGGTGTAAGAGTGCAAAAAAAGAAAAAGGAAAAAAAAAGGCAAGCACACACTTTATATATTTTACAGACTATTTTCATTTTATGCAGTTTTAGCTAAAAAACAGTCAATGAGTTTGCTGTCAATTAAACGGGAGTTAAGCATGTCAAAACCAGTGGCACCACAATACAAACCCTTGTAAGAAACCTTTTGGCGTCGCATTTACATAATTTAGATAAGGATTTTGAAGATGCTGCTGACAGGCAGGAGGCAGATGACAAAGAAAAAATCATGGACATATAGTAAAGGACGACATGCAGAGAGTTGGTGTGACAGAGGATGCTGCTGCCATAGTGACATGGATGCAGATGGTCGAGTGTGGCAAACCCTAAAGGAACCAGGCAAAAGAAGACAATAACAACCATCTTTTAACATACAGGCTTAATTTTAAGGAGGGACATAATTAACCTTTTCTAAACCAAACCAGTCACAAAGACCAAGTAAAACAAAGTATTGTTCACTTACCCAAAATGGTAAGTGAACAAAACTCTATATTGGACAAGCTTTGACCAGTGTTGGCGTCACAAATAAATAAAAACACTACAATTGTTATTTTTTAATGAGTTTTTTAAAGAATTTAATGCACTATGCAATACTTATTTATCCCCTGGTGAAAGTAATTAGTCACACCATTCGTTATTTGGCTTTTTTATTACTTCATAACATTACCTCACATGCATCGTCACATGATTATCAGTAGACAATATAAACCTGAGTGCTTGAAAAGAAGGTGAAGAGACTTCTTTTTGGTTCATAAAGAGGTTTTCATCACCCCTCCAGTTCTAAAAACCTGCAGAGGACACTACAGTGTTCAACTCTGTTGCAATTCAGCTCTTTTTATAACTTCACATTTCTTCGAGGCTGTCTGACCAACAACAGCACAGAGAGCCCACAGACTGACTGTACCTCATATTTGTCTCGTATTTTTTGCAGTGCCTCCATTAACAACAACAGTAAAAGTAGAAAAATGCAGAAACTGGAGTGGTTAGAAACAATTGCTGTGACGGTGCAGGCTCTGGCTGCTTGTTTGGGTTTGACAGACCAATTGCTTATTGAACCTTCACTGTCTATGCAGATGTTTGCAAATAGCCAATGTCATACTGGCAGCAGTGATTAGTTTGTCCTTTAGTTTGCACCCATCACACTTTTGTCTTTTAGTAACATAAAAATGAAAGTAATGTCAAAATCTACACTAATTAAATGCCTGGCCAATTCACCACTACATGGCTTCCTGGAGGATAATACTGTACTTTAGCCACAGCAGTCAAGCTTTTAGATCGGCTGTTGGCACGGTGACTGCTATTGTTACCTCACTTGAATCAAGGCTTCTGAAGCTTTAGCCATAACATGTTAAATGAGTTGCTTTCTGTGGATTTTGATGTTTTGTTTTTTTAAACCAATTGTTGTTGGTTTCAAATTATGTTCCCAGGACATTGATAAGGGCATCCCTCAAGGATTGATATCCGACCAACTACTTTGTACAGTGAACATAAATATTTATTTTCCAAGTGGACTGTAATGTTTTTTTTTTTTGTTTTGTTTTTATCTGCTCAAAAGCCACTTTGAAGCCCCACCATAAACCAGGAACTTCAATATTTCCAAAGTTCCAGTTTGGTCTGGTCATCCAGCATCATAAACACTTGTGAATTTAGCTTGCATAACAAAAATGTCCTACAAAAAACAAAAAAATAAATAAAAATTTAACAATCCTATACCAAAGGTCTTCATCTATTTCATATTATTACGACTACCTGTGAATACTGAACACTCTATAAATGTGTTTTTCATGTGAAATTCCTAATTGTGTAAATCATTCAGGTACATAGTGTATTGTAGTCTAGTGTCTGTCTGCCTCATGGCTAAATGTGGCATATTTAGAGAGAAGATCATAAGACTAAGATTTAGTCAGCTGAGAAGAAGCATGGGAAAAATTCTGCTTTATTATAGTGAGGGCAGTGATTTGCCAGGAGGTCAAATCTCCTCACAATAACCTCACTGTACCTCAGAGAGACAGTACAATGAGAATCAAGAGTAACATATTTATAACAGACTAAAGATGGTACACTGCCACTTAACCTGGATAGTGGATTTAATAAGCATCCACTTCCTTCTTTAACCTAATCACAGTTAGTGCTTCCCAAAAAGTTGATTCTGTTCATCTGGATTTAGCGTTTTCAGTGAGTATGGATCGAGGCAGTTAGCCATTTCCAGCCAGTTACAATAAAAAGGTGGGGGTGTAAATCTTTGTAAAGCTGTACAATATTTCTTTACATTTAACATTCATTCAAATGCATTTTATATTCCTTCTCATACAGTGGTGATGAGAGAAGTTCATTGATATGTCAATAGCTGAAAACTCAGCTATTGACACTTCTTAGGTCTGCCCCAGGACCACCTCCTGGTAGGACAAGACCAACGGCAGTGCCCAGGAAGGGGTCCTGGGTAGATCCCTGAACCACCCTAAACCTTCAAATCAATATAGAGGAATAGCAGCTCTCCTCCAACTCCCTCCTCACCTCATCTCCAAGACTCCACACATCCCTCAGAAGCAGCTCATTTTCACTGGCTGTGTCCACAATTTCTAACTGTCAGCCTGTATCCAGAACTTATGACTGAGGATGAGGGTAGGAACTTGACTCAGCTTTCTTTACTAAAACAGATCTGTATCTCACATCACTGGAGAAATCACACCAATCCATCTGTAAATCTCCCACTCCATTTGCTTTTTTATTATTGATGTACAATTTACTTTTTGTTTTTGTATTTTCAGTTAGGTGAAACTAATTCGATGAAATTGCTCTGTTCACCAAAGAACAGAAATATATATACCAACAACAA
The DNA here is from genome assembly GCF_057381845.1 of Rhamphochromis longiceps. Taxonomy (NCBI): domain Eukaryota; kingdom Metazoa; phylum Chordata; class Actinopteri; order Cichliformes; family Cichlidae; genus Rhamphochromis; species Rhamphochromis longiceps. The sequence continues at coordinate 33,500,542 of NC_140563.1, forward strand.
GAGATACTGGTTTCCTACTGTTCACATTCTGGCACTGGAGAACATTCCATCTTCATAACAAGCAAAACCATAAACAAAAACAAAACAAAAAAGAAAATCACAAAGAATAGAAATGGCTATAAAGAGAGGAGAAATGGGAGCTTCTGCAAAGAGAAGAGATGACATGTGTTTGTATGAGGACACGTCGTCAGTGTTACTATCAAAAGGTCCATCAGGAAGTAGTGCTTTGCTCCTCCCCCTCTGTTATCGTTCATATCTTACTGATAACAGACTGCTTTCATTCTGACTCTGATGCACAAACACACGCAGCTGCATAAACTAAGAGCTCTTTAGTTTGTGGTTACGGGTATTCTTAAGACCACATTAACATATACTCTATGCTGAATATTTTAAGCTCCTAACATGAAGCACTGCTCCATACCGTTCCTAATGTAACAGCATACTTTTTGCATTTATAATTATCAGAAGACATCCTCCATGTTGTTTAAACGGTGAGAAATGAAACTTTATCAATCTGAAGCTAAAGAGTCTTGCTTCATAACTTTATCTTTACGACATGTGAGCTGCCTTTAGAGCACTGAGGAGGAACACATCAGAACACTGACTTCCTGTTCTGGAATAAACAGCCAGCATTTCTGACAATCTGATAAATGTATGAAGAAAAGTCACACTGACTGATTTTCTTTTCTAACTTTCTTTCCTGAATAACTCCAGCCAGGCAAACAAGTCAAAATCTGCAGAGCTAAATGTTTCCTTATCATCATGGAACAAACTTTACCAGCATCCTGTGCCATGTGACTTATATGTTGATTTGGATGTATAAAAACAGCAAACCAAATGTTTTGAATATTTATTTTTCCAAATATTGAGAAATCTTGAGAATATTGAGTTTCTCATTAACTGTAGGAACATCGTGCATTTACTGAGCTTTAAAACATGCTTTTGAACAGGGGATTTTCTTAACCTTTAAAAAGACATTCAAGAAATTAGTTGTAGGTGGTTTCAGATACAGGGTCATATAGTAGGTGGTGCAACCACTGCGTTCTGCACTGCCTCCATCACGGCAACGGTAACTTTTACCAAGTACACTATGTGCTAAACATAACCCGTGGATACCCTTGCATATAAGATTGCATATCACACCAGATTCACTTTGAAAGGCAACACCAATCACATAGACAATACTGAAGAGCATTCCCATAGAGATGGGCTCAGTAATCAAATCTTACATAGTAGTAATGATTAAATGCATTATTTATCCTCTTGGCTCCCCATCACTGTAATTAAGTATGTAATAGATTCACAATGTGGCCTAACAAAGTATCATATCCATCTATTGTCACAATGCTGCTTATACATTCAGGGGAATCTACACTTGTACAGTGAGACATAAATCCTTCTGGCAGACCCGGGGTGTAATTTTCACCATTCACTGCTGTGGTGCTCTTAACACTCGCTGACTTATTACACTGTACATTTAATGTGAAGGACAGAAAAAGAAGGTGGTGAAGTCTAGACTGTGCATAATACAACAGAATGTATTAAAACAACATTTGGAGGTGAGATTTCAAACCTGCCGACCTTAATAAGGTAGCATCACTGCATAAAAACATGTAAATCTCCCATAAACGACATAATGTAAGACAAAGGCTCTGCTTTGCTCTTTGGCCTACTTGCATAAAATCCTGTGTGTTCTTTTGATCAGGTCTTGAGCCTGTAGCAGTATGTACATATTCAGTTTGGTGGAGTTAGCCTGAGTTTTCTGTGGAACAGCTCCAACATTACCATTTATAATCACTTATTAAGTTAAATGTATACCTCTTTATCCTTACAATGCATTGCAATGCCTTATAAGCATTCCCTGAGTCTTGTAAATTAAGATTACTTTACCCATCATGAGCCATAGAGGTTTCAGGTCACAGTAAAGCAAATTTCAGCTAAATTTTCACCGCAAATCTTTCTGACAATTCATTTCAGTACAAGTCAGAAAACAAGTATATTCTTAATTGCAGGCAGTGAGTCCTTTGGAGGTCCTGGATGAGATTACCAAATAGCTTATTGGAACCACACTTCACATCATTCCAGTGTTTCCAACACATAGGTGGATAGGCAGTCCAGATACACTGAGCATTTTATTTATTTATTTATTTATTTTTTAATCTGTCCTAGACAACATAATCTATTTACCACTGGAAAGTTATCTCACTCTTATTTTGAAAGTTGCCGCTAACCAACATGCTCCAGTCTTTCCTGTCTCAGGCTTCCCTTCACACATGCTAGTCAAGCTCTTGTTGTATGCAGTCTACGTCACTCAGCCTGGATTTGACAGACAAATCAACCCTGATCGATGTCACACAAACTGTAATGTTTTGGAGTTTACATGGCGGCGATTTAGGTCTTGTAGGCCTGTTTGATGATGGCAAAAATCATAGTCCGAGAGAGATAATCATTTAACATGATTACAGGCAGAATTTAGAAAAAGAAATTTACTGAACTCTTAAAAAGAAAAAAAAAAAAAAGATGAAACTCGTGTTTTAAATTATGGGGCATTTCCTTGAACTTTAATTAGAATTCATGAATAAAATAATTAAATATGTCCCACTAAATTAAGTTTTAGAGAGGGGCACAAACAAAATAAAGGGATCTATAATAATAATAATAATAATAAGGATAAATATATAATGGAATTTGGGAGGTAAGGGAACCCTTAATAATTATTTGTTTTGTGATTTCCAGAAAACTGGCCCCATTTTGTAGTGATTAACACATGTGCTGGTTCAATTCTAGCCGGGGACACAAATTCCTTTTGGGGGTGTGTCAGAAAGTGTAAAACTCTGCCAAATCAAACATGCGGTGCTTCCCACTGTGGTCACCCCTTGTGACAAGGGAGCAGCCGAAAGCAGAATTATCAAGGCCTGTGATCAGTTAAACTGTGCAACTCCAACATTCACTGCTTTCTGTGGATTTAGCCAAACTCAATAAGATAAGAAGAAGCTTTTAGCTTCTTTCCAGCCTTCATGCACGTTTAAAGCTAGGCTAAATGTTAGGATTCCTTCAGTGACTCTAATCAGCATCAACACCTCACAATTAAATTGACCTGTTGGCTTGATGCAACCTAACATTGACCACGAACTGGCCTTTGTTACTGCAAAATTATTTGCTACTTTTTACCCATGTAGCCAATTTACTACTGTGTCTGCCATCTGTCTCGTCTTGTTCGTAATTCCTGTTTAATAATTAAAACCATTACCATGATTATAAATTACCCGAACATGTTGATAAGATGTGAAAGAGGTAAAGAGGAGGAGATCCAATGCTATTTTTCCAAGAAAAAGTATGCTTATTAATCCAGGTTTAACAGATTCGTATAGAAATGTAGACAGAAACATCAGCCTGTACTTTATGTCGAACACTAAAACTCATTATCTGCAGATGGGGGGGAAGAAAAAAAAAAAAAAGCGTTTCATCTTTGGGGTTCATTAGATCTTTATACATAATGCAACCTTGAGCCTAATTAATTTCAAATTAAATCAATAAATAATTCATTTCAGTTTAATACATTTTCAACCAAACCCAAGTTGGATTTCCAAATTAGATTTACTCTCTCAGGACCAGATGGCTCTGAGCAAAACATCCGATTTTTGTGTCGAGTTTAGAGCTACCTAGCAGCATGTGAGTGTTCACAGTTTACATGACGAGATGAAAAGCAGTGAAACAAAAACAAAGCAAAAAAAAAAAAATCATCAGTTAAAGGTTCTAGCAAAATGTATCACAATACATTTTTTAGATCCAACAACACTGGTTTTTACAGAGACACATCCCAACAAAAGGATGTGTAAAAATTTCCATTGTACTACTAAAAAGCAGCAGGACACTGATGACGGCCTATCCTGGGTTAATTATTTATCCACATTCACTGGGTTCATCTGTATCTCCTCGCTGCAGTTTAACCTTTACAACTAAACTTTAAGCATTAAAAATAGCAAGCCTCTGGAGAAGTATTTGTAGCTTATTAGCTATGTAAGGTTCATGTAACCTCGCCCTCTGATTAAATGCTTCGTAGAACAGACAGAGGCAGAAGTATAAATATCTCTTCCTCTTAGGAGCTCGGAAGGAAACACGTCTGGACTTCTTTAAGTTTCCTTGAAGACGTTTCACCTCTCATCCAAGAAGCTTCTTCAGTTCTAAGAGCAACTGGTGGAAAGCCCCAGATTATAAGACCCTAGGAGTGTCCCTAAGAGGGTCCTGGACCACTTATTGATCGTCAACCTAATCACACGAGCCAAGGTATGAAAACGGGTGTAGGTCACAATCAGCAATGGTTTCGGGTGAACTCATTGTGAACCCTACCCCCACCCTATTATGTGATTTACTGAGGTCAAAAGGCCCAGGATGTGAGTGGGCGTTAAGGCATCTGGGAAGGGATTATAGATTGCTGGCAATTGGTGTCATAGGCCACCACCTCTGTTTAAAGATGGTCGTTCACAGTGGACATAGATGGCTTCTTTCACTACTCTTTTGAACCATCTGTCCTCTCTGTCCAAAATGTGAACATTGGTGTCCTCGAAAGAGTGTCCTTTGTCCTTTAGATGCAGATAGACATCAGAGTCTTGTCCTGTCGAGGTGGCTCTCTGATAAACCTGCTACTGAAGAAGTTTGAGAGGCTTCTTCATCATATGCCTAATCATAAGCTGAGCTCAACATAGATTATAGTAAATACTAGTTGCCCAAATAAGCATTAACATGATCAGATAGGGAAAAAAAAGCCCTACAGAAAACACCCACTAGGATAGGCATTTTGAATTTTAATGTCAGACATTTAAATTTCACAATTTAAACTCCCAAATGGTAACATCATGTTTACCAGTTGCACAGGAGGTCAATCTAAATATGGAGTCAATCGAAATTTGTTATAGTAACTGAGCTAAAAAAAAAAAAAAAAAAAAAAACAAAAACTTGAAATATGACATCTTTATTCATTATGAGGTTGCCAGTTTTTAAATCTTTAATCTGTAATACCAAAGTAATACAGTGCTTGTTTCTTTAGAAACAATCGGGCAAATTTAGTCTTGTTTACTTTAATTGCATCTGTGCCCATTAGTAGCATTGTTATGTGCAATTTGTTCATTACATTAACCACTGAGAACAGCCATGAGCAACTACTGTATTAAAAAAATAAAAATCTATATATTTTATGTATTTTAATGTCCAGTTTGCATTAGAAACCATACTGACTGCATGGTGACCGCAGGAGAAAACTCATTTAGCTCGTTTAACGTAACTATTAAGTACACCCATAAAATGTTTCCTGTGAATCCTTTATGCAATTTAAAGCAACCTGAATCAAATAAAACCAAAGCAACAAAAAAAAAATAAAAAAATAAAAAATAAAAAAAAGAAACAAACAAAAGGAGACACCACAGAAGCAAAATGAAAGTAAAACAGAAAGTGTTGCTTTAAAAGCCAAGTACAACAGCTGAGAATTGGCTTACTTACGCCAGCTGTCCGTACTTGACAGAGAAACAATAATAAAGACACTCACTGTGAAAACAAAGCATTAACATTGGTGGAAAGAAAGTCATGTATTTTACTTTTGTCCTCTCAAGCTAATGTACCAATGTTTGTTTCTCAGTAAGCCTTTATTATTAGAAGCAGCAGACATTTGTCAGAGACCTTTGCATTTGACTGTTGTGGCCTCCAAATCACTTTAACCAGATCTGACTAATTTGTTTCCCATCTCTGCTGTGGACTCTGTTGAAAACCCGTGCTGTCATTAGCAATCTATTCTGTGGAGCCAAGCGATCAATAACCGCTAACATGGGTGAAGATTGACCCTTGATTATTCAATTTGCTCAGGCGTCCTCCTGGTTTATGTCTTGCATTGTTCCAAACCTTTCAGCAAATCAGACCCACTTAGCAAAACAGTGAGGCACATCTGGCACGGTGGAGCAGAAAGATCAAAAGCATCAATGTAGCCAAGAGGTCTAAATTATGTCTACAGGAGTGAACTGCACAAACAACATTGGGAGAAGTGCATATAACGATAATACTGATTTTAACAGTACCACTAGTTTAACCAATAATGCTCAGAGATATGGTACTCGTCAGTTCTTATCTTTTAAGAGAATAAAAAAAACAAATTAAGAGTCAAGTAGACCTACATTACACCTTCCTTAATCTTTAATCCTAATGCTAACCTTATGGAATTAGAATATCTTATTTTATTTTGTTCTTCAACATCCCTACCAACAAGAAGAAACTTTCTGAATATTTTTGTATGCCTGTTGATCAGAAAGTCCTAACTTTCTCCATAACACTCAAATCCCTAATGATAACTTAGGCTTCATGGTGCGTTCATGAATAAACTGGAAGTTGGAATTTCAGAGTTACCATCCCCAATTTAAATCTACAACACCCCTTCAGCTTGAAAACTTAGAGCAGCCCCAGCAACTTTGAGTTATTAATCCAAGATGGCGGTACTGAATGTAAACAGTAGTAAAACTAAACTTAGTTTGATGTGCCACTTTTGTGCATTTTATGACTCACTAAATAAGCCGTATGCAGAGCACTAATCAGGCTCTATACATGAATGTGGTTTTTTTAAAGTTTCACCACAGCTCTTGGAGGAAGAAAGAGAGCAAAGGAGAATGCAAACTCTGGGCAATTGCAATAATCTGTTAGTAACCAGCTCAGCCACAAGTGGCTTTTTGTTGGAGCACCCTCTTTGTGACCAATTTTCAACTTCCATTAACTAACTTAGTGGCGGGCTAACAGGTTACAGCAAAAATAACTTTCACCAGACTACAATGCAATCATTTAGGTGTCAGCAATACAAGGACATGGTTAATCCCCACCAAGATTATAATGCACTTTAAATAATAATATTCATGTATTGTGTATTTCACACTACCCATCTGTTTTTGTATTTAGCTACACAGACATAGCATCCCGTGGCTTCTACCCTATGCCTGTCACATGTCCTCTTGTGTCTCTGTTTGCATACAGAGTTGCTGTACTTAACTTAATAATATGTCATTAATGTCCTCTATGTCCCACTGAGGCCTTTGTTGGCAACATATTGACAGCAGTGGCAGTAGGTGGGTTTCAGAATCAGAGAAGTGCTTTACAAATTCATTTCAGTTTAAGAAAGGAAAATAAACCCCTCAGGGAACAAAAAATAAACTCAACAGTTATTGAGATAATTAAATCTGAACCACAGCAGCATATCAGCGTATAACTGGAGGAATAAAGTTCCACTTTGAATTCTGAAATTGCAGATGAGATAAAAACCTCTAAAAAGCCAATAATATGGCCAATCTCCTATTTGAATATCCACACATAAGGACTAGTGATCAGACAGATTGTGTTTATAGTAACGCAGTAAAAACCTGTGACATTTTCATCAACATCAATATGTTTGGCTGTACTCAGCTTGTAATACACAACAGTACACCCAATTCATGAAAGCATTTCCACCTGCTCACAGTCTGGCACATCCTTGCAGCCACATATCTTTGCAGTAATGATGGATAAACTTCAAAACAGAAAATTCAAAGGAGGAGAAGACTGAGGAGAATTTGACAAGGAATTATTTGCAAGCGCAGTGAAAAACAACCCCACAGCAATGAGCGACTAACAAGTCACACTATAACAAGAGAGTCTGTCAAGAAACCAGCAATCATCAAATTCCATTTGCAGAGCTCTTCGTGCCCTGCCGTGATAGAAAGAAATTCTATTACATCCAGCCACATGAAACCTGATCAAATACAAATCAGACCAGAATGCTGGAATTTAGACTAATGTGCAGAGACACAATTGAACATTGTGGTCTCATGACTCTAATAGTTGTGATGTGTTTAACTTGGTTATGTCCAACAGCTCTAGACTTGTAAACAGAATACCGCTGAGACTGCTGTGTATGGAGCTTTACACAAAGCATATTTGTTAAATAGGGAGAATCTGCTGTTTTTCCAGCATATTTGAGTGTTGCAACCATTGTATGATGAATGCTTACTAACCAAATGGTAAATGGTAAATGGCCTGTATTTCTGTATTCGCTTTACACGTCCAGTCATCCACCCATTCACACATTGGTGAGGGGAAGCTACATTGTAGCCACAGCCACCCTGGCGAGCACTGACAGAGGCGAGGCTGCCGGACACTGGCGCCACCGGACCCTCTGACCACCACCAGTAGGCAACGCCCAAGGACACAACGACCGAGACTGTCCAAGCCGGGGCTCGAACTGGCAACCTTCCGATTACAAGGCGAACTCCCAACTCTTGAGCCATGATCGAGCTAAAAACGCACATGTCGCTTTAATTTACTACTTACCACTATGTCATACATTGTCATTGGCAATAAACTTTTCTAGACATTACGCAGCCAGACTGCAACCCAAATGTTTACTCAGTCAAATTAAACATTAACCTGACAACAGTTACACAAAAGCAGCTCTCATTCCATCAGTTGCTACTTACAGCGTCTGGTCATAGTGAGCAGAGTAAAATCATCAGCTTCACTTTCAAACTCATCTCTCTCTTCACCACAACAGACCAGTTCCCTCGCGCATGAAGTAGCACCTGAGATACCAGAACTCCTGCTCTTGGCGACTCCTGACCAACCCAGCGGTGGCATGCCACACATTCTGACCACCAACCATGTCCTCACACTTGGAGATGCTAATTCTCATCCAAGCTGAGACACTCTGCTATACCCCCACCCCAGTGTAAGCTGCAGGTCATTGCTCAGTGGAGGCAACAGAACCATATCATCTGCAAAAAACAGAGATCCCAAGATCACCAAATCCTACACGTCACACCCCTTTGCTGCACCTACAAATTCTGTCCATAACAATTATAAAGAGAATCAGTGACAAATGGCACCCACAGCTGGTGGGTGAATCCAACACCCACCGAGAATCCAACGGGATTTATCCCCAGCAATGCTCTCACTACAGCTTTACAGCAGCCAACTTGCCTACACCAACAGACCTGATATGATACTGTTAGCATAACTAGCCTAAAACATTAATCACAGTATGGGTATAAATATTAATGTTAATTGTAGCACCAATGAGAGCAAGTGATCAATGACAGCAAAGGGTAACAATGTTATTTACAGTAAATGTTGTATTCAACAAATTAATGATTGCAACACTGTAATTTATGCAGGCAATGACCCTGAACTGGGACTGACAATGGCATAACAACATAGGTCTGTGCTCTCTGAGTTGTGGCTAACTAAGAACAGTACATTTCCAAGCCGTCCTGATACATTAACCATCAAGGATCTGGAACTCGCAGAGCTAAAACACTAGATAAACTTGAATGCTACAAAATCCAATCCCTGAGGAGCCCCACCATCCTCCAATCTACTTCACTCAGCTTTGAAACAATCAGACACTGGTCCATTTTTCTCTGTATAACTAACTGTGTTTGACTTCTTTATCATTTTCCTTAAAACTCTGGCCTCCTTCATTGCTTATTGAGTTGACAGTCACGTGATTAGTCAGCTGATTGGATGTGTGGTTCTGCCATAAGCGAGAGTAGCAAAGGAGAGTAACAAAAAAAAAAAAAAAAGCACACAGCATCATTATCAGATGGAGTGTCTGCCCCACACTCCAGGGTCCTAAAGCCAAGTGATTTGGTAATTACACAGCATTTATTAGCTCATCTTACATTTCACTAAGTAACTACTTTTCACATTTAAATGTTCTAACATCATATTTATGCAAAGCAATAGCGGGTAGAACAAGCAAATACTGTTTGTTTTTTTTTAAATATAGGGAAAGTGCAGTAAATAGCAGACAATACCTGAACTCTGCAGATCTAATCAGCATACACTGTCTGCAAAATCCTATTAACACTTTAATTCAATCAAGATCTTCTGGTCTGTAGGTCCTCAATCTAATTTAGGTACTTTGTGACCTTTTCTTGTTCTATTTGCTTAAATTTAAGTGTCATTTTTTCTCATGATGAATATGATGAAATAAGGAAAAGTATCTTCTATAAGCTTATTGTGCAAGTTTTGTTTTTAAGCCTGATTGATGATTTTACAAGCCTTAAGCAAGTAATTATACAGACAACATACAAAAACATAAAACTGCCTTTTAAAGGTTAACAGTTGACTATTTAAAAAAAGATAACAAATTAACTATTATTAAATGTTATTAAGTCAATATTTTGATTTCTTTTCAACTGTGTTTCTCACATGAGAATACAAAATAAAAGACAAATTCATATTCATGTTTACTTCCAAAGTGTCAGTAAAGCCCGGAAAGTAAAGCTATAAAAGCAACAAAAATTTTTCTGATGTGGTTTTCTTTCAGTTCCTCAAGGTTCGGTGGAGAGCAATGTTTTAATAATGACTAAAAGAGTTCAAGGTTTCATGGGCCTTTTTATGTTTTTTTTAAAAACTGCTTCTTTCTTTTCACAGAAACCAGAGTCAAATATTGACTTTAGTATCGCCTCCAATATAAATCACAAAAGAGGAAATGCCTGTCACATACGAGTAGGAGGAAGCAGCATTTATTACCAACATTTTCAGTCACATCAAGTGAACTCTGCAAATTATTACAACATATTGCAGGCTTCAAATGACACCATTCCCCCCTCTGCAGTCAAACCAGTTCTGAGATAATACTGTTTAAACACAGCAAATGTGCTTTAGTCCTACACAGTGGAAGAGGCTTTTTGTCACACACATATACACACTTTACACAAATCATCAAAAAAAATAATAATTCAGTGACACCAACATGTGGGTTCTGGATGGTAATTAAATACATCAAAGACACCTAACCTTCCCTGCGAACAATTCCTGTCAAAAATATTCAATGTTTATTATTATTATTATTATTATTATTATTTTAACAGCAAATTAATTTCTCGTGATATCAGTTAAATACAAATTTACTTAAGGATACAGCTGCTCTTTTTTTTAAATACTGTATATTTATATAAGGGGGGGGGGGGGGGGGGGGGGAACAAAACCAGCCATCTGCCCATCTCTTGACACTCCAAAAGCCTCGCTCTCATACCTAATCCCACGGCTTCCTACTGAAATGAAGGTGAAGAATACAAATGTAAGCCTCAAGAATTTATTTTTTTTTTCCCTCCCACTGAAAACAGTGGTTGGAGACAGCAGCCTTAACAAAATGATTTTTATTGTGACCACATGCAATCAACTTGCAATTTTTTTCCTTTGAAATAGAAGATCGGGGCCAGTTTGCAACCATTGACAGTCAGATGCCGTCTTCAAAGAAAAGCTTTGGTGCATCAAGACGGTGAAAAAAAAAACCAACCAAGCAAACAAACAGCAATAAGACAAAATCATTCTGCCATCTCATCTCCATACAGAAATTCAAATAACTACCTACATTCAGAGTCCAGCCAAAACTGTATATATTTAAAACAGAAATTCTTCCGTAAATTGTGACATACAGTAGTTGCTGCATGAAGTCAACTCAACTGCAAATTGGCATTGGTGCTCTGGAACCTTTTATATAGGAATATAACCAGAATACAACCAGCTGGCGGCCAGCTGAGTCGAGTGCACTACTGTAAAGAGTCTTGTCACACACGAGTTGCAAACCTTTGCGAATCTGTCATTGTGGTTACAGTCGGTCTGAGCTGGACTGCAACTGTTTAAAGACAGAATCACTCCCAACAAGTGACCTGTGCAATTGACCAGAGGTTAAGGGTATTTGCACACAGCCTTGGGGAAACAAACTGGTTGTCCCAGCTGCTTTCAATTGGTCACTGAATGTAAAAATTGCCTAGCAGCCATTGAGTTTTCCTAGGTGTAAAAGAGATGTCACCCAGTTTTAACCTGGTGGTGACTGAATCATAACCACCGAGTGAACGGGAAAGCGCAAAAGGAAGTAAAAATAAAGTACAAAAGCAGGACAAAAATCACAAGCTTCCATGGACAACCTCAATAAAAACGCTGATAAACATACGACTATTTTCTGTTGATGACCAATATCGCCACATCTTCCAAAGGGCACCTTGAATATCCTGGCAATGCAATATCCTGCAATGCTACTGCATTTCCTGAGAAAAAAGGCAGTATGTTTCTGGATATAAAATTTAAGGTTTGCACAGGTATCATAATTGGTATTATTGTAATTACAAATAATTTGTAATTTAAAAAAAAAAAAAAATGTCTACAGTTGAGAAGTTTGTAAAAGCACATCAACATAATTAAGCCGGAAGATCCTCTCAAACACATTCTAAAATAATGACAAAGGACTGTTTAACAAAGAGATTCATATCAGAATCTTATACACTGTTTTAGCCTGTTGATTAAAGACCTTATGTTATACACTAAATGCATAAATTGAAGATTTGGAAACTAAAAACTTAGCAGAGGATTGGAATTCAGCCTGTACTAAAGCTCATACCCAGATAAGTGTATATAATTGGTCAATACTGGTGAACATATGTAACTCTAGCAAATTCACTATACATACATACTGAATCCACAGATGACTGAGGAAGACTGGGTCAGTATTTATGGCATTAAGATTAAAACATTTGTGAAGCTGTCAGAATGACTTTTGAGGAAATGTTACACACTGGATAGGCAAATGATCTCAAACCTTCCACTAAGAAATTACATATACAGAGAAAAAAGAAAAATCATTTGAAAAAGTCTAAAAGCCCCTTAACTTCTGGAGCTTACCACAAGTCAATAAGCAGGATCAGTTTGTTCTCATACTAGCTCTTTTATTTTCTTTATGCTTTTTGATCTTTTTCTTTCACAATTAACTTAAAGTTCTCCAAAAAAAAAAAAAAAAGTTATAAATAACAGACAAGTGGGAGTCAAACTGGTGGTTTTTTCTGATATAGACACTGAAGTCAGTCTTTAATGAACCAGCCTAATACTTGCCTTCAGAGCATCACCACTGTCATGAGACTGAGAATGTGAGAAAATTCAGAGCCCGGATAATGAGCAGCCTGGATGATGCAGCCGAGCGCAACAACATGCTAACACAATTCAACTTGTAGAAAAGGGTGTGATCGCATTCCACAGATGCAGCGACTACATTTCCTTGTTCAAAACTGACTTTTTTAAAAATACATTTTTCCTTTCTGCACACAAACCCTGCAGCCTATCACATGCCCACAAAAAGCCAGACAGCTGCTCCAAAATGTTGCCAAACTTCTGTGAAAGTCACAACTGCTTACCTCTCAGCAGCTCCTCAGCTGATTCAATGGTGTAAGATCCTGAGGGGAGATACAAGGAGTTCAGAGCAGCTGAACAGCAGCCCTGCATTTACAACCACTGGCTGGCTGGCTGGCTGGCTGGCTGGCTAGGAGGCTGGATCACTGGATGACCTGGTGAATGACTGCAATACAGCTGCAGGCAGCAGAGCAGAAAGCCACTCCCTTCACTAAGCAGCTGACTGGCTGCAGGGACATAGGGAGTAGTTTATTGGTTCCGTCTTAATGTGTTTAGTGTTAAATTGCAGACCAGATTTCTGCTTCTGTAACTGATGGACCAACTAACTAAACCACCTGACAGAGAGACCAACCGAATGAATGACTTACAGAAACTGACAAAAATCTCCCAACTGTAAATGTAAGCCTGATCAACTGACTGGTTTCCTGCTGAGAATCTGGTGCAGTTTTTGAACTTTCCCTTGTTTTTCTTGCTACTTTCTGTGCCTCAGACTCTCCCAGTTTCTCTGTGTAATGAGAGGGTGGGGCTAAATAAGATAGCTCAGGAGACAGACGGAAACACACACACACACACACCTTATCAGATTAAGTCTATTTTATTTAAGCAGTCTGAATCGAAACAACTGCAATCCCTGGGCACTTTCCATTGTAAAATAAACGACTGCATGTATCGTTATTATGGAAAAGAACAAGAGCAGAGCAGCCTCAGGTCAGGGAAACCCTGGTGTGTGTGTGTGTGTGTGTGTGTGTGTGTGTGTGTGTGTGTGTGTGTGTGTGTGTGTGTGTGGGGGGGGGGGGGGGGGGGGGGGGTTACTGTGGCAAAGCAGGAAGCAGGTAAAAATACATACAAACTATACTGGAATGGAGGAAATGGATTCTTTATTTTCTCTCACCAAACACCTGAATGAAACAACATTCTCCACTTTGCATGAGAGACAGCAGCTTCTGAATAGATGTGGACTTCCTCATTTCTCTGAGTCCCAGTCACACAGGCTTAGGGATCTCTCAGCAACCATGAGAGAAGCAGATGGAAAACGCATACAGAAACATTGGATACAACCTGGTCTTACACTGTGCATTCTTTTTCCTATCTAACATTAGGAACACAACCAATGCATCACAGTAGCTTCCTCCATTTCCTCCTTGTAATTGTGAACACTTACATTTTAACATGACAAACTAATTCTATTAATATCAAGCTATAAATGTTGGTCTGAACCTTTTCTGGCATTCCACTGACCTCAGAAGCTGGACATCAGAGCTTGGCTGCTTTCTAAAAAAGGATAAAAGGATTTGTTTTCTCTAAGCAAGATGGTCATTCATCCATCCCCAGCGATACAATGCAATGACTTTTTTGGGTGCTGCATGTCCATGGATAAAGCCTTGTCATTTCTTTGTGTGCACCTTATTTTATGACTCAAAGAAAAAAAAAAAAAAAAAAAAAAAAAAAAAGCTCTCAAAATAAACAAGGATTATTTTTGAACTGTTAATCAAGCACAACTGACCCACTTTAATTTTACTGCCATCACAAACATTACCAAAAAAAAACCAAAAAAAAACCCCCCCAAAAAAACCCCCTGTACACTAACAGATGCAGAAAATTATAAAAGATCCGTGGACCAGGGCACAAAAACCCTTCTGCTTAACAACCTTTTGGTTTCCAGTTTCATTCACATTTTACCCTTCATCATCCAAATGTTCATATAGAAAAACAGACCATCAAGAAAAGAAACAGAACTATAAGAGACATGTTTTTCTAAATTTTCATTAAAAATAAAATGAATGAAATACAATTCAGTCAATAACAGCATCACAACTGTAAGAAAGAAATTAACAGCAGGATCTTCAGCCGAATCCACTGAAGCTTTGATGTATAGAAAGTGTGGATAACTGAGTAACCTTCTTAAAATTCCCTTTTTAGAATAAAAACAGCAATATGCTGTCATTTGTACCTTCTCTGCACCTGATGACAAACTTTAAACATTTTTGACCAAAGAGACTGAGCGATAAAGGCTGAACAGAGAAAATGTGATCTTCTTGGCTCTGAGCTGGTCTAGTGTTTTCTTGTGTCCAGACCCTGAGGAGTCATGCAGCTCATGTTGGCGACCTTTAGGCGACATTAAAGGCCAGCTACCCACAACACTGACAGTTACCATGACAAAACAAGATCTATCATAGACTCTGGGAGGGAACACAGAGCGTGGGACAGTGCTGTGTTGCATTAAACCATTTCCTAACTCTGGTTTTAATGTTCCACTTGTTATACAGGGTGGCCCATTTAATAGATACACCGTAATAACATGGGAATGGTTGGTGATATTAAAGTCCTGTTTGTGGCACATTAGCATATGTGAGGGGGCAAACTCCTCAAGATGGGTGGTGACCATGGTGGCCATTTAGAAGTCGGCCATCTTGGATACAACTTTTGTTTTTTTCAATAGGAAGAGGGCCATGTGACACATCAAACTTATTGGTAATGTCACAAGAAAAACAATGGTGTGCTTGGTTTTAACGGAACTTTATTCTTTCATGAGTTATTTACAAGTTTCTCTTTGTTCACAGCCATTGACACGTCGAAGAGGTTAACACGTGAGGAGCGGATCGAAACTGTGTTGATATCTGGTGAACGCAGTAACCGGGTCATTGCAGCAGATTTCAGTGCAAGACACCCTACGAGACCACCCATCTCCCATGCTACAGTTAGCAAACTGCTCGCTAAGTTTCGTGAAACTGGTTCAGTGTTGGATTTGCCAAAATGTGGACGCAAGAAAACTGTCACTAATGAAGAAACATCAGTGGCTGTCCTAGCTTCATTCAGCAAGAGCCCACAGCGTAGCACTCGCCGCATGCCACTGGAGAGTGGCATTAGTCGAACATCCCTTCGGCAGATATTAGCTACTCACAAATGGCACCCTTACAAACTCCAGCTACTGCAGCATCTCAACGAGGATGACCCAGATCGGCGCACAGAATTTGCAGAATAGGCAAAACAAAAATTGGAACAGGACCCTCAGTTCACGCAGAAGATTTTGTTCAGTGATGAGGCAAACTTTTATGTGAATGGTGAAGTTAACAAACAAAACCACCGCTATTGGTCCGACACTAACCCACATTGGATGGATCCCTCCAAGACTGTTGGAACAACAAAAGTGATGGTTTGGTGTGGTTTATGGGGTACAACGATAGTGGGTCCATTCTTCATCAATGGAAACCTCAAGGCCACTGGATATTTGAAATTGCTACATGATGATGTGTTTCCCTCTTTGTGCACTGAAGCTGGCTCGTTCCCCTAAGTTTTTCCAGCAAGATGGTGCACCACCACATTATGGGTGCCAGGTCCGAGTATTCCTAGATGAACAGTTTCCTGGAAAGTGGATTGGTCGTCGTGGGCCAGTTGAATGGCCCCCAAGGTCTCCCGATCTGACCCCCTTAGACTTTTATCTTTGGGGTCATCTGAAGGCAATTGTCTATGGTGTGAAGATACGAGATGTGCAGTACCTGAAACTACGGATACTGGATGCCTGTGCTGGCATTTCTCCTGCGGTGTTGCTATCAGTGTGTGAAGAGTGGGAGAAGAGGGTTGCATTGACAATCCAACACAATGGGCAGCACATTGAACACATTTTATAAGTGGTCAGACACTTGTAAATAACTCATGAAAGAATAAAGTTACGTTGAAACCAAGAACACCATTGGTTTTCTTGTGACATTACCAATAAGTTTGATGTGTCACATGGCCCTCTTCCTATTGAAAAAACAAAAGTTGTATCCAAGATGGCCGACTTCTAAATGGCCACCATGGTCACCAGGCCCCAACCTTTTTTGCGCCATGGACTGGTTTAATGTCAGACAACATTTTCATGGACCGGCCTTTAAGGTGTTGTGGATAAATACAACAAAATAAAACAATACAGCCAAGACAAAAATTGTGGGATTTTTCTAAATATAATAATAAACACTAATTCACTGTGTAATTATGTAACTTTATTAGCACTGAAATGCACCAACAACATTGAGAGTAACATCCTCCTCTCTGCCCCTTAATGCTCTCTGGTCGCTATGGTAACGTGTAAATATTTTTTTCAAAATAAGACACACAACTACAACACCGGAAAAGACCCAGGGAAACCAAGTTAACGATATTTAACTATTGGTTAGACCGCTGGTCTAACCAATAAAATACACACACACACACCAAAAAAAAAAAAAAAAAAAAAAGGACAAACAACAACCCTATTGCCATACACAAACATTCAGGGGTGTTCAGAAGGGATGCTCATTTGCAAATATGGCACAATATTCGTTTTACATCTATTGTTCAACTAAGCCTAGAATACATGATGGTTATTCAGCATCAAAATATTTGCTGGGCATTTACACACTTTTGGTTTGCAGGCTGACTCATCTTTGTCTCATCTGCCCACAATACTTCAAGAAACTTCTTTTTTTTTGACAAATTACACCAAGGACAGTCTACTGTTATTGTGAAATTCTGTGCTTCACTTTCATAGTAAACTAATTCATCTCCACAACAACTGAGCAGACTCCATCTACAGAGGAAGGCCATGACTTCTGGCAAAAAGCTTCAGAGACCCAGTAAGCATCTACAGCGATGGAGATGCTGTACCGCTGTGTTTTGATAAAAACAGAGCTTAGTGTGAAGCATTTCCAGCATCTTCTATTCTAAACTGTCAGTAGTGACTAAAAGAGGGTTGCACATACAAGATGCTACATATCTCAGAATGCTTTAGTGTCTCCCTGGAAGTCCAAGGAGAGGGGGTTCCACACATCTCTGTGTGCCCCATGAAAATGGTGAAAATGATGCACAGATGAATGCATGGATGGATTTTGTATTATTTAATATAAAAGGTAGATGCTGCCTCCCCCTCCCCTCCAACTGGCAGAACAATGGCCTTATTATCAATAGCCTGCTTTGCATAAAAGCAGTTTTTTTTCATATTTCATGCTGATATGAGTGCTGTATGAACAGTGACTAACAATTACATTACAAGGCACTCAAAAAGTAGTCTCACTCATATTGGAAGTCAATATGGCAGAAGTAGCGGGGGTGACATCACTTTATGTCATGTATAGTTCAGCCTTTTTATTCTTCTCCACATGATTTGTTTAATAAGAAAATGCACTGAAGCCGGACTGACACATAAAAGGCCACTGCACCAAACAATAGAGCCACTGAGACAAACTCTCACATCACTGAATCAGACTACTGGAGCACCAGTTTTACTTAATTCTGATTCTAAAGCTCAGAGTTCGATATATTGGTTGAGAGATGCAGAGTCTTTTTAACAGAGCATAATGTGGCAAGAAGATCCTGGGTTTGAATCCAAACTGGGCTAGGGGCTTCTATCCTCTATGAGCCTGTGTGGGTTCTCTACAGATACCCCAGCTTCTTCCCAGGCAATTGGTTATTCTAATTTGGTTGTACGTGTGAATGCGAGTATGGCGGTTTGCCTGTCCCTATGCGTTAGATTGGCGTCAAAGTATAGCCATCTATAGCCAAATATAGCAGTTGTGGTCAGTGCGTTTTACTGGATTTTTAGATCTTTACAATTGAATGTTGTTAGAAATAATGTTCAAAAAGAGACTAATAGAAAAATACTGTAGCATACTATAAATATGTAGAGCAGCTTTTTGTTTATATTTAATGTATAAAATGGATTAATGCCTACAGTATTAAAGAAAAATGCATTTATCAAGAATGATAAATTACTTTACAGAATGCCCTGTGCTACAACAGCTGTTTCTTACAGGTTATGTATACAGCATGTTTTTAAGAATATTGACTCATGGATCAATGTCAGAATTTAACTTTAGCCAAAAACAGCAACAAACGCTCTTACAGAGGATTTTAAAAATTAATTGGATTGTTCCAGATTTAATCTGTGGTATTAAATTCTGTCTACAGACACGATGGGGAAAGATTTCCAATAAACCCATATCCTTCTGCTAAATGTGAAAAGGTCAAACCAGGGAACCAGGTCAAAACCAATCTGCTAAGACTTTGACATGAAGCATAAAAAGGCTTCGAGGACAGCAATTCCCACAATTCCCAGTGGACCAGAAAGTAGCTCTTAAAAATTAATTGTCAATGTACTGGATGGCTCTCAGTGGTACGGAATAATGACACACAGCTTTCACCGAGATGGAAATGGGTTCACAGTACGCATCAAAGCTCACAGAAAAGGCGCACAAACAGCTAGCATCGGTTTAACAGGGTCCACTGGTCACAGAGCAGTAATTACTACTATCAATTCTGACAACAGAACGGTGAGGATACTGTGAGTCTGTGTGCATGTGTGTAACTATATTCCATAAACGTCTGGCACAGAACAGACACAAATTGCCGCTGTCTCAAATATTACTGCAACCTACAGCAGAAACCGTTCCCCAGGTCTTCATCTGTCCAATCGAATCTACCTCAAACATCTCTTTGGTGCAGCAGACCCTCTTTATGTCACCAACCAAAACCAAAGTTTGACTCTGCCCTCACATTTTAATGAGGAAATATAAAATATGCTCGTCCAACAGCAGGTTTTTAGTTTTGTTTTTTTTTTTTTAAAGGATTTTGAGCCCGTTTGTAGAAACAGCATGTGTAGAGCCTCTGGGTGGG
This sequence comes from Rhamphochromis longiceps, assembly GCF_057381845.1. NCBI lineage: Eukaryota > Metazoa > Chordata > Actinopteri > Cichliformes > Cichlidae > Rhamphochromis > Rhamphochromis longiceps. Next base: position 33,520,360 of record NC_140563.1, read on the forward strand.
GAGCTTCCCTGTAAAACAGATGACTGAAAACTCGGATGGTGTTGCTAGGAGACATGATGTCAACCTAGAACATGTCATAGGTCTACACTACAATAATGAAACAAGAAAAGCCACCCCTCTCCAAGTTCCACCTATGTGATTAGTTGCATATGTTTATGATTTAAGGAAATTTTCTCATTATATGACAGCAAGGCTTAAAGGAACATTTTTACCAGTGCACAAATGTCCCAATTTAATTTTCATGACATGGACATAAAGGTAAAAAGAACTCACAATATCAATAATTACTGAAAATGTGACATAAAAATATATTTTACATTAATGTAAAATTTTAACAAGGTGAATATTAAAAAAAAAAATAGCTGTATGAGCTAATATCTGATATCTAGCTAGTTAAAGATGTTACACCACAAATAATATAGGATTGTCATATAAACTATTAAGTCAACTTTATTAATAAAAAAAAATGCATATATCCATTTATTAATATTAACAAGGCTTTTAGTGACAAACATTTAAGAAGGTCATCTTTACTATGGAACCAGCTTCCAGTTTGGATTCGGGAGACAGACACTATCTCTACTTTTAAGATTAGGCTTAAAACTTTCCTTTTTGTTAAAGCATATAGTTAGGGCTGGACCAGGTGACCAGGACCAGTTCTGCTGCAATAGGTGTAGGCTGCTGGGGGATTCCCATGATGCACTGAGTATTTCCTTTTCAGTCACCTTTCTCACTCACTATGTGTTAATAGACCCCTCTGCATTGAATCACACTTGTTATTAATCTCCGTCTCTCTTCCACAGCATGTCTGTTATCCTGTCTTCCTTCTCTCACCCCAACTGGTCGCAGCAGATGGCCACCTCACCATGAGACTGCTTCTGCTGGAGGTTTTTTCCATTTAAAAGGGTTTTTTTTATTTTTTATTTCCCACTGTTGCAAGGGTGCTTATTCATAGGTCGTCGTATGATTGTTGGGTTTTTCTCTGTATGTATTATTGTAGAATCTACTTTACAATATAAAGCACCTTGAGGCGACTGTTGTTGTGATTTGGCAATGTATAAATAAAATTGAATTGAATTGAATTGAATATTACTATACTGAAATCTCTGTTGACCAACTGGTAAGTAGATGGAAAGGGGAAAACAATGGGTCAGTCATGCAGTCTCTATTATAGTCACATTAAAACACTGCAGGGATGTCCTCTCCTATTTAAAGATGTGAACCCAGGAACAGACACTCAACAAAACACAACAACCAAGTCATTATTACAAACTGAACCAATCTGACAGCTTGCGGGCAAAGGGTGACCTGTTAAAAACACAAATTTTGCCCTCTTGCTAAAAAAACAGAAAACAAAAAAAACAAAATGGCAAAGTTAGTAGTGTAACCTGTTAGTAGTACAACTTATTGGATATGTGTAGACACTTTGGCAAGACATTTTGGTATTACATGAAATTAACTGTGTGCCACTATGTGTTATTTTTCAACATGGAGAGTGATATGCTCTTGGGGTTCTGCCATGCTAGCGGGTTGGTTCTAGGTAGGACAATGTTGGTTTGCAAGTTCTCTCTACTTTAAGTCAGACTAACAGCCCTTTGAATGATTGCAATCTTACATGAGATGTTTTACATGAGACCAATATGCCAAGTCTAAACACAACACTTTCTCCCGAACCATGCACAACAGGCATTATTTGTTTAGACACGCTGGTAGAACTCACACGGTTGTTTTGCCAGCACAAAGGACACCATTGTAACGTGACTGCTAAACATCTTGACGTAATGTCAGGCTCTTGCAGAGTCAGCAGAAATAGCAATCACTAATGTAACGAGAATACCTTGCTCGTTCTTACATTAATGCTGCAGTGAACTGCCAATAAATTAATGGAAAGGTTTAGTTTAACGGTTTTCTGTGATGATAACATCAGCAATCAATGGTCCATTTACACTTTTTTATCAATTCAAACTCTTCATATTAACAGTGTTTTGCAGAGTTTCATTCCAAAACAAGACAAAAGCCATTTTGATGGATCCAAAGGTTCCCTAGTTAAATAGATAATACACGTGCACACTGAGAATTCAATAAAAAGACCAGATATCTAAATCATTAAATATTCTGCATATGCCAGTCATAATCCTGACAAAACTATTTAAGGTTTATCAAAGTTTTTAATGAAAAAAAAAAACAAAAAAAAAAACAAAACTATAAATACGAAAATAAAGTTTGTGTTAAAGAAAGATGAATGGAAAAATAAACTATTTTAATTGTATGCTTTTTAGATGTGACATTTTATTAATCTGTGTGACTCTAGCTCAGAATATAAGAAGCAGCTAACAGTCAGTCATGTTATTTGGTAATTTTATCAAACTGAGATGGCAGCACATGTACATCACAAGGCTTAGAGTCTGACCAGATGTGGTTGTTGAATTTAATCTAATCTAAAATAATCCAATGTTACAAATGTCAAACTATAGGCTCCCATTGATTGGGCATAGTCTCTGTAAATGGGCTGTAGATGATCAGGGCAAATATAGATTTGATTTCAGGTGAACTGATTTTTAAAGGGAACAAAAACAAGTGATGCGTAATGTTATTATGCTAACCTTTATTTCACTTAAATTCACCACAAATTCTTAATCATTAATGGCATGAGATTGATAATAATAGCAAATAGCATCATATTGGGTGCAAACCTTTTTTGGCTTTGAGGGTGGAGCTGGAGAGAAAAAGCTTGAGAAGCGCGGTGTCAGCCACTGTTTGACATCACAACAAACTGGAAACTGACTGTATACAACAGATGTCTTTTTCTGGATGTCAAAGTTGAAGGCAGAGCAAATTTGTCTTAAACCTTCATTCCTTCTAATGGCCAGCAGGTGGAAACTCATCTGAAGTCAGGTAGTAAAAGTCTGACTTTAATACCTCAATAACACCTTGCTGATGATTTTTAGGTCAAAATAGCTAAAGTATTATTTTCTAGTCATCTAGTGGTTATCCTAAAATCATGATAAACCATCTCAAGTTTATGAGGCAAGAGGGCACTGACAGGTGTCTGAGTTTTCCGATTTATACTCCGCAGTGTCTCCACAGACTAAAGCAGGGATTTTAATGAGCCACTCACACCAGCAAATTTTCTTCCCACATTCTCCCACTGTTTGAATGGCATGCTCCCCCGAGTAGGCTTTGAGGTTGTAGAGGGGCTATTTAACAGACTTCTTACCCGTCACTTCAAACATGATTTGATTTTAGGAGAACGAGCACTGCTTCTGGTTGTGAAAAGTTGTGTCAGTGTGTAAGTGCCTTAAAACTTAAAGTTAAAGAGAAGTCAGATTCTATAGAAGTGTATAAGAAAATTAGCCTAATACTCACTCCATCGATTAACTCTACGAATACTTTGCTGGTAAGTTTGTCTCAAATGCTAGTCTTACATCTTATTAAATACAGCATGAGCTCCTTTTGTAAATTATGGTTCCATTGAGAGTGAAACAGACAAGACAGCAGTTTTGATTATTGGCAGGGTTACCTTGTAAATGACTGTCACTCAGTTTCTCAGTCCAATCAATCCTTTGACTTGTCAGGTTTACAACGACCAAAATACTCAATTCAAAAGGTCCAGAAGGAAACATTCACAAACCAGCGTGAAACATCAGTTTGTAAACCCATCTTCTTTTCTATATGTTTGCTTTTTTACATATTTATTAAGCAGCAACCACAAGTCACTAGAGAAAAATGAGTATTCTGTGACTGGTTGCAGGAGGTTGCTTGCTGTCAAGTAGGTGATCTTGGTTACAAAAATTTGCGCAATGCAAACCAGAAACAGTTTGTGTCTTAGCACTGAAACCAAAGAATTTTAAAACATTACTTTAAAGCTGATTAGGTTGCAGTATTCCATGTTGCATTTGGCTTGATGTTTAGTTAGCAAGTGTCTGCAGTTGCAACAGAATCTTTCACACAAACAATGCAAACAAATGAGTCTGTAGACCTGCTAGACTGGGGCTTAAAGTGAACAGTTTATTATGCAGTACAAAACTCTGAAGCTCTCTCGATTTCAGGTTATTTCCAAACTTGCTGACAGACATGAGTCATTCAGAAAAACACTATGGGTTCTGGTTAGACACACAGTCTCGACTAGGGATGGGTATCGTTTAGGTTTTATCCGATACCAGTGCCAAACCGGTACCGATGCTTAAACGGTGCTCAAACCGGTGCTTCAAGAATGGAGAACACAAAATGGGTCCAAAAACCTTTCATGTTCAGCTGTTTTTTGTAAAAAGATAACAATGTTAGCCTTTTCTGCAGCTATGGGGCATATATGGTATCATTCTTGGCTGGAAGCAGAGCTTAAACAATGGAAAAAACACACACTTTGTCCAAAAACCTCTCATGTTTAACTGTTTTCCACTTTTTCTTTGGTCATTTTAGCCTTTTTGGCCAGGGTGAAGGGAGTATCTGCCATCAAACAAGAAGACAGCCGCGTGTAGCTATGATGATGTTTGCTAGTTCACCTTACATACATTAATGCAATAACGTGGTTAGCCTACTCAGCGTAAATTACACACGAACAACATTAAGCTACTCACGCGGAGAAGAACGGCTGCTGCTGCCATCATCATCCGACATCATTTCTGCTACACTGGCAGGGCTAGGGGCCAGGACTCTACTCTTCGGGTTTTTGGGGGATGTCGCAAACTCCGGGTCCGATAACAGGCACCACACCCGCAGTAGATGTGCACGGTGTGAGGTCTCGCAGCAAGCTATCAAATACGGCGCATTTCTCGGCTTTTAAAAAAAACACTATGCGTCGCCAGGTGTTTCATCAGATTCGAGTTGTTACCTCCTTTGCACAGTATCACCTTAAAGCACTTGTTAGAGGCTGCAGAGTTTGCATCTTTTGCTGTGAAGTACAGCCAGACTTTTGACCGCTTCGCCTTGGGCATTTTTAATCTGTAGCTCTGCTCTAAAAGAACGTACGTACCTGGGCCCGCCTACTATCCTCGGAAACGTAAAATGATTGGCTAGAATCTAAGGTGTATCACAGCTCAGGAAAAAAAAAAAAAAAAAAAAGCACCGAAATAAAGCACCGAAATGTGCGCTGCTTTTCGGTCTGGTTACTACCGTTTATGACAGAACCGGTGCCATCATGGCACCGGATACCGGTACCCATCCCTAGTCTCGGCTCTTTTTCTGGCAATTTCACAGCCAGTTGATGGTATCAGTTTAAAAAAAAAAAAAAAAAAAAAAAAACTCTTCTGCATTAATTAGCATCAATTCATCAGTCCCAAAAACCCTATGACCTTTTACTTAAGAAGGAAGTGGTTAAGAACAACAAAAAAGTAAGCAGTGCAGTTAAAAATGTATGAGCCTAGCCTCAAGCAGAGTGCTTGTATGTGTGTGTTGAACACTGTGGTGTTAGCATTTAGCAGTCAGAATGAAGAACAGATACAGAAGGAACAACTTAGAATTATATAAACTTAAGTGCTGCAGTCTACTACTGAGAGTCACTGCTCACCTAATGCGGAGTTTTTAATGGTCAAATGCAGACCTTATTATCTCCCCAGAGAACTCACCTCTATCATACTCACTGCCGTGTATATACCCCCCGACGCTAATGCTAGGTTGGCCATGAAAGAACTTTCTGCAGCCATTAACAAACACCAGAATAAACACCCCGAGGCTGCTTTTATTGTTGCTGGCGACTTCAACCACACCAACTTAAAGACAGTCCTCCCCAGATTCCACCAACATGTCTCCTGCCACACCAGAGGAGACAAGACTTTAGACCATGTGTATTCCAACCTGGCTGGAGCCTACAAAGCCACACCCCTGCCCCACATTGGACAATCGGACCATCTCTCCCTGTTCCTCACACCTAGGTATTCACCACTCATCCAACGTGTGAAACCTGCTGTGAGGACAATTAAAGTGTGGCCACAGGGGACAGACGCAGTGCTCCAGGACAGATTTAAAAACACAGACAAACACAATATGTTCACCCACACAGACCTGGACCAGTACGCCTCATCTGTACTGGATTACATCTCCAAAACCACAGACAGTGTCACCACCCAGAAACGGATCACCATGTACCCCAACCAGAAGCCTTGGATGAACCGGGATGTTCGTCTCCTCCTGAAAGCCCGCAAAACCGCCTTTAGGTCAGGAGATGCACACGCCTACAGTACAGCCAGGGCTAATCTAAAGAAGGGCATCAAAAAAGCCAAACACCATTACAAAAAGAAGGTAGAAGAACACTTCTCCAACTCCAACCCCCGATGCATGTGGCAAGGACTCCAGACCATCACAGACTACAGGACCACCAAACCCTCCCCCGCATCCTCTGTCTCCTTCCTCAACGAGCTCAACAACTTTTATGCTCGTTTTGAGCGAGGGAACCCCACAACCACAACCAAAGCAGACGTGACGCCAGACCACCAACCTCTGACTCTCTCCCCCACCGATGTAGGAGCGGTGCTGAGCAGGATCAATGTCCACAACGCTGCAGGTCCTGATGGCATCCCCGGGCGTGTTCTCAGAGCGTGTTCTGGGGAGCTTGCAGGAGTGCTGACAGACACATTCAACCTCTCCTTGGCCCACGCTGTGGTACCGGCCTGCTTCAAATCCACCTTCATCATCCCGATACCCAAAAACTCCAACCCATCAAGCCTCAATGACTACCGCCCAGTAGCACTCACTCCCATCATCACTAAGTGCTTAGAGCGACTGGTCCTAGCACACTTCAAATCCTGTCTCCCCCCCACCCTGGACCCCCACCAATTCGCATACCGCCAGAACAGGAGCACAGAGGATGCAGTCTCCATCGCACTGCACTCCGTCCTCTCACACCTGGACAACAACAACACCTATGCCAGAATGCTGTTTATAGACTTCAGTTCAGCGTTCAATACAATCCACCCTCACAACTCATCAGGAAACTGACAGACCTGGGCATCAGTTCCCTCATCTGCAAATGGTTACTGGACTTCCTGACCAACCGCCCCCAACATGTCCTGGATAACCACTGTTCATCTACAATCACGATGAACACCGGTGTACCACAAGGCTGTGTGATGAGCCCTTTCCTCTACTCCCTCTTCACCCATGACTGCAGACCTGCCGATGGTTCCAACACCATCATTAAGTTTGCAGATGACACCACGGTGATTGGCCTCATCAGTGACAACGATGAGGCCGCCTACAGGGAGGAGGTGGATCGTCTGGCTGAGTGGTGCGACACAAACAACCTGCTGCTTAACACCGAGAAGACCAAGGAGCTCATCGTGGACTACAGGAGGAATGCTGACCCACATCCACCCATCCACATTAAGGGGACGGCTGTGGAGCGTGTGAGCAGCTTCAAGTTCCTGGGTGTCCACATCTCCGAGGATCTCACCTGGACGACAAACTGCTCCAAGCTGGTCAAGAAGGCTCACCAGCGCCTCTTCTTCTTGAGGACTCTGAGGAAGAACCACCTGTCCTCAGACATCCTGGTGAACTTCTATCGTTGCACCATCGAGAGCATCCTGACCAACTGTATAACAGTCTGGTACGGGAACTGCTCTGCCTCGGACCGGAAGGCGTTGCAGAGGGTCGTGAAAACTGCCCAGCGCATCGCCGGAGCACCACTTCCTGCCATAAAGGAAATCTACAGGAAGCGGTGTCTGAAAAGGGCTGGGAAAATCATCAGAGACCCCAGTCACCCATCACATGGACTCTTCACCCTCCTGCCCTCTGGGAGGCGCTACAGGAGCCTCCGGACTAAGACCACCAGGTACCGGAACAGCTTCTTCCCCACAGCTGTCAGACTCCTCAACTCTGCCTCCTGATATCTGACCCACGTTAACACATGGACTGAACATACACACACCCACAATGGACAACTGTACCCTCAAACACACAATAATAACATGGACTGAACCACCACTCACAACCACCAGCACTTTATATAGCCTCTGTAGAAATTATCCACATATCTCACTTATCTTAACTGCACTACTGTATAGCTCTGTAAATAATCATTCTGTACATACGATAATTTTTAACCCTACAACTGTTTACAACTTGCATAGTTCCCATTTCTGTATAACTGTATATCTCAGATTTCTGTAAAGTTATTTATTTCATATTCTGTATAGTTTTTCATATTTATATCCTGTTCATATCCTGTACATAGCTTGTACTCACTACAGCCTGTACATACCTATAGTTATAGAATATTCACAACATACTTCATACCATGTACATTATAACATAATAGACCCATTTCTGTAATATACTTACATATCTATATTATTGCTAATATATATTGTAATATATCTATATCACTAAAGCACTTCTGGATGGATGCAAACTGCATTTCGTTGCCCTGTACCTGTGCATGTGCAATGACAATAAAATTGAATTCTATTCTAATTCTATTCTACTTTGAGTTTTATTTGATTTCTTGAGGACTATGAAATGCCTTAAGCTGCTGTTGCTCTTGTGTGTGTCATGAAGTTATTTGGCAGTAGTTCTCTACTAATCGCGTGCATGTATATGAGAGGAAGAGGTGTTTCTGTCTGCCCGATAACACTAAAAGTCCCATCAGCTGAATTTCAGCAAGTCAAGAGCCCCAAATGAGGAGGAAAATGTTTTGGGGTTTTTTTGTGGTTTTTTTAAATACAGCCAAGGAGGAAAGATACATTATGGACCCCCGCAAGGGACATGGGAGGGGGAAAAAAATAAAAATAAAAAATTCCGATGAACTTTTGCGAAATCTCGCAAAACTAACACGGGATCTCGCAAAGCTTTTGCAAGATCTCGCAAAACAAACTCGGGATCTCGCAAAAGTTGAATTCCAACAATGGCGGCAGCTACTTAGTTGTAATACTACTGTTTCTGGGTCACAAAAACTTAAGATATTTTGAGCCGTGAATGTAGTTGTGTAAACGTCAAATATGTGCTCGGTTTACAAGACATCACATATTTGCAAAAGTGCTCCGACGTTTTCGGAGATCTGACACCCACCATCTCGAAGCTAACGGGAGGTCGAGCCCTACTACAGCCGGGAGGAACACCGCTCTACCGGCACATCGTGCCTTGACCTCCCGGTCGGCTTCGAGCTGGCGGCCTCCAATGTGGCTAAAACTTTTGCGAGATCTCGCAAGAGTTTTGCGAGATCCCGAGTTTGTTTTGCGAGATCTCGCAAAAGTCAGTCTTAATTTTTTTTTCTCCCATGTCCCTTGCGGGGCTCCATAAGAAATGAATTAGTAGGACAAGACAAATAGGAGGGGAAGAAAAAAAAAAAAAGAGGAGAGGAGAGGGAGAGGAAAGACCAGATGATGTAACAAGAGAGCTAATAGGGCAGGTGAGGAAAAGGCGAGGGAAAGGAAGAGAAATTAAAAAAAAAAAAAAAAAAAAAAAAAAAAAAAGATAGAAAAAAGTGGGACAGAGCATAGGTTGTCTGAATGAAGAGGGAACAGGGGATTCACAGGAGAGAGAGAAAAAACAAAAACAAAAACAAAATTAGCACAGGAAAGAAAAGTTCAAGAGTAGAAAGAGAGCCACAAAACTGAAATTGACAAAGAAGTGTACAAAAGAAACAAGTGAAAGAAAAGATGAGGGATGTGAAGGACAGAAAATGACAAAACCAGAATTACACTGAACAAAAATATAAACGCAACACTTTTGTTTTTGCTCCCATTCCCCATGGGATGGACGTAGAGACCTAAAATTCATTCCAGATAAACAATATAACCATCCCTCCCAAACAGTGGTCACAAATCAGTCCAAATGTGTGGTAGTGGACACATCTGCTATATTGAGATAATCCATCCCACCTCACAGGTGTGCCACATCAGGATGCTGATCTGACATCATGAGTAGTGCACAGGTGTACCTCAGACTGCCCACAACAAAAGGCCACCCTGGAATGTGCAGTTTTTTGCGCTATTGGGGGTCTGGGGACCCAGAACCGGTCAGTATCTGGTGTGACCACCATTTGCCTCATGCAGTGCAACACATCGTCGCATGGAGTCTATCAGATTGTCAATTGTGGCCTGTGGAATGTTGGTCCACTCCACTTCAATGGCTGTGCGAGGTTGTTGGATATTCGTGGGAACTGGTACACGCTGTCGTATACGCCGGTCAAGCACATCCCGAACATGCTCGATGGGTGAGTATGCTGGCCATGCAAGAACTGGGACATTCTCAGCTGCCATCTGCCCTGAACAATGTGAACCATGATTCATCCGTGAAGCGCACACCTCTCCAACGTGCCAGACGCCATCGAATGTGAGCATTTGCCCACACAAGTCTGTTACGGCGACGAGCTGGAGTCAGGTCAAGACCCCAATGAGGACGACGGGCATGCAGTTGAGCGTCCCTGAGACGGTTTCTGACAGTTTGTGCAGAAATTGTTTGGTTGTGCAAACCAATTGTTCCAGCAGCTGTCTGGGTGGCTGGTCTCAGACGATCTTGGAGGTGAACCTGCTGGATGTGGAGGTCCTGGGCTGGTGTGGTTACACGAGGTCTGCGGTTGTGAGGCCGGTTGGATGTGCTGCCACATTCTCTGAAACGCCTGTGGAGACGGCTTATGGTTGAGAAATGAACATTCAATGCACGGGCGACAGATCTGGTTGACATTCCTGCTGTCAGCATGCCAATTGCACGCTCCCTCATTGCTTGTGGCATCTGTGGCATTTTGCTGTGAGACAAAACTGCACATTCCAGGGTGGCCTTTTGTTGTGGGCAGTCTGAGGTACACCTGTGCACTACTCATGATGTCAGAAGAGCATCCTGATGTGGCACACCTGTGAGGTGGGATGGATTATCTCAATATAGCAGATGTGCCCACTACCACACATTTGGACTGATTTGTGACCACTGTTTGGGAGGGATGGTTATATTGTGTATCTGGAATGAATTTTAGGTCTCTACGTCCATCCCATGGGGAATGGGAGCAAAAACAAAAGTGTTGCGTTTATATTTTTGTTCAGTGTATATATTGTATGTACGTATTTTTCGGACTATAACCTTACACTAAAATCCTTTGATTTTCTCAAAAATCGACAGTGTGCCTTATGTATGAATTCTGGTTGTGCTTACTGATCGCGAACCGCTTTTATGTGGTACACAGCGCTCTGTGTCAATCTGTCAAAAATGCTTTAGTATGACTTTGGTAAGCTACGAAGCCGCACCGCTTGATGGATTGTTGGAGCATTACGGCTACCGTAGTCTGGAGCCTCGCGGATTTCAAACTCCAGGCTGTCAATCACGCAATAAAACTTGGGAACAGAGCAGCTGCAAAATCTGTCTTTGTTATTATGCTCAGCGTCTTTTAATTTACATTTTGACTCCACAATTGTGAGCGTTTTGTTATGAACAAAAACAACATTGTTTTATTTTATTTATGGAGAATTATTATATAATAAATGCTGATAATTTATTTCTGAGTAATTTTTTCATGTACAAAAGTCCCAAGATTTGGGACACAGCTTTGACTAAGAACTTTCTTTTTGTTCTTACTTTATGGCTTTAAAAAAAACAACAAACCCCCCCCCCCCCCCCCCCCACAAGATATATCGTATATCGCCATCCAGCTAAAGAATATCGAGATTTTAGGCCATATCGCCCAGCCCTACTAGAGTCTGATATTAGAATGAAACTAGTTCAAGGTGGCTCAAAAGCCAATAAAGGCCTGATCCATGTTTACACAGACCTTTTAAATTTAAATTCATGAACTATGCTAGACTAGGTTTTCAGGACTCACCTTTCAAAATAATCCTCATTTGCTTTACACTGGGTCTTGGTTCACCCTCAGTCCAAAATATTCCATTTTAGCTACTTTTCTATTAAGTTCATCCACCCATTCTGATTGGCTGCCCCACGCAAGCAGAAGTTTTGAACGGCAGGTGGGTGGGGCTACTGTGTGCCTCAGATAAAAGGAGTAAAAGCACAAATATACTTTGATATTCACAAAAGGTGATCCGTCCATACTAGAGAATGAATAAACTCCTACTAGAATCCACTCCATATGACCTCAGCAAAAAATATAATGCATTCCTCCTCCAAACATTCCACAGAGGAGAATGAATCTTACTGCATTTCTCAGATTTCTGTATGTGAATCTTAGTTCACGTAACAGTGGACACTGAGTATTTAATGAATGTATGACAATGAAGGTAGGAGTGGAAAACACATTAGAGAAAGTGACTTTGTTAATGTGGAACATTAATGAATAGGAAGAGGAACAGGAGCATTAGCTGCTACACGCAGCCATTTGTTTGGAGCTGGACATCCTAAGTCAGCCTTTGTAAACGCTATCCGACTACAGTCAGAAGAACACAGGAAAATAAATAAATAATTTGGAAGCACTAATTATGGCTAATAAAAACCATAAATCCTTCCCAAAGATACAACATGGAAAAAACAGAGGGCCGAAACCTCTTCTTCATCCTATGAGTGAGCCAGAGAGAGCACAGTAGGAGAGATGGCAGCAACAGATGTAGCATCGTGATCAGTAACTCTTTGCACTTGGAAGCAACTCCACTCCTCTCCTCCTCCTCCTCTTCCTCCTCCTCATTTTCTCTCCTTTCTTCACCTTTTCTCTCCTTCCTCTCCTTCTGCCTCCGTCACCAGGCAACTAGCCTTTTCTCCCTCCCTCAGTTTTTCTCGCTCATCGTTTTCACTCCCCATGCTGTGGAGTAATGCTCCACACAGTATACGTACGATATACACTCAGAGCAGGTTGTTGGTTTGTGCTCATTAAGATTCCACAAAACAAAAAAGGACATCGAGGACCTCTTTTATGCCATCATTTTATTTATTTCTGTAAAAGACCAGTAATTTCCCTTTTCAGACGCAGCATGCAGTCCAAGGGGTGTAGCTCATTGTCATCTGTTCATTAGTAGATCACTATATTTTGAGGAAAAAAAGTAAACAAAGGAAAGAGATCAAGTGACTTTTCCACCAGTAAATATAGTGGATTCTTTGTGCAGCCCCTCATTCTCCATCTGAAACAAGCCATTTTAGCTTTTCTCCAATTAAACCAATTGAACTTTGTAAACAGTCAGGAGATCAGGGTGGACAATTCATTTTGCCCCCCGAGGGGCTCAGAGAAACTGGTACCGTTGTGGAAGGCTGCACCAACACACTTTTAAAGAGATCAAAATGGTCCTCAGCAGAATTGGGTGGTTGTAGCTCAGGAGGTAGAGCGGATCATCTACTAACCTGAGGGCTGTTAGTTTAATCCCTGGCTGCTCCAGTCTGCATGTCAAATATCACTGGGGAAGATACTAACCCCAAGCTCTTCTCTGATGCATCAAATGTGAATGTTAAATAGAAAACTTTTTTTTTTCTCAGTTTTTTTATGAATAAGTAAATGCAATCTAAGCGCAATATAAGGACCAGTCCATTTATGATTGGGGCCTCAACATCAGTCCCACTTTCTCATATGGCCCCTTTGCAAAATTAATTGTTCACCCCCATTAGAGGGGTGAACAATTAAGCATAATATTTTCCTACAGTTTATTTTTCATTCTAGCTTTGGAGACCCTTTTCACAAAAGATATTTTGACAACAGAGTATAAAATAATGAAATAAACTTTAGAATTTATGGTTGCTGACTACCTGTCCCCACAGTGTAGTCAACCTACGGAGAAGACTTTGCCCTTTATTTCTCTGGCTCCTAGGATCCCGCCATGGCTTACCTGGGACACCTGCAGAGAAAAGAGGCCTATTGCTGCTGCAGTTTGTTGCAAATTGGTGATACGACGTAAATTAGTGAAAAATCCAAGAAAATTATCATGTTTCATGAACCTTTCTGACATTTTTCTGTCAATTTTTTTTTTAAATGTTTGCTACCATGACAATAATATATGTAGGTAACCAGTCAAAAGTAATTTGACTGGATATTGAGAGGTTGTTTAATTTTTCCTACTGTCTCGTAACAAATTCATGCGTCACCCTCTTCATTTCTTCTACCTCATCTCTCTCCTTCTTCTGCCCCGATTCGTTTCATCGCCTTTTTTGTCTTTGAACCACATTCACACTGAGCCCCCCCCCCCCCAAAGTCTCTGTGGTTTCACAGCCTCCAAACAAACACTGTTTTCTCTTGAAGTCGTCCCTACTATGAGCTGTGGAGAGCCTTCAAACACATCAAGCAAACTCATGTCTGAATAACAGGGAGTAATACATTTTTTTAAAGAACTTACAACAGCTCTTACAACTTTGAAAAGGATAAGAAATCAGCTATGCTTGATCTCAAATAACCTTTACTCGAAAGTTCTTCTTCATAGTCAGGCTTTTACTGTCATGGTCCTGGGCCATGTTGGCCCAGTATTCTTAGTTTTCGTGTGTTTTGTATTTTGTTCTTTATTTATGCCATGGTTCCTAGGTTCTGTTAAGATGTTCCTTATTTGATTACCCTCTGTGTATCTGTGAGCCCTCGTTTCCCCTCCTTGTGTTTTATTCCATGTTTTCCCCAGCCCGTTATGTCTGTGCTCTTCCCGTGCTCTCTCTCCTCCTGTCTGAACCTCTGTGTACTTCCTGTTTTACTTTGACAGTCTCCCGTCAGTGTTGCGTTTACTCCTGCCGTGTCTTGTTATGATTATCAGTGTCACCTGAGTTCCCCGTGTGCTCCCACTTCCCTCATTAACCCTCTGTGTATTTATTAGTGATGTGCGATACCACTGATTTCCTTTCCGATACCAAGTAAAATTCAGGGTGGTATCGACGATACTGATCAGATACCGATACTTTGTACAAAAACATGTTTCAGTTATTGTATCTCAAATTATAGGGTCATAATGATTACAGGACATCGGATTACTTGTTCTTATCGCTTAATAATACACAGTTATATAGAAATAAAAAAAAAACTGAAGTTGTGCACTATTTGAACACGTTGCCTGCCTGCAGCACTAAAGGACTCCGTGAGAGACGTCTGTCTCGCCCTTGCAGCACCTGTCCCTGTCCACTCCTCTTCAGTTCGCCTCAACATAAGCTCGTCATATTCTGTGATATGATTTACTCTGAAGTGCTTGATGAGGTTAGTAGTGTTGCCACAACACCTCCCTTTCTTGCCACATGTATTGCAAACTACGTCTCAACCGTTTGTGGAACTAAAATACGTCTGCACATGACTCCATTTATACTCAGCCATTGTTGTGAGTGTGCACAACAAGGGGCTGGACACATTTATACAAACGTACGTCACACATGACTATGACAGGCGGAAGACTAAGTTCCTTCCAATGTAGACAATCCAAATGATATAGTTTATTTGCACTCTGTTCCTGTTAACCTACAAATTTACCCTAAATTACTAAAATATCGATATTTTAATATGAGTATCGATTCTAGAACATAAATGACTGGTATCGGAGGAATCGATATTTCAGTATCGATCCGCACATCACTAGTATTTATGTCTCCAGTTTAGTTTGTATGGTTTTTCTGTCCAGCAATAAAGCTATATTTTGAGTTCAATCCTGCCTCCGTGAGCTTGCGTTTGGGTCCTCATCCTGCCTGCACACAGCCGCAACCATGACATTTACTTAGAATGGAGTCAACTAAATGTCTCATGCAATCTTTTACAAGTAGCTTCTCATTTTATTTCACTGTAAGGCAGGACGCAGCAAGAATTTTACAAGTACTGCAGTAACCTGAAAGTACATAGTGACATAACTTAAAAGTAGTTGAGCGGTAGGGGAGGGTATTGATTATCGATTTATTGATTAAAATCGATTCTAGCTTGGATAATGTGATATCGATTCATTAAAATCCTGAATCGATTTTTTAAACATAAATTTATTTTCCCCGAAAAGCCAGAATCTCAGGTTAAACCTCACAAAATTTCAACAACCACCAAACAGCTAAAACAGTAAATGAGAGCAGGTACACGGATTCTGCACAAAGACGTAAACACAAAGTGCGGACCCGCCGACGGATCAGAATCAGTGAGATGTCGCCTTTCTCACCCGATGGCACGGACACGGTCGAGGCTGAAAGCCGACAGCTCCCCGACTCTGATGTTTCGTCGGGTCCGCGCTTTGTGTTTACGTCCTTTTTGCACTGATTCTAAAGCTGCAGGTTTTATTTATCTCCAACCAAAATTCACTGAACCAGCAGCAAAAGAAGCAGCAAACTACGCTTCACATTTGATATCATCATCATCATCATGAATTCCCTCTTACTTTTCCTGTTTTGCTTCCACCACGATAAATAAAAAAAACAAACAAAAAAAAAAAAACCAAGAAAAAAAAAACAAAAAACCACACACTTCATTCACAGCTCTCTCTCTCTCTCTGTGTATACTTCAAGAACAGTTTCCCCGTCTAAAAATCAGTTCTCTGCATTATTTGCTTGCTTGTTACGCACAAGTCTACCGTTGTTTACAGCGCTGTCGGCAGCTGCTTTTTTTCCCTTTTACTTACTTCCGAAAAGAAAGCCTCATTTCTGCAGTTCAATACTGAACAAATGTAAACTTTAAATTATGTAAAACTGCAAAACACTTAGCTGTGTCTCTAATCAAACCTCTAACTTTGCTCTGCTTCATGTCAGCAGCATCAGGTGCTGTTCATATGTTGATTAATGGTTTTCTTTCGTTTTTGATCTACTACAGAATATTTGTACAAAATCCCAGGCCAGGAAAATCACCTTCATGTTTTTCTGTGTTTTATCCTCAGTTACTTTGACACAAAGGCATCTGCTGTGATGCTTACACCTTTGATAAAGTCTCACAAGTGTCAGCTTTCTTTTTATAGATATAAAAATATGGAAATGTACTGATGCATGATCTGAATTATAATTTTTCTGACTGTCTGAGGCAAAAATTCCCCGAATCAAATCGTGGATCGAATCAATTCGGGACCTTGTGAATCTGAATCGAATCGATTCTAGAGATCAGTTGAGGGGCTATTCCTGACACAAGTAGAGCCAAAGTGACATCAGTCAGACAATCCTTTAGGCCGATGCTGGCCTATCACAGTTATATACACCAATTAGGTGCAACATTATGACCACTGACAGGTGAAGTGAATAACACAATTTATCTCTTTATCATGGCACCTGTGCATGGTTTGGATGTTGTAGGGAGCAAGTGAACATTTTGTCGTTGATGTGCTAAGAGCAGGACAAAAGGAAAGATTAAGGATTTTAAGTTTGACAAAGTGGCTAGACGACTGCAGCTCTTGTAGGATGTTCCCAGTCTACAATGGTCAGTATCAATCAACAAGGAGGGAATAGCAGTGAACCAGTGACAGGATCATGTGCGACCAAAGTTCACTGATGTTTGCGCAAAGTGAGGCCTGGCCTGTGTGGTCCAGTCTACTGTAGCTCATAGAAATATGTCAGATTACACAGTTTATCGTCATTTGTTGTGCATGGGGCTGCATAGCCTCAGACCAGTCAGGCTGTCCATGTCGACCCCTGCGTGCCATTGAAAATGCCAACAACGGTTTAATGACCATCAGACTGGACCACGGAACACAGGAAGTGGGTAGTTTGTTCTGATGAATCATGTTTTCTTTTACATCACCATGGATGGACAGGTGTGTGTGCATTACTTACCTGGGGAACACCTGGCACTATGGGAGGCAGTGTGATCCTTTGAATAACATACTGCTGCGAACACTTGCCATCCATGTGGATGTTACTTTAACATGTACTACCTGACTGCATGTACTACATGGTCTGCAGCACCCTTTCATGAAAACCGTATTCTCAGATAGATGTAGCCTCTTTACAATACAACTTTATTTATAGAGCACATTTAAAGACCGACAGTATACCAAAGTGCTTCACATAAAAGACAGAAAATAAGACATAAATATTATAGGACCCTAACAAAGTACCAAGTATGCTAACAGGTCAGTGTCACTAATACACAGGAATAGCATAAAATGCATAGCAAGTAAAACATATCAAAAGCAAAAAAAACAAAAGATATGTATGAAAGGTAAAATAGAGTAAGTTTAGGGATCATATACAGGCATTAATGAGAAGGCAAGGTTAAATAAATAGGTTGTTAACTGCGATTTAAATGATTGGAAAGAATCAGACGTGGATAGAAATAGGAAGGTTATTCCATAAATCTGGTGCAGCCAAGGCAAACGCACGGTCACCTCTACAGGGAGTGCAGAATTATTAGGCAAGTTGTATTTTTGAGGAATAATTTTATTATTGAACAACAACAACCATGTTCTCAATGAACCCAAAAAACTCATTAATATCTAAGCTGAATGTTTTTGGAAGTAGTTTTTAAGTTTGTTTTTAGTTTTAACTATTTTAGGGGGATATCTGTGTGTGCAGGTGACTATTACTGTGCATAATTATTAGGCAACTTAACAAAAAACAAATATATACCCATTTCAATTATTTATTTTTACCAGTGAAACCAATATAACATCTCCACATTCACAAATATACATTTCTGACATTCAAAAACAAAAAAACAAATCAGCGACCAATATACAGTGGGGCAAAAAAGTATTTAGTCAGCCACCGATTGTGCAAGTTCCCCCACTTAAAATGATGACAGAGGTCAGTAATTTGCACCAGAGGTACACTTCAACTGTGAGAGACAGAATGTGAAAAAAAAATCCATGAATTCACATGGTAGGATTTGTAAAGAATTTATTCGTAAATCAGGGTGGAAAATAAGTATTTGGTCACCTCAAACAAGGAAAATCTCTGGCTCTCACAGACCTGTAACGTCTTCTGTAAGAAGCTTTTCTGTCCCCCACTCGTTACCTGTATGAATGGCACCTGTTTGAACTCATCTGTATAAAAGACACCTGTCCACAGCCTCAAACAGTCAGACTCCAAACTCCGCCATGGCCAAGACCAAAGAGCTTTCGAAGGACACCAGGAAAAGTATTGTAGACCTGCACCAGACTGGGAAGAGTGAATCTACAATAGGCAAGCAGCTTGGTGTGAAAAAAATCAACTGTGGGAGCAATCATCAGAAAATGGAAGACATACAAGACCACTGATAATCTCCCTCGATCTGGGGCTCCACGCAAGATCTCATCCCGTGGGGTCAAAATGATCATGAGAACGGTGAGCAAAGATCCCAGAACCACACGGGGGGACCTGGTGAATGACCTGCAGAGAGCTGGGACCAAAGTAACAAAGGTCACCATCAGTAACACACTACAACGGCAGGGAATCAAATCCCGCAGTGCCAGACGTGTTCCGCTGCTGAAGCCAGTGCATGTCCAGGCCCGTCTGAAGTTTGCCAGAGAGCACATGGATGATACAGCAGAGGATTGGGAGAATGTCATGTGGTCAGATGAAACCAAAGTAGAACTTTTTGGTATAAACTCAACTCGTCGTGTTTGGAGGAAGAAGAATACTGAGTTGCATCCCAAGAACACCATACCTACTGTGAAGCATGGGGGTGGAAACATCATGCTATGGGGCTGTTTTTCTGCCAAGGGGACAGGACGACTGATCCTACCATGTGGATTCATGGATTTTTTTTTCCCCACATTGTGTCTCTCACAGTTGAAGTGTACCTCTGGTGCAAATTACTGACCTCTGTCATCATTTTAGGTGGGGGAACTTGCACAATCGGTGGCTGACTAAATACTTTTTTGCCCCACTGTAGCCACCTTTCTTTGCAAGGACACTCAAAAGCCTGCCATCCATGGATTCTGTCAGTGTTTTGATCTGTTCACCATCAACATTGCGTGCAGCAGCAACCACAGCCTCCCAGACACTGTTCAGAGAGGTGGACTGTTTTCCCTCCTTGTAAATCTCACATTTGATGATGGACCACAGGTTCTCAATGGGGTTCAGATCAGGTGAACAAGGTGGCCATGTCATTAGTTTTTCTTCTTTCATACCCTTTCTTGCCAGCCACGCTGTGGAGTACTTGGACGCGTGTGATGGAGCATTGTCCTGCATGAAAATCATGTTTTTCTTGAAGGATGCAGACTTCTTCCTGTACCACTGCTTGAAGAAGGTGTCTTCCAGAAACTGGCAGTAGGACTGGGAGTTGAGCTTGACTCCATCTTCAACCCGAAAAGGCCCCACAAGCTCATCTTTGATGATACCAGCCCAAACCAGTACTCCACCTCCACCTTGCTGGCGTCTGAGTCGGACTGGAGCTCTCTGCCCTTTACCAATCCAGCCACGGGCCCATCCATCTGGCCCATCAAGACTCACTCTCATTTCATCAGTCCATAAAACCTTAGAAAAACCAGTCTTGAGATATTTCTTGGCCCAGTCTTGACGTTTCAGCTTGTGTGTCTTGTTCAGTGGTGGTCGTCTTTCAGCCTTTCTTACCTTGGCCATGTCTCTGAGTATTGCACACCTTGTGCTTTTGGGCACTCCAGTGATGTTGCAGCTCTGAAATATGGCCAAACTGGTGGCAAGTGGCATCTTGGCAGCTGCACGCTTGACTTTTCTTAGTTCATGGGCAGTTATTTGGCGTCTTGGTTTTTCCACACGCTTCTTGCGACCCCGTTGACTATTTTGAATGAAACGCTTGATTGTTCGATGATCACGCTTCAGAAGCTTTGCAATTTTGAGACTGCTGCATCCCTCTGCAAGATATCTCACTACTTTTGACTTTTCTGAGCCTGTCAAGTCCTTCTTTTGACCCATTTTGCCAAAGGAAAGGAAGTTGCCTAATAATTATGCACACCTGATATAGGGTGTTGATGTCATTAGACCACACCCCTTCTCATTACAGAGATGCACATCACCTAATATGCTTCATTGGTAGTAGGCTTTCAAGCCTATACAGCTTGGAGTAAGACAACATGCATGAAGAGGATGATGTGGACAAAATACTCATTTGCCTAATAATTCTGCACTCCCTGTAGACTTCAGCCGAGATCTTGGCTGAACCAGGAGTAACTGAGTAGATGATTTTAGTGCTCTAGCGGGAATGTATGGACTAAGGAGTTCAATAAAAGGTAGCTTGTGGCTGTGTTGTTGATCATTTTAAAAGTAAGCAGCAGTATTTTAAACTGGATGCGGTATTTAATGGGTAGCCAGTGCAGGTCAGTTAGAACAGGGGTAATAGAGGCAAACCTCCCCGTGCTGCCGCGTTTTGAACAGTTTGCAGTTTATTAAGAAGGGGCAGAATGAAGACCGAAATAAAGGGAGTTGCAGTAGTCCAGCCTAAAGGTCACAAAGGCGTGAACAAGCTTTTCCAGGTCCTTATGCAGAACATAATGCCTAGCCTTAGAAATGAGACGTAGTTGGTAGAAACTAGATCTAACTACAGCGGACACTTGTTTATCAAATTTAAATGAGCTGTCCAGCAACACGCCCAAATTGCTAACAGTGTCAGAGGGAGCTGGCAAGGGAACCAAAGGCATCACGAAGTTGACCGCGAGGAATATTACTATCAAATACCACGATTTCAGTTTTCTTATCATTTAAGATAAGAGTCTCCTAAGAGCCATTCTTTGACCTCACACATGCACTCTCGAAAGCAGTGCAGAGACAGAGGAGGATCATCAGCTAGTTCAAAGTAGATCTGTATATCGTCAGCATAACAGTGAAAAGCGATATTGTATTTCTCAAAGATTGCACCTAGAGGGAGAAAATATACAGCGAGACGAGAATAGGGCCCAGCACAGATCCTTGAGGCACGCCACAGCAGACAGGTGCAGCGGAGGAGGAACAGGTGCCCAGGTTGACCGAGAAGGACCTATTGGAGAGGTATGATTTAAACCAATCAAGGCGACACCTCTAATGCCTACAGTATGCTCAAGCCTCACTAATAAGATGTTGTGATCCACCATGTCAAAAGCAGAGGATAAACTTGAGGGGGTAGGGACAAATAAGTAAATACTTCAGCCTACTCCTTTTCAAACAAATAATGGAATGATATTTTGTAATGATTGTGAAGGCACATGTTTGAAATAAAAATGAACTGAACTGAACTAAATCCAATAGAACTAGGACCGCAGAGCGTCCAGTATCAGCAATTAGAAGAAGATCATTAAGGACCCTAAGCAACGCTGTTTCAGTGCTGTGACGTGGTTTAAAGGCAGACTGGAATTTATCAATAATGTCATTCACATCCAAATAAGCCTGGAGTTGTAAAAGAACCATCCTCTCAAGAATTGTATACAGGAACGGGAGCTTAGAGGTCGGTCTGGATAATGCGCCCTCCATCAAAACAATAATGATTCAGAGATGGTTTTAGGAGCACAACAATGAGTTTGAGGTGTTGTCCTGGCCTCCAAGTTCTCCAGATCTCTGTCCAATCAAGCATTTGTGGGATGTGCTGGACAAACAAGTTTGCTCCATGGAGGCATCACTTTGCATCTTATAGAGCTTAAAGGATCTGTTGCTAACATCTTGGTGCCAGATATCACAGCACACTGCCAGGGTTCTAGTGGAGTCAACAGGTCAGAGGCATGGACTTTTTGGTAGCAAAAGGGGAACCAACATAATGTTAGACACGGGGCAGTTATTGTGTTATTCTGAAATGTTACCCTTTTGTTTGAGACAGCTGTCATTGCCACTTCAAAATCAACTAAAATTAACTAATGTAACTAATGTTATACCTTGTAGTGATGTTAGCAAGCTACTCATTACCCATCCTAATATTTCAATCCGCATCCTCTCAAGAAAAGATAATGTTAATAATTTAAATAAACTGTCTGCCACCATTATGGTAGTGATTGAAAACAACTTTAATAACTTTCAAACCTTAACGAAAAAGGAGCTTATGTATGGTAACGTGACATCCCCAATTGCAAGATGTTGACCAAGCATCTACCCACTCCACAGGAAAAGATCTCCTACCCTCCTCTGTCCTTCAACCATTCAGCGTTCCTGTGTCTGCACAGTATTAGGCAAGTGGTTTAATCTTATAGTTTATTGGTATATATAATTTATATCAGCTGAAACATTGCCCCGAATAGTGACTATTCGAAAAAGAAAGAAAACAAAAAACAAAAACAAACTTAAATTCTTAGCCATTCTCACTCCAAATACAAACATCCCATTGTTCTTGCTGACAGAAAACAAATTCTAGTGGGAAAATACTCAATCTTGGCACAAATATACTATCAAACTGGCTTCTGTCTTTGCAGAGGTGCAAAGTAATGTTTGGCAATTTGCAGGTCGTAGTAGCGCCCCAATTTTAACCGCAAAGTGATGAAGTAGGAGGTGAAACAGAACTACTCAAGTTGAAATGAAGAACGCGACGTGCCGCCTGACAGCAGGAATGCTACATCAGGCTCCAGATTCATTAAATTATTGATAAGAACCAATTGCTGTGGCAGGATATTGCTGTATTTGCATACAACCTCAATTTTTCTTAGATTATGATTAATATATTGTTGTTTACACTTAGCCTTCTGCAATAATAATTATTTCACTCTAAGTGAAGTGTGCTGTTCATATTTAACTACATATCTACTATTTATTATGGCTAAGACTCCGTGATATGACTGAATCATTACCATGACCTTAAAGACAATTTTCTGATATATAGCACCATGAAAGAAACACAGTAAGCAATTATGCTTCACAGATTTATTTCTTGCAAACTTGCAGGGAGGTCATTTGATTCATAACCACAGCAGCTTGCACTTAAGCTTGGGAGAATACAAACTTGCAGTAAGCACAGATGTCCAAGCAAGCAAGCACGCACGCACGTACGCACACACACACACACACACACACACACACACACACACAGAGTGATATTTCTGTGAATACCCTACATCCACTGCTGCGGGTTACATTCATTATTAATAGGCTTCAATTAGTTTGTAATCTGCTTCTTCCTTTTACAGCAAAGATTCAGGCTGCTTAGCTGTCAAATACAGACTCTGAAAACATTGAAGAATAAATAAAATTAAGCATAAAACATTTAAAACATTGTGATGTATCAGAATGTGAATATCATGTCTGCCAAAGGTTCACAAAAAACAAAGTGATGTTTTGTTTTTGTTCTTATTCTAAACCAAGAGCAATTTTCCAGCTAGAACCAGCACCACATTGCACTGATCCATCAGGATGACTTGCTTCCCAGCTTATCAGTTCCTTTCATCAATGCTGGTATGTTTTTCAAACAAGTTGCCATCACAAAAATAACAATGTCAGACTCAAAGCAAGTTTTTTTGCACACCCAAGTTACCTACATGCGTTTTTCCTACTCCATTTATGAACTTCGTTCTGATTCAAAGATGGTTGGCTTGAGGCTGAAAATCTGTGTAGACCTACTTTTTTCTACATTTAAAGCTGAATAGGAATCACTAGTGAAACTGATAAAGAAAGAAACCTAAAGAGAATTGATACTAGCACTGGTATGGGAAAAAAAAAAAAAGTCCTGTTTAAGGTAGCCTTAAATTAAAATGTATATTAATTATCTTAGTTTATTAGCCAGTAGGTTAGCCAAACATCCAAATTTCGCTTTTGTGGATAGTTGAATCAAACTATATTTATGTGCATGCTTCATGTCAAGGGGTTTGTCTTTCAGCATTGATGTTATCTCTTATCACAGGAAACTAAAGCTGAGCTGCTGTTCAAACAGCACATCCACCGACAAAAGGCGCAAACAGAATTAAGCATTAATGTGACGTAGGCCACACTGGGACATGAATTATGGTTAATAACATTCACATAAAATAACAAACTAACCATTTTGAGACTTTTTTTTTTTTGATAAAACATGTTAGCCTAACAGCAGGTTACAAATAAACATATTAGCCAACTTAGTGGTTTCTTTGGATGATTCGCTTTGATGCAACTGTCTTCTGATTGGATGCCACTCGCAACAAAACATCACAATCTAAGGAATGTGTGGCTTTTGTGTTCATGGCCTGAGCCGTGATGGACATTTAACGTTGTACAAATGTTGTTGTCACTTATGAGGACTAAAAATTCAGATTTCATAAAACAGAATCTTCAGCAGGCCATATTTACAGTCTCTTCTATAGCAAATTATTTTCTGGAAAAATGTCTCATAAATTCCAGCAAGTGTTTAAGACATTAACAAGTAGGCTGTAATAGGCAAGGTGACAGTGTGAAAGGTGAAGATTTAACTAGCACCTTGTTCAGTTGTTTTTGTTTTGTTTTTTAAACTACATCATTTATTCTGGTGCCAGTATGCATGAAGCAAAAACAATAGGTAGCAATGAATTTAATTTCTTCTTCATAAGCTTGGTTTGTTGACTAATGAGAAGGAAAATCGGCTCCAGTTAAAATTTCAAGGCAATTCTTGGACGATTTAGACATTTTACATTCTACACTCATTTTTAATCATCTTCTGGCTCAATTTAGCTGTGTCATTAAAGAAAGATAAATCCAAATTTTCAGAAGTGTCCTACTGAAGTGCCAAAACTGACATCTTTTCCTCCCACATAGTCACAAGGGGGGAAAGACAGAGGGAGAGAGAGAAGAAAAAAAAAAAGAAAGAAAAAAAAGAAAGAAAAAAAGATGGCACCCAATCACAAAATGTCAAAGCAGCAGAGTTTAATAAAGAACCACTCTGCAGGCCTGACTTCTGCCTGTCAAAGTGGAGAGAGCAGGGAGGCAATATATATTAAAAAAAAAAAAAAAGTGCAGAAAAATCAAAATGTCAAGGTTTCCCCCAAAACAAGAGGACATTAAAAATGCTTTCTAGGCCTTCTGCTTCCAGGTGCCCACATCGCTGAGTCAAAGTCTGATTGGTGCAAAGACTAAAGGGGAAAAAAAAAAAAAAAAAAGAAGCCCTTGTTTGACAGACAGGCGTGTATAGGAAGAAGAACAGAAAAGAGAAAGGCAGAGGAGGGTTGTCAGAGGATAATTTAGCCTCAGACTTTCAAGCAGCAAATCAACACAGTCTATCACATGAAAGACATAAAGAAGCAAAGAAAGAACAAATGAAAGAGACAAAGAAAAGTGGAGATTGTGTTTAGTCCCACGAGCATCCCTGGCAGTGCCACATTTCTCCTTTCTTTATGGTTTATTAATTCATGGTCAGTTGATCTACCAAAAAATAAAAAAATTAAAAAAATTAAAAAATGACCTCAGCTCTCTGGCTCCCTTGTTGATTATGATGCTTTCATCTTCTAATAAGTATTAAATAATGTTCACATGTGCAGTGATTATTATGAAACATAATAAGCAGCAAGCAGCGTGAGGTCTAAAAAAAGAAGTGCTGCTCTGAATATAAAACATGGACATAGGCTCTTTCTGAAGACTGAGCACATTCACTCTAATGGCCAGCAGGAGGCGACTCCTTGGCCACATCCCTAGGTGCACAGGTATTTTGGCAAACCTAGCCTTTTCTATGCATTTTGGCTTTCGTCCACACATAAACAGCTTTTTGGATGACTCAAAACTGAGCTTCTGGAAGAACTCCTTCAAAAGTGAAGACTTTAGAAAAAAACAAACATGTTTTTGCATTTACATGCAGACAACATCAAAGGTGTTCTAGCAAAAGTCACTGGTGTTCATCTTTATCTTCAATTCACGTCAGACTGTGTGCCATATAATTGTTTGTTGCACTACATTTCTTCAAGGTTAGGCTTATATTGCCACCTGTTGCTTTGGAGATGTTTTTTTAGATGAACTTTGGGGGGGAATGACCTTTCTTGTGATCTGTGACCTTAGCAGAAGCATTTGGGCTGGGTTTATGATCTTTATCAATGGTTTCATATCACAGTCTATTTAATAAGATATGACTTTCATTTTGGACTGAAGCTTTACCTACATATGTGGTTGCAGTACTGTCACAATGCCACAGCTACAATGGCTTCATGGTGTTATGCTTAAGCCCTGAATGTCTTTATCTTTAAATTAATGCTAGAAGTATTAATTATTGTTTAACCTGCAAAATTATTTCACAATTAATTGAATAATCAGCCAAAATTAGCGAGATGCTACCTGGTCTCATGGGTGGAAGCCACAACGCAAGCTCAGAGAAACAACACCTATACAGGGAGTGCAGAATTATTAGGCAACTTAAAAAAAACAAAATATATACCCATTTCAATTATTTATTTTTACCAGTGAAACCAATATAACATCTCCACATTCACAAATATACATTTCTGACATTCAAAAACAAATCAGCGACCAATATAGCCACCTTTCTTTGCAAGGACACTCAAAAGCCTGCCATCCATGGATTCTGTCAGTGTTTTGATCTGTTCACCATCAACATTGCGTGCAGCAGCAACCACAGCCTCCCAGACACTGTTCAGAGAGGTGGACTGTTTTCCCTCCTTGTAAATCTCACATTTGATGATGGACCACAGGTTCTCAATGGGGTTCAGATCAGGTGAACAAGGAGGCCATGTCATTAGTTTTTCTTCTTTCATACCCTTTCTTGCCAGCCACGCTGTGGAGTACTTGGACGCGTGTGATGGAGCATTGTCCTGCATGAAAATCATGTTTTTCTTGAAGGATGCAGACTTCTTCCTGTACCACTGCTTGAAGAAGGTGTCTTCCAGAAACTGGCAGTAGGACTGGGAGTTGAGCTTGACTCCATCTTCAACCCGAAAAGGCCCACAAGCTCATCTTTGATGATACCAGCCCAAACCAGTACTCCACCTCCACCTTGCTGGCGTCTGAGTCGGACTGGAGCTCTCTGCCCTTTACCAATCCAGCCACGGGCCCATCCATCTGGCCCATCAAGACTCACTCTCATTTCATCAGTCCATAAAACCTTAGAAAAACCAGTCTTGAGATATTTCTTGGCCCAGTCTTGACGTTTCAGCTTGTGTGTCTTGTTCAGTGGTGGTCGTCTTTCAGCCTTTCTTACCTTGGCCATGTCTCTGAGTATTGCACACCTTGTGCTTTTGGGCACTCCAGTGATGTTGCAGCTCTGAAATATGGCCAAACTGGTGGCAAGTGGCATCTTGGCAGCTGCACGCTTGACTTTTCTTAGTTCATGGGCAGTTATTTGGCGCCTTGGTTTTTCCACACGCTTCTTGCGACCCCGTTGACTATTTTGAATGAAACGCTTGATTGTTCGATGATCACGCTTCAGAAGCTTTGCAATTTTGAGACTGCTGCATCCCTCTGCAAGATATCTCACTACTTTTGACTTTTCTGAGCCTGTCAAGTCCTTCTTTTGACCCATTTTGCCAAAGGAAAGGAAGTTGCCTAATAATTATGCACACCTGATATAGGGTGTTGATGTCATTAGAACACACCCCTTCTCATTACAGAGATGCACATCACCTAATATGCTTCATTGGTAGTAGGCTTTCGAGCCTATACAGCTTGGAGTAAGACAACATGCATGAAGAGGATGATGTGGACAAAATACTCATTTGCCTAATAATTCTGCACTCCCTGTATATCATGCGTAAGCCTCAGAGAACCATAGTGCCTCTTTAGTATAAGAATCGATGTTAGTCACAATCATTAAAAACGGCAGTACCCAGCAAGGAGTTCCCCATCATGAGAAGTTGTAATCCTGGTATTTATGAGCAAGGATAAAAGTGGCAGCTGCAAGGAGAAAATGTACCGCCGAGCTGATTTACTGTCCAGAAGAGCAGTCTTCATTATTGATTCTTCTGTGCTTTCAGATCCTGCAGTCAGCCAAAGATTTCCTGTTCTTACCCTTTCAGTCTGTACAGCCTCCATCTCTCTGCCTAAAGCAGAGAAAAACTTTTTTTGGGCTGTGTTAGGAGGAGAGCTGACCAGCAAGTCAGTCCGGCACTAAACACTGTCACCAATAATTCAGCTTTTGCAGTCAGGACCATATATTTGGACGATGGCAATAGTTCCAGATTTTGACCTCTTTACACCACCGTGAAAATTGGATAAAAATTGAGCAACTAAGATGTGACTGAAGAAAAGTCATAACCCTGAAAAGTAAACTGAAAACTGATAAGTGTTACAGCCAGATGTGGCCTGCTCTCTATTCATTTAGAGGAAATTAAGGAGATAAAAATCGCATCTGGAACCTTTAAGTGTTGAATCTGTATCAGATCGCTGTTCATCTCAATAGAGAAGACTCACAGGTTCCACACTTAAGAAAATAAACCTTGCAGCAGTTTGTGCAGTTACTTAAATTTTTCTGGTGAGGACAATATTGTAAAAAAATATTTTTTTTAAAATAGCATTGTTCAGATATTATGAGATTCTTTGTATGTATGGTAGTCCATGTTTGGCATCCCATGCCTTTGAAATCCTCCTCTCTCATCCTGTTTATCCAGCTGTAAATTATACAGACTGACTGGCTGAACCGAGTGAGACCCTTGAGATCAAATCGTTAACCTGAATGTGTCACAGCATCTTTATCCTCAAACCAAAATACAACTCGAAAAACTACAGAGAGTTTAACTATACACAGGTTTGTGACTGGTCGCTGGCACCAGTTTTCATTATTAACCAATTTACTGTTTTCTCTTTCATTTGTAAAGGCAATTTACCAGTTATTAAACTAACTGCATCAGTTAACAGTCTAACAACTGTGTTGATAATTGTAAAAATATGGCATTGTAGGGAGCGCTGTTTTGAATTTAATCAAGTGAGCTCAGTCAGTCACAAGAGAGAGAGGAAAAAAAATTTAAAAATTTAAAAAAAAAAAAAAAAAAAAAAAAATGAGAAAATGTTACGTTTCAAGGATGTTTTGAACCAAAAAGCAGATGTCTACATTCACTTGGGTCCCTGACAGCTGCTAAACAGTCACAATACAACAGCTGGAACAAATTTTAAAGTATAGCACATCCAACTCATGTCTTAATGGAAGACACATTAAACATTTGTTAATATGTCACCAAAGTAAAAACCAGCCTTCAGTTACTGATAATATTTCTCTGTGATAAAGCTATGAATACAGTAGGGGTGGGCGTTATAAACGGTATATGGTAGAAACGATATAAATTTGGCCAACGGTAGAGATTTTGACTATACCACTCTACCAGAAGCCTTGGATGAACCGGGATGTTCGTCTCCTCTTGAAAGCCCGCAAGACCTCCTTTAGGTCAGGAGATGCACACGCCTACAGTACAGCCAGGGCTAAGCTAAAGAGGGGTATCAAAAAAGCCAAACGCTATTACGAAAAGAAGGTAGAAGAAGACTTCTCCAACTCCAACTCCCGACGCATGTGCCAAGGACTCCAGACCATTACAGACTACAGGACCACCAAACCCTTCCCCCGCATCCTCTGATGTCTCCTTCCTCAACGAGCTCAACAACTTTTATGCTTGTTTTGAGCGAGGGAATTCCAACAACTACAACCAAAGCAGACGTGACGCTGGACCACCACCCACTGACTCTCTCCCCCACTGATGTAGGAGTGGTGCTGAGCAGGATCAATGTCCACAAGGCTGTAGGTCCTGACGGCATCCCTGGGCGTGTTCTCAGAGCGTGTTCTGGGGAGCTTGCAGGAGTGCTGACAGACATATTCAACCTGTCCTTGGCCCACGCTGTGGTACCGGCCTGCTTCAAATCCACCTCCATCGTCCCGATACCCAAAAATTCCAACCCATCAAGCCTCAATGACTACCGCCCAGTAGCACTCACCCCCATCATCACTAAGTGCTTAGAGTAGCTGGTCCTAGCACACTTCAAATCCTGTCTCCCCCCACCCTGGACCCCCACCAATTCGCATACCGCCAGAACAGGAGCACAGAGGATGCAGTCTCCATCGCACTGCACTCTGTCCCCTCACACCTGGACAATAACAACACCTACGCCAGAATGCTGTTTATAGACTTCAGTTCAGCATTCAATACAATCCACCCCTCACAACTCATCAGGAAACTGACAGACCTAGGCATCAGTTCCCTCATGTGTAACCGGCCCCAACATGTCCGGCTGGATAACCACTGCTCATCTACAATCACAATGAACACCGGTGTACCACAAGGCTGTGTGATGAGCCCTTTCCTCTACTCCCTATTTACCCATGACTGCAGACCTGCCGATGGTTCCAACACCATCATTAAGTTTGTAGATGACACCACGGTGATTGGCTTCATCAGTGACAACGATGAGGCCGCCTACAGGGAGGAGGTGGATCATCTGGCTGAGTGGTGCGACACAAACAACCTGCTGCTCAACACTGAGAAGACCAAGGAGCTCATCGTGGACTACAGGAGGAATGCTGACCCACATCCACCCATCCACATTAAGGGGACGGCTGTGGAGCGTGTGAGCAGCTTCAAGTTCCTGGGTGTCCACATCTCCGAGGATCTCATCTGGATGACCAACTGCTCCAAGCTGGTCAAGAAGGCTCACCAGCGCCTCTTCTTCCTGAGGAAGAACCACCTGTCCACAGACATCCTGGTGAACTTCTATTGTTGCACCATCGAGAGCATCCTGACCAACTGTATAACAGTCTGGTACGGGAACTGCTCTGCCTCGGACCGGAAGGCGTTGCAGAGGGTCGTGAAAACTGCCCAGCGCATCGCCAGGCAGGGATAGCTCAGTAGGTAGAGTGGTGGCCCCATGATCGGAAGGTCGGGGGTTCGACTCCACTGAACGGCTACCCTGAGGTACCCCTGAGCAAGGTACCGTCCCTACACACTGCTCCCCGGGCGCTGCACTGGTGGCTGCCCACTGCTTCACTGGGTGAATGGGTTAAATGCAGAGGAACTATTTCCCTATGGGGACTAACACATACACTTTACACTTTACACTTCCTGCCATAAAGGAAATCTACAGGAAGCGGTGTCTGAAAAGGGCTGGGAAAATCATCAGAGACCCCAGTCACCCATCACATGGACTCTTCACCCTCCTGCCCTCTGGGAGGTGCTACAGGAGCCTCCGGACTAAGACCACCAGGTACCGGAACAGCTTCTTCCCCACAGCTGTCAGACTCCTCAACTCTGCCTCCTGATATCTGACCCACGTTAACACATGGACTGAACATACACACACCCACAATGGACAACTGTACCCTCAAACACACAATAATAACATGGACTGAACCACCACTCACAACCACCAGCACTTTATATAGCCTCTGTAGAAATTATCCACATATCTCACTTATCTTAACTGTCATTGTAACATACCTATAACAGACCCATTTCTGTAATATATCTATATACCTATATCATTGCTAATATATATTTTGTAATATATCTATATCATGGCTAAAGTACTTCTGGATGGATGCAAACTGCATTTCGTTGTCTTGTACTTGTGACGTGTGCAATGACAATAAAGTTGAATTCTATTCTATCCTACCGCAATAGCGCATGTTGATGGTGTCATCAAGCTGCACCTGTTTTGGTCGAAAGCATTACAGCGGCTGCAAACAACATCTGCAAATTATGCCGGACGACAGTAATAGCAAAGAGATGAAGCACTTTTGGAATATGGGGAAAGCCAAAAACTGCCCTTTCTCCACTTCCGTACCATTGATTCATTAAAGCTGAATTCTCTCGCAGCTGCTCTATTCCCATGTTGCAATATTATTAATGACAAACCTCGTATTGTGGATGGATTATCTCAGTTGTTCTCCTGACTGAAGTTTGGTCAGTTTATAGCATCCTGCCATGCAATTGCATTTGCTACCAGAAACCCTCACGTTAACCTTTAGCGAGTGGAAAAAAGTTAGCGTTCATCCTCCAGTTGCACTGTGCTAATGTTATACTAACGTAGCTGTTTTGCTAGCGATCACGTAGCACATCATTATATACCAGCTAGTCCAACTTCAATAACCCTACAAAAGTCACTTCATTAATGTCGGAAGTGATAGCAGAGCTGTACTTTAATTTTTTTCAGAAATCTCTCAGTCAGAACATGGCATATCATGTTTAGATGGAAACTAGCGAGCTAACTTCCTGTTAACTTCTAACTCTGTTAAATTTAATAACTTCTTTTGTCATGCATCCGTGGATATTAAACTTAATTGTTACACCTGGTAAAGCAGCAACACTGATCATTTTATTAAAGATGAAAGAATTTAGACAGTTTTTAACTCTCAGTGATGCTTCAGTGTTCGTTTGACTTTGGGACTTGAAGCGGACGGAGCTTTGGACCCAGATTACTCCACAAGGCTCCTGACTACGGCAGCCGTAATGCTCCGGAAATCCATCAAACGGTGCGGCTTTCAGATTTCTGCGCGCCGTGTACTACAGTAAGCGCAACCAGAATTCATACATAAGGCACTGTCGACTTTGAGAAAATGGGGGAAAAGTAAATAAATAAATTTTTTTTAAAAAGTGTTATACAAAAGAAAAGACTATCGCGATATATATCGTTACTGCACACGCTTCAAATTATACCGTGATATGGATTTTAGGCCATATCGCCCAGCCCTAGAATACAGTCATTAAAACACCCAAGCAGAAAGATTAATCGCGTGTACGGCTTTAACAAACTATTAATTCAATTTCTGAATATGTTGATTTGTGTTTAATATGTGAACATTTTCAGTCTGTTTCAAACCACAGATCGGTGTTTAAACTCACCAGCATTTAAAATAATGGTCATGCCAACCAATATTAGCACTACTAAAACATCAAGCTAAAGAGCTAATGATTTTAAAAAAGGGGAAACTTAAATATTAGCAATATTAGCATAAGCGGGTTCCTATTCAGTAAAATACACTTGATTTACTTAATTATCAATTAGATTTCTCAACACACAGCAATTTGGTGTTTTTGAGACACTGAAAACACAGAACTGTTTATACCAAGGTTAAGTAAAGCTAAACTAAAAACTAAAACTAGATGTGACAACACAAGTCACAAGTTTAGTAAACTAAAATAAGAGATTTTAAATGAAAAATAGATGTCATCACTGAAAAAAAGTGAAACTGAAATGATTTTGTGAACTTGAAAAACTAAATTAAAAATCAGTCAATGAAAAACAAA
This sequence comes from Rhamphochromis longiceps, assembly GCF_057381845.1. Classification (NCBI taxonomy): domain Eukaryota; kingdom Metazoa; phylum Chordata; class Actinopteri; order Cichliformes; family Cichlidae; genus Rhamphochromis; species Rhamphochromis longiceps. The sequence goes on from NC_140563.1 coordinate 33,554,085, forward strand.
ATTTAAAATAATTTATGAAGCTTTAAGCAGACAACCATTGGATAGGTTTAATGGGAGACAAGCATTTGTTTGTGTGTGCGCATGTGTGTGAGTGTTACCTCTTGACAACTTTCTTGCCACATTTGCCATTTTGCTTTGCCTTAATCCTCGAAACTTTGAGCCATCACCGATTCATGGATCCAGATAGAACATTTTTTCAGGCTGGCTGATCATTTCGATGATCATTTTGGTGGCATCTTCTTCAGTGGTTTTCTACACATTTTGTGCCCAAGCCACACCAAAGGGAAAGCCAAATGGCTTTTAGGCGTACTTTTTCAAATCTGCGCTTCACTGGTATCGAAATCGCCTGCATCAGCCTTATCAGACACTTTCACATAAAGCTGCCTCAACATTCTTTTAGGGTTTTACTCAGTAGGGATGTTTGCGTTCCTAGTGCCTCTTCAGTTTGCTTCCTACCATGATACCATCAGCTCCTCTCAGCAGATGATACACTTGGGCTGAGAGCTTTTGACTTCCAATAGACCAGTAGCTTCACAATGTTTTTTACTGACTGTTTGATTTTCCACTCATACATTTTCTATCCTCATGACCATCTCTCAGGGTCTTGATGTGTCACACTTTAATATTTTCGCCTCTTGAGTCACTGCACAAAAGAACATGGGTTCCTTATGACAAGGTTTTTTTTCTTTAACAGCTTGCAGGCTATTAACAAACGAGTGCCTGCAAAATACAGTACAGTAAATAAAAAGTTCCTTCATAACATTTTGTGCAATAATGTATGACAAAATCCCACGGTACACCTGGACTCGCGTCAAGGCAGACTAGTGTGCCATAACACTCCATTTGGGAACTGTTGTTGTACAACAATTTAAATGCCTTTTGAGTCAGTAATTAAAAGATAAAAATGTATACAGTGAAGGCAGGTTCGGCATCCCAAGGATATTTAACAGTAATCACTTTCAGCCCTGTGCTATCTGCACCTCAAGCCTTGCAGCCCTTTGGTGTGAGTCATTTAGTCTCTGATATGCAGCAGATGACTTATGCAAAGGAAGGTCCAGAGAACAAACTGGAATTCTAAAGTAAAAATAAAACTGAAGTGCTTCTGCGCATCATAAGCACATAAATTTGTGATAAATCACAGAGATACACTTAATTATCCATGACAGGTCTGGTGTGCCAGTCAGCTCTTTAACGCTGTAAAATAAACGTGGGATCTTTGGATCCAGCCAGCAATTGAGCTTCAACTCAACTCGATTATTTCTGCCAGGAAACATTTGTATAACTAAAAGTTAATTCTCCTGACAGACCATACTCTCAGGAAAGCCAACACGCAGACACCATGCTCGACCTGAAGAGGAGTGTTTCTGCAGCAAGGCCCTTGCTATCAAGTGGAAATCTTATCTATGCATTAATCATCTTAGGAAGGCTGAATCCTGCTGTTTCTGGTCGATACACTGCAGGTGGGTGGCAGGAGGAAGAAGAGGAGGAGAGGGAGGGAGTGACAGAGAGCCAGAAGGAAAGGGCAGAGTGGTTAGGGAGACTGTCTTGGAGGCAAAAGGTCACTGTGAATCATCACAGCAAAACACCTAACGTGAGCGCCCCTATTCTTCCCGGATAAACCTCAAAGGTACCAACTGCATTTTCAGACTTTAGAACGGAAGCTGCCAATACAACTCGGGAAATGGCATGAAACTTCCATAAGCCTGTATATCTTGAAATCGGTCTAATCCAACTGTGATTCCATATGATTGTTACCTCAGACCAGCAACACAGAAATTATGGAGGACCAGAGAAAACTGTTAGCCCTCAAGTTTTTTCAAAAGCAGGACAAACTGTAAGCTTCCACAGAAAACCCATCCAAGCACAAAGAACACTACAGATAGAAAGAAAGATCCAATATTTAAGTGCCTTAAACCAGCACTGCTTTTAACTGACACCAGGTGGCAATGCCTGTGGTTGGAAAGCGATTTCTGGTGCTATTAAAGCCTACAGGGAAACTGCTTTGACCTCATTGACTCTCTTGACTGCTGGTTGGCACTGTGCTGCCTCTTCAAATCTTAAATCTTAAAGTAGAGTTAGGAGTGAGAGATCCAGATCATGGAACCTGCAGATCTCTGCGATACCGCATCTTTGGTAAAACTGAAGATTTTGAGCGCCTGGGAACGAGAATAGTTTGATGTTGCATGAACCATAAAACAGCATTTATAGCCCAGCCTAGTTTGCAATGCACATTTCAGATGAGACTTTAAAATAAAGAGAAGTTAATGAAGGAGAGTACAAAACACAAACATGAAAAACCTGATTATTTATGACTTAACCCACTTTAAAAGCATTTCTGCTTCAGATTCAGTTGGGATGCTTTGTGAGTTTGCCCAGGTAAGAGAAACCATTTGTCCAAATTAGGATTTATTGACACCTTAAAAATTCCCACTGGACACTCCTCATGTTACTGACCCAGAAACTGTGATTAACAGGTGAGCAACCAGGTCACTGACAAGATGAATTTAAAGGTTTCTGCACACAAATCTACAGACCTCTATGCTTCAGATGCATTACTATACTTAGAAAAATAACACTATGCGTGTGTCCACAGAGAGTGTCAAATGGACTCGGGCTGGTTGATATGTTTAAGTTTTCCAGTCAGCTGCTACGATCCCAATATCCAGAGATTACGACCATTTTTCAAAGACGACAACCACGGAAAAAACTTTATGGTACAAAAACATCTAATGTCACCAGTTTAGGATTATTATACACAGACCTAACCAAAGCACTCAGAAGGATGCCTTACAACCTCGAAATAATCAAGTGGCAACAGCACAGGCTTTTAAATGGGGAGGAAGTACAACCACACAGTTTTCTAAAATTGTTCTCAAACAAGAACTTTTCAGAAACGCTCACATTTTCTATTAAATGTTACCTGCTATTTATTTAGCAGGCTGAATTCTGAAAAGGTCAGGCCATTAAATACAATAGGAAAAAAAAAATAACCAAGCCTGCTGCTAGCAGCAGATAGCTTCACTGAAAAGTGTTCAACCCTAGCACTGAGTCTCATGGTGACAAAATTTCATGTGAGCTTCTTTAAGACAATGAAATGTGATGAGATTCTCTCTCTTACCTTTATTGTGACCTCATGTCTAAAGTCTGAATTGTTCATTTAAATCTTTATAACTGGATGATCGTCATAGATGCTGCTTGTGATCAAGAGGTTACGCCACAACTCGATAATGGAGCATGAAATAACAAGATGCCTCTAAACGCATGCAAGTTTGCTTTTACAACTCAGATGATCAATCTTTATATTTAACTCAGCTTCTGTCACAGACGAATTGCTGCACAAACGTGAAGTGTAACGCACGGGCTGTCATGTCATCTTCCCATGAACTGTAAAAGAGCCCCGTTTTACTCATATCCAGTAAATGGAATTTAACCATGTCCCATCTCAGAGCCTCCCTTTGTAGAAGTATATTTCATGCACCCACATGTCACACTGTGGCATTTCTGTGACTCACAGCTGATCTGGGGTCACATTTAGGGATTAATATTCAGTGAAATTCTACACGTAATTTACATTGCACATTTTACCCCTCAGCTGAATTACTGAAATCTAAGAAGGATTTTTAGCTAACAGACATACACAGGCATTGCTTGGCTTTGTTGAAGATTAAAAATTCACTGACCAGTTTTTCTGTATCAGTAGTTCACATCACAGCAGACCTGACAGCAAAGAGCAACTTTTCCCTTCGCCTCATTCGTCTTTATTAATTTGTCTTTTTATGAAATTTGACCAAATGAATAGCAACTCTAAGGAAGCCGAGGCCTTTAGTGTGCACACTAACACCAGCACTGATAACAGGCCGGCAAGTCAGATGTTATTTGTAATTTCCATTATGAGCCTATCAGCAAGAAATCAGCTTGGATTCACTCTGCAGAAACAAAGCTGCCAGCAGCTCGGGGGATGCCGACCGCATTACCCATCCAATAAAGGCTGCTTCCGCTAATTACCTCTGCTCCTTCCATCTTTGTTTACAAACTGATTTATGAGTCAACAAAGACTCCAAGAAGAAAATACTCATTACTGTCACACCTCCTCATCTGTGTGTGGACATGAAATATCATTTTCAAATTAGGTGAATTTACCTGGATTTAAAGCAAATGAAAAAATTGTAATTGTTTGCATAGGCCAGCAAGACTTCTATTCCCTTTACCTTATTTAAATTATGCACATTGACAATGAGTAGGAGAGTCATTTTCATATTTTTGTTTAATAAGAAGATCTCCATTTGAGCCCTGGGAAGAGAAATGAATCTTTTGGGGTTGCATCAGGAAGGCGGAGGGTATAAAAGTCTGCATAATCAAAAATGCGGAGCCACCCACTGTGGGGACCCCTTGTGAATAGAGTACCCACTGAAAGTGGCTTCTAAATTATAGTAAAACTGAATATTAATTACCTCACCGGGACGTTTAACGCAGTTTGTCTGCGCTTGATTATGATGATATTGTTTCTATGCATGCTTCCATATCGACATTGAAACCTCGAGTCTGTTTCACAATGCATTGCAATTCATCACAGGTGGTTCTTTTCATACTCACCATTGTATCTTTTATGAAGAAGTGGGATGATGCTCCCTAGCAAACTGAAGAGAGGGTGCTTGTCTGCTTACCAGAGGGGCCGATGGCGCGATATGGCAGCCTCGCTTCTGTCAGTCTGCCCCAGGGCAGCTGTGGCTACAACTGTAGCTGCCTCCACCAGTGCGTGAATGTGAGAGTGAATGAATAATTGAATTGTAAAGCGCTTTGGGTGCCTTGAAAAGCGCTATATAAATCCAATCCATTATTATTATTACCTCAACTCCTTGACTGAATTTAAATAAAGTACCTACAATGTCAGGTTTCAGGACATTTAAACATCATCTGTAGCTCGTGTTCACACTGAGCTTGGGAAAACTGGATTCAGATTCATTGCTGCCTATAAATGGAACAAGCTCCAAAGAACTATTAAGCTGCATTCTCTGTAGGGTTTTACGTTTGTCTATCTGCAACTGTTCTTGTACGAGTTGGTCTTCATTTGTGTGTATAATGCATTTGTCCCTTAACTGTGCAGCTCTTTGTGTCAGTTTTTGAATGTTGCATGTGTATGTTTGTATGCAGTCCTCTCTTGAAAAAGAGATCTCAATCTTAGTTAGCTTACCTGTTAGGATTTAATAATAAAAGGCTAACCTTTATGTTTAAATTCCATTATGGAAAAAGAGAAATTTTACACAGAAGATAAAAGGTAAATGGACTGGTACTTATACATCACCTTGCTACTCTTGATCCCTTTGAGGCACTTTCTTACTACATGCATGATTACAGTGCAGCAGGCCAAAGGTAGGAGTACACTTTAGTTGAGGTCGCCAGTCGATCACACGCTGATATAATTCCCATAAAAATTTCTGATACCGATTCCTGCTGAGACTGTTGTTCTTCAGCTACAAGGGTACAATTAGATTTAAAGAAACACATTTCTAAATAATATTTCAGGGAGACAGAGGAGATGCAAACACATAACCTTCCAGTTAATAATGGCTGTTCCATGTTGATTCTAACAGGTAAATAATGCCAGGTTATCTTATACTTTCTGATTTTAGCTCATATTAATTTAAGGCCACCCTTACCTCTGACTGAGTGCCCCTGGCAAACAGAAGGTTTGAACAGCAGGTGGGTGAGGTTTCTGTGCTTACAGCCAAAAGTGACATCATACAGAGCCAAGAATAATTCATTAAAATAAACTTTCGGAAACAGAGTCTTCTATGCAGGCTACACCAAACTGTGGTTCGCTTTCTGGTGGCTTCAGCAGGCCACTGCTTTGTGGGAAAAAGAAAACAAACCCCACACATGAAAAGGTTCAAAGCAAACTGTTGCTGTAAAGTTGGAGCCGCACCGTTGTGCAAGACATCGCTTTATCTTTCGCATTTACCGGAAGCACAGCTTCAAACCTGAGGTTTAACGCAGCATTTCTGAATTTCACTCTCACACACCTGCCTGTCAGGTGAAGCAGCTATCACGTCACTTATTTGCACGTGCGTGAACACCCACGCAGACTCCAACTACGATCACAGTGCACGCGGACTCCAAAGAGGAAAATGCACGAGAGTCGTTTGCGTAAATGGCGTAGAGGTGCAGCGGGCTGATAACAGACTGTTGGTCTGGAGGCTGCAGACACTTTGCTCCTCAGCAGATCCTCCAGCAGCCCTGCGCCGGGGCTATGACTCATACCGCCTGCCTGCTACCGATGCTGGACACGACAAGTAACACGCACCGAACACCAACAAGCAAACACGCGTCTGCGCCAGGCACCAGCCGAGCCCGCAGGAAACATTCCGCTCTTTTCTTTTTGCCACTCACCTTTCTTTGACGTTACAGAAACAAACTCAGATCCTCCTCTCAGGTGTCTGCTTCTGCCTGGCCAGTTCGTCTCCTCCTCCTCCTCCGAGACGTCGCATCGCTCCCACAGTCCTGTTCGAGGGGTAAATCCGGGCAGAGATCAGCAGCCTGCCCGGAGCGCAGCGTGATGTCCCAGCGGGCTGTTTGTTGGAGCTACAGGCTGGGGACAGCTCGAGAGTACCTCTGAGAGTCCTGCGAGTCTGATGGATGTCGCACGGCTTCCTTTAGGGTGGAGAATAGACGATCGAGCTGCTTTCAGGGACTCTCTGTGACCTCGGATTTTTCATCTTTTTGGCTAAGACGTGCATCGATGTGCCCATACTGTGACTAAATATCAATAAGTTTTTGTGTTGATATTATTATGTGATATGTTCTATATAACAAGCACGTTATTGGTAGCGCACTCAATAATAAAAATACAACATATTGGTTTCATTATATGGAATGCCATTTATGCCAATTTAAAGACATAAATACACAATAAATATTAGGCAAATAATTCTGGAACTGTGCTATGAAAGTCCACTTTGATAATGCTGATATAAAAAGATACTTAAAGTGTACAAAAAATGCTTGTATGAATGGGTGTAAATAGGTGAACAAGGCAAAGAGCGCTCCAATAAAAGTAGAAAAGCACTACATAAAAACCAGTCCATTTACCGTACATTCAGTGCCTTCACACACACACACGCATACCTTCATACATGTCACTACCAAGCACTTATGTGCAGAATCTCTCTCTCTCACACACACACACACACACACACACACACACACACACACACACACACACACACACACACACACACACCTTCATACACCAAGTGACTTTTTGCACAATACTCCGTCTTTTGCACATTTCTATTGTACTGTAGTGTAATTGTACATTGCACTTTATGTAGTTCTGCGTTGATTGTGTCTTATATGTCATATGTAGCACAATGGTCTTGGAGGAACGCTGTCTCGTTTCACTGTGTACTGTACCACTGCACATGGTTGGAATGACAATAAAACCACTTGACTTGACTTGTATTTATTCCAGGTTTTGGGGGCTTGTAAATGGAAAAAACTGCAGCTTCTTTAATTCCATTTGAAAATGAATCCAAAAGTAAGTAAATTCCCAAAGACTTCCATGTTAAAAGTTTTAACTTTACTGCATTAAAAAAACACCTGCGGAGGTTTAATATTTGTAAAACATCCCAGTGTGCTGTCAATACAAGTGAAGCTGAACTTGCTGCGAATAAATATCAACCTACTTTACAGAAACACAGGAAGGAGATGATACAGAGCCTGCAGATGTTTGATTAGTGAATCATAAAACATGTTTTTGGGGGTCATGTGACCTTTAATTAAACAAGAGAGGCCACCAAGACCACGCCCACCTTTAAAGGAATGCCATGATAACAATGCAAATCAATCAATGAAAGCAAAAACATAAAAAGCAAAATCAAAAGAACACATCAACATAAGGGACGTTTAAAGAAAACACATGCGTTCACACTGCTCAGTGCCCCACATGGGATTTCAATTGATTAAAAGGGATTAGCATATCTAATTTTACAAGCTTCTCCAGATTGTTCCACTTGTGTGAGGCACTGTAATAGGAAGCCAATTTGCTGCTCATAATGTGAACAGAAAAGCTTTTGAAACATATGTTTGGTTGTTGTTGTTTTTTTTTCTTTAATCTACCAGTTCTGCTGTTCCTCAGCTTTTCTGTTGTCCCTTGATGTTTGAAGCTCTTCTGCATAAAATCCACCATCTTTATCAGGAAATGTAGCAGATGCTGTCATCTGACAATAGAACCAGGTTTCATGATTACTATGCATTCTTCAATCCACTGCATTACATAAGGACCATAAAGGACCCTAATTCAATGAACCCCGTAAAACTACCCCCTGCTTCATACACCATAAAAAAAGATGGATTATTCAAGCTTCGAATGCATATATCACATTGCATTTATTGTTTGAGGTATCTGTGAGAAAGCGAGTTCTTACATTTCCAAACTCAAAGCACAGATTAAAGAATCATCATAACCGAAAATAAATAAAATTTTAAAAATAATTATATTTGACAGGAAACCTTTAGAAGTGTAAGTATTAAAATTCCTACAGGACTTGAAGGCACCTTGGTATGAGCGTGGTTGATAC
>NC_140563.1:33567660-33580160 GCF_057381845.1 Rhamphochromis longiceps
TGTCATGTTTTACTTTCTTTTCATTTTATGCACCACATTCAAGAGTCTTTATTGTCATTGTGGAAGCATAATGAAAATATGGTTATAATCCCTCACATGGTGCTACTCCAAACTTCTTTTTTTTTAAATTTATGTTTACATTCAGAGGCAGACATGCTGGTGTATTTGGGATCATTGTAATGTCGTATAACCCTAGTGCACTTCAGGAAGTGATGGTCAGAAGCTTTTCTTCAGGAGTTTTTGGTAGAGAGCAGAATTTATGGTTCCATTAGTTATGGGAAGTCATCCAGGTCTTGAAGCAGGAAAGCAGCCCCAGGCCATCACAATACCACCAACATGTTTGCTGTTATGATGCTCTATTTTTTTTAATGCCAGAAGTAACGGGACATAAAACCTCCCAAAGTTCAAATTTTGGCCTGTCAGTCCACAGAATATTTTAAGTCTTGGAGATCATCAAGATTTTTTTTTTTAAAATAATTGTGTTCTTTTTGGTAAGCAGCGAATTTCACTCTCCCATGGATGCCATTTTTGCCCAGTCTCTTTCTTATTTGTTAGTTATTGAGTTATTGAAACATGAACACTGACCTTAAGTGAGGCAAGTGAGGACTGCAGTTCCTTAGATGCTGTTCTGGGTTCTTTGTTGACCTCCCGGATGAGTCATTGATGTGCTTTTTGAGGTTTTTTTGTAGACTGGCCTTTCCCGGGAAGGTTCATCATTGTTATAAATTTTCTCACCAAGGTTCGCTGAAGTCCCAAACCCTTAGAAATTGCTTTGCAACCCTTTCCAGAACCAATAAACCTCAATGATTTTATTTCTTAGCTCTTTCTTTAGATCATGGCAGGATGTGTTGCTTTTTGAGATCTTTTAGTCTACTTCACTGATTTCTTGATTTATCAGGCCTGGCAGTAATCAGGCCTGTGTATGAATGGAGCTGTAGCTAATCACAGTGAATCCACGATTTAACAAGAGGGGCAATTACTTTTTCCACACATGGTCAGGTAGGTGTTTAGGTAGGTGTCTCCCTTAAAAAATTTAATTATCATTTAAAAACTGCATTCTGTATTTACTTGGGTTATATTTGACTAATATTAAAATTGCCTTGAAGAGCTAAGAAGATCCAAGAAATCAGGAAGGTGTCAAATACTTTTTCACTGGAGTGCATCGGAGGGTGTAATGTTTCTTAATAATCTAAATTTCTATCATTATTTGGGGGCTTTTGTCAGTCACAGGGCCTTAATATTGTCCCAACTTCCCCCTAAATAGGGCACTCCTGTGTGGAGTCAAATAGCTTAAAGTTTATTTTAGAATAGTTTGATATGGCTGACAGGCTGTGAGATTAATCTACATCTAGTGTAGCATTAACATAACAATTAAATGGGCAGTGAGTTCATAAGGGTTCAAATGGATTATTCGAGCCCATCACACTGTGCCACACGTGGCAAAAGTAAAACATGATATCATGGCAATATTCATGTAAGGCTGACATAACTGGCTAAGTCCTGACTGGAGTGTTTAGGCATCATTGGCAAACTTGAACAGCTTCTATAAAAGGATAAAGTGTATTGCAAAAAATGAAAACAAACATGATGAATTAATTTTATGCGGCAGGAATGTAAATACATGCTGTCCCTTCCAGGAAATGGATGTGACTAACTCCTTAGTCATCTCCGGATTCCTGTTACAGCCTCCCCCACAGCTTTCATGTCTGCAACTTCCTGCCTCTTACTGCACTGGTGGAAAGGGGCTGGGTGTTGGAAACATGAACATATAAATGTTCATTCATTTCAGAGAAGCAGAGGCACATGACAAAGGAGAACTAAGCTTTGGTCTGTATTTTCTACGTGTGTGTGCCTATCTGTCTGTGCACGTTGGTGTGTGTATAAGAAAGGGAAACTGTTTCACATTCTGTGTCTCTTCGTGAAATGGAGCAGCAACATATTCAAGTAGAGAAGAAAAAGCTCTGCTGTTCGATCTGTTTGGATCTGCTGAAGGATCCGGTGACTATTCCCTGTGGACACAGCTACTGTACAAACTGTGTTAAACATCACTGGGATGAGGAAGATCACAAGAAAACCCACAGCTGCCCTCAGTGCAGACAGACCTTCACACCGAGGCCTGCTCTGGTGAAAAACACTGTCTTGGCAGAGTTAGTGGAAGAGCTGCAGATGACTGAACTCCAAGCTGATCACTGCTACGCTGGACCTGGAGATGTGACCTTTGATGTCTGCTCTGGGAGGAAGCTGAAAGCTACCAAATCCTGTCTGGAGCGTCTGGTCTCTTACTGTGGGCAACACTTCCACCCTCACTATGAATCCCCTGCCTATAAAAAACACAAGCTCATCAAACAATCAGGGAAGCTCCAGGGGAACATCTGCTCTTGTCACGGTAAAGATTTGAAGCTTTTCTGCCGCACAGACCAGAAGTGTACCTGCCTTCTCTGCGCAGTGTATGAACACAAACACCACGGCATGATCTTGGCCTCGGAAGAACGCAGTAAATGGGAGGGGGAGCTTGTTTCAAGTCAACAAAAGATTAAAAAGAGAATCCAGGACAGAGAGAATGATATGAAGGTGCTTCAGCATGAGATGGATGCCATCAATTATTCTGCTGATAAGGCTCTCAAGGAAAGTGAGGAGATCTTTACTCAGTTGCTTCATCTTATCAACAACATGAGGTCTGATGTGAAGTTGCAGATTAAATCCCAGCAGAAGACAAAAGTCAGTCGAGCCAAAGAGCTTCGAGCCAAGCTGCAGCAGGAGCTCAGGTGGCTGAGGAGGAGAGATGCTGAGCTTGAGCAGCTGTCACATAGAAAAGATCATGCAACTTTTATTCAAAATTACTCCTCTTTGACATGCATAAATCAGGGAACCGACCCACGCAGGATTAACATGCATCTTCTGCAGTACTTCGAGGACGTGACACTAGCTGCGCACAAGGCCAAAGAAAAACTACACACGATTTTTACCGATACTTCCACCAAAATTTCACTGATAGAGAAAGAAGTTAGTGTTTCAGTACCATCAGGAGAGCCTAAGACCCGAGCAGAATGTTTACAACACACACAAGTACTCACACTGGATCCAAACACAGCAAACACACACTTGTCACTATCTGAAGGGAACAGAAAAGCAACTGTGATGAGTGAAAAACAGTTATATCCCAGTCATCAAGACAGATTCACTGACATGTTTCAGGTCCTGAGCAGAGAGAGCCTGAGTGGACGTCATTACTGGGAGGTGGAGAAGAAGTCATTTGAAGTTTCAATAGCGGTTACCTACAAAGATATCAGAAGAACAGGGTATGAAAGTGGATTTGGAAATGATGACAAATCCTGGGCTTTAGAGTGTTTTCATAACAGTTATCAGTTCAGACACAATGCCACCAGCACTTTAATCAGAGGCCCTCAGTCCTCAAGAATAGGCGTGTACCTGGATCACAGTGGAGGTATTTTGTCCTTCTACAGCGTCTCTGACACGGTGAATCTCCTCCACAGAGTTCAGACCACATTCACTCAGCCGCTGTATCAGGGTCTTGGTGTTTTTGCTTCTTCTGATGCTCCTGCTGCTGCTGCTGCTGAGCTGTGCGAGCTAAAAACAATACTAGTGCCTGTAAGTCCTGTGTAAGTTGTGCTGAAAATCAGTGATTTCCATGAGAGTAACTGAGGGACAGGCAAAGACTTTAGGCAGTAAAAGATGTATTAATAGCAAAAAAACCAAACAAACAAAAAAGCATCTGAAGATTATAAATAAGGATATGTAACAATAATCTTGAAAACCATAACTAAACTTGAACAAAGACACAATTTGGGGACATAGCAGCTCAAGCTACTTGTGCTAAAAGTCAGTGATTACTGTAAAAAAATATTTGTGGACACATATGGTTGTTTCTATGGTAGAAGAGGGTTAAAGGCATAAAGAAAGCTTTTAGAAATAATTATTTGACCGTTTTATACAAAATACATAGATTCTGTCATGGGGACTCAAATGGCACTAAATAGTTTGAATGAACCAAACATAAAGTTAAATATTTTATTACCCATCACTGCCTGCATTGATTTAAATTTAAATAGTAGAAGCCTCACAGTGGGTCAATACAATATTTCTCTTTAAATTGCATCAAAGGTGATCCATTAGAGTCCAGTCAGGTGGCATGTTGGCCAGTTTTCATTTCAGCTTATCACAGCAGCTTTATCTTTGTCTTTGTTCCTGTTGTATAGCCACTAAAAGGGTGATGCTTTCAATGAACTGAAACAAAGGTAGGACACTTTTCTATGTAACCATGCTTCTGTGAATAATTTGACACAAACATATATATTAGAGTTAACATACTAATCTCCTAAAGAGAAGAAAATTCAGCAAAGCTTCTTCTTTTTTTAAAAAAAACAAAACTTAATATATCCCACCTTCATATTTTGCAACACTTCTGCTCTGCCTAAACAGAGTTGTGCTGTCATCTCCTGTTTACATTAGCAGGCATTCCTAAATCTCCAGAGCAATTAAATAAAGCAAACATGGAAGTGAGTCAACTAAAGTAAAGTGATAGTGGGTGTGGAGGGGGTGTCAGCAGGTTTACAGAAATCAGTTTGTTTTGTGATATGTTTTCTTTTTGATAACTAAACTGTTAAATCATGTTTTTTGTTTGTTTGTTTGTTTTAGTTTTTTAAACACATGTCAGGTTTATGATAATTATTAAAAAATAGAAAAGCACATTTAAACTTGGACTGAGCCGAGACTGGTTTTAAAACCAAGTGTAAAGAAGATCCAGTGATTTATTTCATAGTTTGCTAAAGCTCAAGACTTTGTGTGTTTTCAGACACAAGTCTTTTCTTCACATGTTTACACTCCAGTATTATTAGCTTAAAATACAAACTCTGTAGTCAAAGAGCAGTTACTTTCAAATGTATTTTAACATTTGCACAGTGAAGAGACGTTGCTTGAAATGTTTAAACGGTGTGTTTTGTTGTATGTGAATATTTGCACAATCCTTGTTAAGTGTGTAACATCTTTTGCAATTAAAACCGTGATTTATAATCTTTATTTTCAATACAGAAATATGGATTTATTTTAAAGCACAGTATAATTTGTGTTTGTGTCTTTTACTGTAAAAACGATTTTAATACAGTTTTATTTTTAAATATTTGATTTTGTCAATGCTTTCCCTTCAGTATGAAGAATATGGCTTTGTCCTAAATGCTGTTACTGTGATGACTCTGCCATTATGAGCTTTAAATGGAGCCAGGAAGCATTTAATCACAATGCGTCTGTGCTAATAATTGGGTATTTATAACCATAAAGATGTACAAGACAGTATAGTTTTTATTGCTTATATTCAAAGCTTTTTTTTTTAATTGCTTCTTATATTCACCTTTATATTTTTGTTGGATGGGTCAAATGTTTAGCATGCAGGACACAAGAGATGAACAAATTTGTTGTGTCATTGTATGCAGGGCTGCTTAACGATGTGTGGTTTCTCTTAATGTCACCCCAAAGACCAAGTCAGGTAACATATTTGACAAGGTTTTATTTTGGCTTCTTCAGAAACTTGGGGGTGATTTTGCGTGTGCTTTGGACTCCGTTGGTTGTGTGGAATATTTTTGCGCTGCTAAGACAAAGTGTGTAAGAAACACAATAAAACTTGTAAAAGTTACATGCCATAAAGTGTAATTTCTTTACTGGCCACACCAAAAGTCCCCTCCCCTTCTTCATCTTCTTTCATAAATACCGTAAGATTTTTAATAAGTCATCCATTTGAATTCTGTTTATCCAAAAGCTCAGTTCATATTCTTAAAGAACTGTAATGTGATTCTTCTTGCATAAGTCATGCATTTGGTTAATACGTGGAATTAGAAGCGTGGCCACTTTGAATGATCGGTATGACTATGGCCCAGGGAGCTGCCGGTGTTAGGTGTCTACAAGGCTTTACTCTACTAGTGGGAGCCACTGAACTAATTAAGCTAACCGAGCATTTTAATGCACCTATCTTACAAAGAATATGGATTATTTGAGGCGCATTGGATTCATTTTTCAGGGTCAGGGGTTGATTGGCTGCAATGGTCTCTGCCTTGGGCCTTCCGTTTTTAATATAGTCTTTATAAAAATAACCTAGTATTACACATTGGATTATTGATAGGAGCAAATACAATATTTCTTGATTTAGAAACTGCATTTAGAACAATGGCCTAAATTGAAAAAGTCAATTTCCACACAGGCGTCAATTTTCGCAGTGAATCATGTTTCGAAAGACAAAAAATGTCAGCAAGAAATAAAGAATGAATGAATATCTGACGTTTTGTTTTTCTTTTCTTTTTTTCTTTCAATCGTCAGTTGAGAATTTTAAAACATTAAGCTGCTGGAGTGGGAACCTTCATATTGAAAGTGACAGAAAAAAATATATTTCCGACATTTTCTAGGTCGCATTTATTAAGCTTTAGAAGCCCTAATTTACCGTAACAATTCTATGCATATAACCTCCGCAGATATTATTAACTGTACAATGGAGTGCCTCATTAGTTAATCGTGATAATAAAATAAAGGTACCGAAAGGCGGAACCCTTGTGTAAGAGGGCTGTTGCACTTACACGGAATGTTTTGGCGTAGAATGTAAGAACGCGGAAGTACGGCTGTGTCTCTCGGATTTGTTTATTTTTTCCTCCTTTTACCGAATTTAAGGGAAAGTAATGGCGGTGAGCGCAGTCCACCTGGAGTCCGACGCCTTTCTGGTGTGCATGAACCACGCGCTGAGCACAGAGAAGGAGGAGGTGATGGGTCTGTGTATCGGGGAGGTGGAGGTCTCTCGTATTGTCCACATCCACTCCGTCATCATCCTCCGCCGCTCCGACAAGAGGAAAGACCGGGTGGAAATCTCCCCGGAGCAGCTGTCGGCGGCCTCCACGGAGGCGGAGCGGCTGGCAGACATGACCAGCCGGCCGATGCGGGTGGTCGGCTGGTACCACTCCCACCCTCACATCACCGTGTGGCCCTCCCACGTCGACGTGCGCACCCAGGCCATGTACCAGATGCTGGATCAGTGTTTCGTGGGCCTCATCTTCTCCTGCTTCATCGAGGACAAGAACACTAAGACGGGTCGGGTGCTCTACACCTGCTTCCAGTCCGTGCAGGCGCAGAAGGGCTCCGAGTACGAGCGTGTGGAGATCCCCATCCACGTCTTGCCCCGCGAGGCCATCGGAAAGGTGTGCCTGGAGTCGGCCGTGGAGCTGCCGAGGATCTTGTGCCAGGAGGAGCAGGACACCTACCGCAAGATCCACAGCCTGGCGCACCTGGACCCCGTCACCAAGATCCACAACGGCTCTGTGTTCACCAAGAACCTGTGCAGCCAGATGTCGGCGGTGAGCGGGCCGCTGCTGCAGTGGCTGGAGGACCGGCTGGAGCAGAACCAGCAGAGCATCTTGGAGCTGCAGCGGGAGAAGGAGAAGCTAATGCAGGAGCTGGCGGCTCTGTGAGGCATAGGACAGTTCGGAGATCAGTGCCAGCTGTCTGTCCCAGAGGACAAGAACAATGTGCTGCCTTTATTTGAGCTTCTTTTCTGTTTTCCTACCATCCAGATGTCTGGGTGTTGAACCTCAATACTTTGAGTGAAAAGTTTCAAACTGTTGATATTAAATGTCTGCTCACTATTGAATTCTGAGCTGTTTATTCATAATTAGCTATAATTTAAAATTTTCTTCAGAATACTGACAGGTGTCCCACTTTATGTGGGACTGCACAGCATTTTAAATGCTTGTCTCCATGCTGCATAGTGTCGCACATTTTTTGATTGGCTCCAATCAAAATTAAAACATGCAAGCTGCATAACATGTTGCAGAAAAAAACGTGTGCTCATCTCTGGATAAATCCATACTGAAATGAGACAGAATAAATTGGTTGGTTTTTGCAATGGAAAAAAAGGGAAGGCTATGAAAAGCAAGCCAAACTTTTTTTGATTTTATGGTTACTGTATTAACCATAAAATGTGTTTGTATGTGTATATGTATGTATGTATGTATGTATATATATATATATATATATATATATATATATATATATATATATATATATATATATATATATATATATATATATATTAGTATCATGAATTCCTGTTACACACCAAAACAAACTTACTATAACGTGATTGTCGCAGATGGGTTGATATTGGAGGGGTATCATAATTAGCAAGCCCCACCACAGTATAGTTTCTTTCATATGAAAAATACAGAATGTGTATATTTGCAGATACACAAGTTATGGAAAAACAAACAAACCAAAGCAAAAAAAGAACCACAACACCATTACCAGCAACATTACTGTCCTGGGTTAGCCCTGTTTTCTTCATTCTTATACTTATTTAAAATTAGGTTTTTATATTTTACTTTAAACTGTTTTATGTTTTGACTGTCTTTTATTTCTTCTGTTAGACTGTTCCATAATTTAACTCCTGCAATTGAGATAGACATAGTTCTTAAAGTTGTTCTAGCACTTTGTATCTTTAAATTCCATTTCCCTCTTAAGTTATACCCACCTTCTCTTTCTAGGAACAATTTACAGATTTCTTTTGGAAGCAATTTATTTCTTACTTTATACATTATTTGCGCTGTTTTAAGCTTCACCAAGTCTTGGAATTTAATAGCTTGCATTTTGACAAAGAGTGCATTTGTATGGTCCCTGTACCCCACATTATTTATTAATCTAATGGCCCTTTTCTGTATTATAGTTATTGTTTGTGTGTTACTTTTGTATGTGTTTCCCCACACCTCTACACAGTAGCTCATATATGGCAGTAGTAAAGCACAGTATAAAATGTGCAGTGCTTTCTGATCCAACATATGCTTTGCTTTCCCCAGGACGGCAATGCCCCGTGCCAATTTCCCCCGAACATAAGTAATGTGTGGCTTCCAACAGAGCTTGTGGTCAATGATCACCCCAAGAAATTTTATTTCATTTACTCTTTCTAAATATACATTGTCAACACATATTTCTACTTTGATGTTTTTCTTTTGGTTTCCGAACAACATAAATTTGGTTTTATCTAGATTCAATGATAATTTATTTATATCAAACCACTTCTTTAATATCGTTAATTCCTGTGTGATCATCCCCAAAACCTGTGGCAATTCCACACCTGAACACAGTATATTTGTGTCATCTGCAAATATTACAAACTTTAAAATCTCCGATACTCTGCAGATATCATTTAAGTACATAATAAACATTTTTGGACCCAGTACTGAACCTTGAGGTACTCCACAAGCTATATCCATCAAATTAGATTTATATTCATTTATTTGTACATATTGTTGCCTATTCCCTACATAGCTTTTTAACCATTCCAAAACCACTCCCCTAAACCCGTACTTTTCCAGTTTTTTTAATAGAATTTCATGATTAACAGTATCAAACGCCTTCTTTAGATCTAAGAAAACTCCGAGCGCATACCTCTTATTATCCATACATTCCGTTATCTTTTCCATTAAATCTATCAGTGCCAAAGCTGTTGATCTGTTGCTTCTGAACCCATACTGACTATCTGTCATTAATTCATATTTTTCCACAAAACTGTCAAATCTTTTTATGAAGAGTTTTTCCAGTATCTTAGAGAACTGGGAGAGTATTGACACTGGTCTATAGTTTGTAAAATGATGCCTTTCACCGGTTTTGTAAATGGGAATAACTTTAGCAACTTTCATTTTTTGTGGAAAAACTCCTTTTTGAAACGACAAGTTGAATATATATTTTAATGGTTTTACAATACCATCAATAACTGTCTTTACTGTTACCATATCAATATCATTCCAGTCTGTACTGGTTTTGTTCTTAAGTCCTCTAACTATGTCATAAATCTCTTTCTCTTCCACTGCTCTTAAAAACATTGAGCTACTATTCCTTTCAATATTTTCACCAGTGTCCCTTTTTATTCCATCAACCTTTATTTCTTCTGCCAGTTTTGGCCCTATATAGGCATAGGCTTTACTACCAGTACAGTAAAGCATACCTGGATATACTTACTGTACTGGCTGAGTGCTGGAGCTTTTTAAGTTATGGGTACACAAAACTTTAAAAATTCCAGCAACACTTTCTTTTGTTTTTGATGGTTTCTTAAGCTTTTCTAGTCACTGCCAAGAATGTGCATAAAAGGAATTAATACACACTTTTGAATGCCATTTCTTTTTCTGGGATTTATCAGATTTATCTGTTTGGATCTACTGATCCTCTGGTTATTCCATGTGGACACAGCTACTGTATGAACTGTATTAAATGGCACTTCGATGACGAGGATCAGATCATGTGGTCAAAAAGTCTAAGTCAAAATTCTCAGCATTTGCCAATTACAGCTTCTTAAGTCATATAGATATTTTTAATATTCTACTTCTCAGAAATAATTTACGATTTCCAGCTGTGAATTCCATCTTTACATTTTTTAACATTATATACTAGAGGGCACTTGATGAAATGACCAATATAGATATACGCCCAGTAGCAGAATATCTTGTAGTTATGTTTTACTCCCCTCTGGTGGCCAAATTAAACACGAGCGTGCATATTTAATTAATACTTTAATTTGTTGCTGATTAAAGTATTTTAGAGTTCATTTGGTGTTAAAATGACACTAGATGATCAATAATTATTTTTAACTGCATAAAAATGAATGAAAGGTTTAATGAACCTGCCGCACAAAATGAAAACAGTATATATATGATAAACACAAATCATGCTGTTTTTAAATTTATTATGCATAAAATAAAATGACCTAAAAAACAAACAAACAGTCGTTTTAGTTGCTAAGTCGTTTGGTTACTGCAGGGTTAATCTGCCTGATCACGTCTCAGTTGCTACCTGTCAACTTTTGTGGGAGTCTGAATCCTTCCTTCTCCGCTCAGAACTATTCACACTCTGAGAGGGGAAATGGCTGATCAAGGAGTTCAGATTGATGGCGACAAACTCTGCTGTTCAATCTGTTTGGATCTACTGAATGATCCTGTGACTATTCCCTGTGGACACAGCTACTGTATGAAGTGTATTAAAAGCTACTGGGATGGACAGGATCAGAAGCACATCCACAGCTGTCCTCAGTGCAGACAGACCTTCATAGCCTGTCCTGAAGAAAAGCACCATGTTAGCAGAGTTGGTGGAGGAGCTGAAAAAGACTGGACTGTATACTGTTCCTGCTGATCACTGCTATGCTGGACCTGGAGATGTGGCCTGTGATGTCTGCAGTGGGAGAAAGCTTAAAGCCATCAAATCCTGTCTGCAGTATCTGGTCTCTTACTGTGAGCAACATCTCCAGCCTCATCATAATGTAGACGCATTAAAGAAACACAAACTGGTCGACCCCTCCGAGAAGCTTCAGGATACCATCTGCTCTCGCCACAATGAGGTAATGAAGATTTTCTACCGCACTGATAACAGATGTATCTGTTATACCTGCTCCATAGATGAGCATAAAGCCCACGAGACAGTCCCAGCATCAGCTTAAAGGACTCAAAGACAGAAAGACCTCGATCCATGTCGTGAAAAAATTCAACAAAGAATCGAGAATAGAAAAAAAGACGTGAATTTGCATAAGCAGGAAGTGGAAGCCATCAATCAGTCCGCTGATAAAGCTGTGAGGGACACTGAGAAAATATTCAGTGAGCTGATTCTCCTCATTGAGAAAAGAAGCTCTGATATGAAGCAACAGATCAGAGTCCAGCAGGAAACTGAAATAAATCGAGTCAACGAGCTTCTGGAAGAGCTCGAGGAGGAACTCAATGAGCTGAAAAGAAAAGATACTGAACTGGAGAAGCTCTCTCACACAGAGGATCACACCCAGTTTCTGAATATGTTTCCACTGCTCTCAGATCTCAATGAATCTTCAGAGTCACGGTGTCCCACAGCCCGTCATTTGCTGTATTTTGGGGATGTGCCGGCTGCTGTGTCAGAGGTGAAAGATAAGCTACAGGGCATTCTTCAGAGGGGATGTCAAAAAGTTTTCGCGGACAGTGATTAATGTGGATGTGTTGGTACCACAACCAGAGCCCAAAACCAGAGCTGAATTCTTAAAGTTTTCAACTCAGCTCACACTGGATCCAGACACTGTAAACACAAGGATGTTATTATCTGAAGAGAACAGAAGGGCAACATTTGTTAGTAAAAAACAGGCATATCCAGGTCACCCTGAAAGATTCATGAATAGGTCTCAGGTCCTGAGCAGAGAAAGTCTGACTGGACGTCACTACTGGGAGGTAGAGTGGAGTGGGTCTGGTATGTATGTAGCAGTCGCATACAAAAGCATTATGAGAACAGGAGATGAAAGTGAATTTGGAAATAATGATAACTCCTGGGCGTTAAGGTGTTCTTCCAGTCACTATGAATTAAGTCATAAAAGAGTATGTGAATGGTTTTCAGGTCCTCAGTCCTCCAGAATAGGAGTGTACCTGAGTCACACAGCAGGTGTTCTGTCTTTCTACAGCGTCTTTGACACCATGATTCTCCTCCACAGAGTCCAGGCCACATTCACTCAGCCG